>NC_072386.2:68238905-68553136 GCF_028885625.2 Pongo pygmaeus
TAACCATCCCTACCTCTTTGCAAGGCCCCCACTACCCTTCCCAGCCTCTGATAACCATCTTGCTAAAATATTAAAAAATAAGATAACTGCTAAAAGCTCAAGCAAATTCAGGCAGCTGACATTCGGGTTACAACTAATGTCAATCAGAGAATAAGGCATTACTGTAACTCCAAAGGCATTTTCTTTCAGGTATGGACAAAGCAACTGAGCAAGCAGGCATGCACAGGTGTGACTGTGACACACGCTGCACTATTTTGTTATACGGCTCATGAAAATCTTTTCCAATGTTCTCTTGTCACGTCCAAAACAACTGTTGTCTTTGGCAAGCCCTGGTTTCTTTTTTGCTATTTAGTTTCTTTTGGTTTGACGGAGAGGAAAAAAATTCAGAGAGGGATGGTGTGCAACTTCCAGAATCAAAAAGAAACCAAATACCATGTGTAAGTAAATGATGGTTTGAAGAACTGGAAAACTGGAAGCTAAATAAATAGAAGGAATGTGCCTATTACAAGCTCCAGTTTAACAAAAACTGTTGCCTTAGGGGAAAAAATCCAATCACCTTCCTAATTATCCTAAGTCTTTATGAGTGAAACATACTATGCACATCAGGGGGCCTGTTACTTAACCTTCATCCCCCTTTATTCACCCGGCCTCCTAATCCTGGATTAAATTTCAAATTGGTAAAATGCTTTTGCTAGCCACATTAGTGCAATAAACACAGAACTGTCTGCCATCAGGAGATACTTATATTCTTTTAGAAAAACAAGGAGGAAATGATGAAAACCATTTGGAAACTGAAGGGAAAAAAGAAATAAATAAAAAAAATAAAAATGTATTACTGCAGGTGATCTGTGAACTGGGGTGTGGGGGTGTGGGTAACAAAAGATTTCTGGCTTTGATTCATACCTTCAGAGAGGTTTCCTTAATGACTGCTCTTTTGTGTCGCCAAAGCCATGCTCATTTATCAGTCTGTGGTTTAATCCAAACCTATCAGGATGAAAATTCAAGGAGAATGAAGGTTAAGTGACAGACATCCCGACTTGGAAACTACAGAGTTGATAAATGTCTGCAAAACTTAACTGTAAAGACTGAGAGGGAAAAATCTCTCTCCAGGAGGCACTAGAAACAAAGAGGTGATTTGGGTGGGAGTTTGTGAAGGTAGGAGGATCTGATTGAAACACAAGGAGCACGTTTTATTTTAACAATGCATTTAATTAATTGTGAGTCAGAGGAAAATTCTGAACCGTGTCTCTCTTATATATCAATGCCGGTAAATTTGAGGTGATAAGTATATTGTAGCAAAAAAGCAAATGCATTAATCATGGGAAAACAGGTTTTAACAAAAGAGGTAGTAAGATGTCCTTAGCAGTGTTGTTTTGCCAGTCACTTTGTTCTCATTTGTACCTTTTCCTTTCTGACCTCAGGATGCTCGGTGGGCCTCACCATCTCCTCCTTTTCTCAAATGTATGCATTCTCTCCTCTCCAAAGTGCCCCTTGTCTAGTTAAGCTGGTTGATCTTGCCACATAGTACAATGTCTGGCATGTGGTAGTGAGGCAGGAGAATAGGGTCTAGAGGCAGGGAACCTAAGGCTGATTCGGTGACTTCCTAGCACTAAATCAAAAGGAAAACCCCAACTTTCTACGCCCAAATAACAAAAGGACGAGAGGCTACTCCCTTTGCAACCTCCCCTCTTTTCTGCGTGGTAGATGAAAAATCGAAAGTACCTCTGATTGGTCCCCCACCACAACCAATCAGACTGATTGCAGGCCAAGTCTTTGTTTGCATAGGAATGTAACTTCGTAACTTCACTTCAGCCACAACTAATCAGATGTTTGCACAGGGTGTAACTTTGTAGCTTTGCTTTAGCCTATGATTGGTCCCCTCCTACAACCAATTAGACTGATGGTGGGCCACTACTTCATTTACATAGGGTGTACACCAGGTAACCAATGGGAAACCTCTAGAGGGTATTTAAACCCCAGAAAATTCTGTAACTGGGCCCTTGAGCTGCTGCTTGCGGGCCCCCGCCATGTGGAGTGTACTTTCATTTTCCATACATCTCCGCTTTTGTTGCTTAATTCTTTCTTTGCTGTGCATTTTGTCCAATTCTTTGTTCAAAATGCCAAGAACCTGGACAACTTGCAGTCAACACCCTCTACCAGTAACAGTAGGTGCTCAATAAATGTTTGTTTAATTGAGTCAAATTGTATTTAGAGCTGCCTTTGGTATGTTGCACATCCAGGAGACCTCTTTTACCATCCCTGTCTACTAAACTTGGTATGGCAGTTAAGAGCTTGACTCTGGAATCAAACTAGTGTGATCTCAGCTAAGTTACTTAACCTTTCTGGCTCTATTTTCTCCATTTGTAAAGTGAGGTTATAACAGTGCCTACCTTATAAGGTTGGTTACGAAGATAAATTGAGTTCATATGTATAAAAGTTCTTAGAAAGAAGAGAAAATGGCTATTCTGAGAGAAATGGCATGTGTAGATGAACATTTTCAGTACTGTAAAAGAATCAAAATCTGTAAATTCCTTTAAAGGTAAAAGTTACAAGTGCCTGTGGAAATTAGAAAAATGAAGAATTTGGCATGAGTGACAACTCTTTTCTCTACCCTCCATGTCCTCTTATGTCCTCTTTTCTGGAATAAAAGCAATTTCAGAAAATACACTAAAACCATACTGAAGAGTAATTAGTACTTAACATTTAAAGTTTATGTCCAAAAAGTACATCTGCTGGGTCCAGCACATCGCCTATGCATGGTGACTGCTCCCTCAGCAATACACATACAAAGAAAGTGACTTTCTGCTTCTAAATGAATGGTAATAATGATAAATCATGAGGAGGTTTTTACGACTAGTTCCTTTTTAGGTCCAATAGTGACATTTCGCTTTTATCTAATTCTTGGATTGACTTCTGGTTTGGCTCACATTATTCTAATGGATTCTCTCATTTTTCCCTTCTCCTAATTAAAGACTATCTTAACTAAGGTAAAGACTAGACTTTGAATCAGGGTGGCATTTTGGCATCAAAAGAATGAAAACCAAGCTTTTCATTGCTAACATAATCCATTTTTTACTGAGTGGGTAATTGTTTGGGGCCATTACTACTTCCTGTCCTACAATGGAAACTTGAAAGACAAATCTTTGGGAGAAAACCACATGTGGATAAAGTAGAGCAAGATGCTGTGATAATAGTTTGGTGGAAGTGGTCACTAGGGAGAAAGAATTGGAATAGCTACTCTGGCATGAGTCTCTCTGCAGACTCTTGGAGCCAATGCTCTGCTACGTGTTGGGCTGTCTCCACGGCATGCTGTCACTCGAGAGTGGCATTGTGGAACCTCTTTTGTCTTGGGTGGAGGATTAAAGGATGTCCCCACCTACTCCTTTCTCATGGGATCCCTGGAGGTGGGGCAACCCTGCAGACCTCATCTGGACAGAAGAGGGAGTGTCCTACTGAACATTAGTGAAAGGAATTAGTGTTCTGCAACTTGTCACTCTACCTTCAGTGACCTCCCTAACAAGGGCCTGCCAATTTCCAGGCAAGGAAGTACGCCTTTTGAAATGTCCTCTTTCTGTTTGCTCTGTCATGAGAATCTATGCCTGTAAGTAGTTTGTCAGGAACAAAATTTCCTGCAATGATTATCCAATATTCTCTTTTCATTTCCTTCACAAGCTTTATATTACTGTCTTGTATTCACTTCAGAATCTTAGTATTTAGCTTATTTAGAGAGAAAAACAAATATTATGATGATGACAACAGCCAATAAACAAATGGTAATAACAGCAGAGGCCTAACTACAAGAATTAATTAACAAGAAACAGGCAACAGGCCCAGCTGTCTTGAACAATTTTGAAGGCATAACTTGAAACATGGAAGATGTTCAAAGGACGACTTAAGTGCAGGAAAAAACAGCACGTGCTGTTCACATGTACACTACAGATGTGAGCTTTGTCAGCAGCTTCTCTCTCTTTTTACGGTAAATCTGGTGTTCGTATTACAAGATCACATCAATTATGTCAAATTTAAAAATGCCACGTGACCTAAGAGAGCTAGAGGGAGAAGTTCCACTGGTAAAGGCATTGAGGATAATTTTGTTAGCTTAATCTTAGCATCATGTGATATTTTGTTCTGCTATGCAGTTGTGAGGCTAAACCTATTTGTGCTTTTGTATAACACATGGTGTTATATTGAGACTTTCCCTATTTGCAAAGAAACTCCCTTCACCTTCCAATTAAGAAATAACAAAGGATGTATATTGAATGGAAACCATTTATAAGTAGTATGATCATATAGTTGTTCAAACCACGTCACTTTTGAAAATGAAAGAAGATGCTGTTAATAATTTTGCTGAGACAATAGGCAGAAATGAAAACTGTCACAGGAAAGTCAGAATGTATAGTTCCTTGAATTATAAGGCCAGAGTAGAGAGGCTAGATTTGCATCAATCTTCAGAAGATAAAAAAGGTTATCAGATTTCAACTTCATAGCTTACTGTATTTTGGGAGAGATGACTTCATTCACAGTACAGTCAATTTTATTATATTTAGTCAGTTAAGAATGAGTAGTTAATGATATATTTCTGTCCACTGCAAACTTTTCCTCAGTTCCTTACAAAAATAGTTAAAAAATTATCTATTTTTAAAATTGACAAAAAATAAAAAATCCTTTTTTTCCTTATCCTCTGATGTCTATACACTTGATTTTATTTTCTATCAACATTGGTTCCTCTTAATAGAGGGTACCAGAATATAAGAGTTATTTTCCTCCTAGCTCTCCAGCATACCTGACTGATAGTGGCCGAGTGTCTCACTGCAGTAGGCATGGGGCTTGCAGTCAGAGCCTCTAGAATAATATCCTATGCCTTCCAAAAATTACAGCAGCTGATTTCTGTGGAGGTGAAAACCTACAGTGCTCTTTTTTGTTCAACCATCCATCCAGTTGTTCACCAATAAATGGGGTCAGGAAATCTCCTTTTTAGGTCCCTGAGAGCAATGCATATGGTCACAAAGCTTTGGCTTCTCTTTCATCTCACCGAATGCTGAATCCAAGCCATCAGCACATGATGACCTTCCACAGTTCAGGGAAACATCACTTGGTTAGGCTGAGACCCAATCTGTACAATCCACTTAATGAAGAAGTAGAAAACTTCCCTCCATGCTGAATAGGTTCAGTTTGACCTCTCTATCTTGAACTTTGGTCTCTTTCATTATTTCAAATGTAGACAACATGGTCGATGGCACACAATTGCTGACCATCTTACAAATTGAGAGACATATGGCCTCTGAAGCATCGTGGAAGGACTACTCAGGATGACTGATAATTTACTGTTGGCTACTCCTGTCCCAGAGCAATTTGATAGTGCTGACTTTTTGGTGCACCTGGAAATACTTCTCATCTAAACTTCAACCCTAACTAACCTCGTGTCCAGTGCTGTACCTTGAGACTTCTAGGGCTTCATCTCCAAGGGCCACCTTTTCAAAGAAGCTGTCCTCTTGGCTGGAGAGAGAAAATTCTGTGACTTTCTTTTTAGAGTTTCTGAAAGCTAAAAACAGCAAAGGAACATTCAAACTTAGACATAAATAATTCAACACGGATTTTCCTTGAGTTTCATAACCAATATTAGTTTCTTTCTCTTTCTTGTCACTGCTCCCATGTCCTTTACTGGGAGGAATAACCTTCCCCTTATACCTGCCGTCAACTTGATATGGTAGAATATTTAGGGCAGCAGCAAATAAAAATTGATAACCTCACTGGCTACAACCTTGTGTGGCCTCCCAAAATGCTTATAGGATTATCCTTCCATTTTATGTTATGTGTCAGTGGGTTTGATTTTTTTCTATTTTTTTTTTTTAAATAATGCTTTATTACAGTGTGTTACTGGGAACATTTCCCTCCAAAAGAAAAAGCATGGTTGTAATAAAGAAGGTCTGACACAACTTTTGTGAAGCCTTTTCTGCATTAGGGCTGGGCCTCAGCCATTAGATCTCTGCCAGTTCTTTCTTTGTGGCATTAGTAACGTGGGTAACCAAATACATTCCCTCTCGCATTTTGAGTTTCTTTTTATAGTTAACAGATTAATGAAATATAAATAATTATAAAAATGTGGGTATGGAAGCCAAGAGGAAGAATAGAAACTGCCTCCATTTCATCAATCTGCAATGAACTCTTTCCTTTTATAGACTACCTGTCAACTCAAACATCATTAAGAATTTCTGCATGACTCAGTGAGAAAGATTTTGAACTAATTCTTTAAAAGGAAGGTACACTTTTCTTGGAAGGGGAGACTATCATTCTATGTATTTTCTATTTCATAGACGTCAGAGTTTCCTACATTTTTCTTTTTTCCTTAATTCCCTTCTTCTTTTCTTTTCCTCCTCTTTTCATCTTCTTCCTCTTTTCCCTCCTTGATTTTCATAATTACTGATGTCCTGTTCTGTGCCAGAAATTCTACTTAGTGCAACAAGAGGACGGGGTGTGAATACAAGGATGAGAAGTCTACAGTGCTGCCAGTAAGGAGTTGTCAAGAGAGTGAGTGAAAAACAACAATGCAGTTGTGTCAAATGCAATCCTAGAAGCTGTGCAGGGCATGACAGGCGCTCAAAGCAAGGGTTGGGTGGGAAGAGCAGGGCAAACTTTGTCCCACATTAGGGCTTTTTTTACTGAGAAGGTGACTTTTTAGATGGATTTTGATCGAAGAGTAGGAGCTACCAAAAGTTGAGAGACAGAGTTAAAGAAGAGGAAGACATCATGGTCAACTGATGCAGCAAGAGAAAATGTTCCTGAGTAAGAGGGACATAACATTTAAGGAGAGGCAACTTGGAATGCTGAGGGTATTTCCAGTGAAAGGAGGAGCAGGGGCAAAGGACTGTTTTTTGGATTGAAGGGTACACTAACAGTTATTTTAAGTCATTGCTGATGCTTGTAACAATTAGGAAAAGTTGCTATACTTATAAACATTTCATTCAAGGGGGAATTGAGACTTGAAGCCAAAGTCATGGAGCTATTAAATGGCAGGGTCAGAACTCAATTTTTCATGAGCCTGACTCCCTAACCCATCCTCACCTTCTACACCACTACGACAGGAAGTAGGGACCCGGAAGGCCAAGAACAGACCTTTAAAAATCATTTATTGCACCAGGTGGCAAACTGACTCCAAATCACCATGACACAGAGCTCTAGGAACTCACCATTTCCAAAGAAACTCAGAGCTAATAGATCACCAACTTTGCAGCCTCATCTCCCTGGCTTGCATAAGATACCTGTAGCTTTATTTGGCATATGCTAGACAAGGAAGACAGGTAGAATTTTCTGAGGCCATTTGAATGCTGTTAGTAGATCTTGTCAGGGCTGAGTAGCTGATGCTGGGGTGAAAAATAACTTCCAAACATTAATTTGTTAACACACAAAACATTTCCTTATCACTCATGCACGTGTCCACCAGGGGCTAGAGGAGTGCCTTCCTCCATACAGTTGTCAATCAAGGGCTCAGGTGGAGAGAGATCACACCACCATCTTAGGACACTGACTTTTCAACACAGTGTGTTGAGATTTGCTTCAGCAAGACAAGGACGTGCTGGGAGGTGAGTGTGGGCACGTAAATGCTTTGGCCTGGAAGTGAAGCACATCACTTCTGCTCACATTTTGTCATATAAAACCAGTCATATGGTCACATGACTTCAAAGGAATGAGGGATTGTAATCCTCAATGTACATGGAAGGAAAAGATTGGCATGTATGAGGGATGTCTGCCACAGGGGTCTAGAAATATATACGCCAATATATTTTCTCTAAGACTTTAAGGTATAATAAAAAATCAATGCTAGATGCCTCTAGAGCCGTCACTGCTCCTGTTTCTATTTATTTTTTGCACTGTTTAATACAGTAGTCACTAGCCACATGTAGCTTTTAAAATAAGAACAAAATAAAACATTTAGTTCTTCAGTTGCACTGCATTTCAAGTCCTCCGTAGCCACAAATGGCTAGATGCTACCATTATGGAAAGTACAGATGTAAAAGAATTCTGTCATTGCCAAAAGCTCTGTTGGACACTGATGTCTAGACTGGGGGTCAGTAAACTTTTCTGTAAAAGGCCAAATGGCAAATATTTTAGACTTTGCAGGACAAACAGTCTCTGTTATAGCTACTCAACTCTGTAGTTGTAGTGTGAAAGCATTCATGGGCAATGTATAAGCAAATAAGCATAGTTGTGTTCTAATAAAACTTTATTTAAAAATGCAGGTAGCAGGTGGGATTTGGCCCATGGGCCATTTGTTTCCCAAGCCCTGGTCTAGATCAATGGTCTCCAGAGGGATGACAGCCATTTTACAAGACCATTCAATGAATATGGTAGGAAAACATCAGAACTTCAGTTTTATATTTACATTAAGAAAAAGAATCCAGTAATCTCTACTTGTCTCCATGATCCCAATTGGCATTGGTTCCTTCTGTCTGGGTCTATTTGTTGGCTGGTCACATGTGACATATGTTAGTTGAGAGTTCCGCAACCCAGGGTTGTGTACTGCGGTGGTCATAGGCATTTTTTTTCCCTTTTCCTAATGCATTGTGACATAATATAGCCTATATAGCCTAGTTTTGTAATTTTATAAATTAAATTACCTATAATAATAGGTTACTATTGAATAAACTAACCCTCCATGTGATTAAAACTTTTTCTGAGAGACATGACTGAGTATTATGCTATCATCTCTTGCCTCACTCTACCCTGTGACTCAGGGCTTGGGTCTCCACAAACCACAGTTCTGCCTTGTCACTTGGTTCCCTATGTAGAATTCTGTCAACCTGAAAGGTAGGAGAAGAGAGCAAGAGTTTGCTCCTTCCTACTTGTCAGCTGCTTTTGCTGTTGTCACCCCAGTTGGTTCCAAAAGCCGTTGGTTCCAGTTCTCAGCTTCTTTCCACACTCAGAAACTCCAATGTGGCAGCTCCGGCCAGGCTGTGCTCCCTCCTTGGAGGTCTGAGCCCTACCCTGTGGGCTCCTCCTTTGAGCACCTGAGGAAACAGCACCAATACCTCTTCAGGGATCTGGGTCCCAGGACACCCAGCCTCCCCCAGGCTTTGGGGTCTATTAACCCCGACTTCTTCCCTTTGATTTCCTGCCCTGGGAGTGGAAGCTGCTTCCTAAGTTAATGTGGTCTCTGAGACCACAGCGTCCCCTTTCCCCTTTTAAGTCCTAAATGCCTCTTGAGCCAGTTTCCTTTATTAAATTGTCTGTCAAAATAACTAGAGTGGTTTGTTTGTTGATTGGGCCCCACCTTATACAGACACTATAAAATACAGGTTAATAATGTAAACATCAGGTAACAAGAAAAGGGTGGTGCCGACAATATGAAAACCACAATGATCTAATCATACAAGTAATATGTTGAAAAAGGAAGCTTGGAAAATCACTACTGTTAAGGATAAATCTCACCTCTGGTTAATATTGTACTTTGGATATGAATTAATGACAATAAGAAGATGAAACAATTACCAAGACAATTAAAAACAAAGCAACCAAAACATAAGGAAAAACCTGTAGCATGTTCAAGGATATTTAAAATCATGAGTTATTCAATCTTTTACTAAAATTTACTGAACTTCATCTTAAATGTTTAGAAGCAACTTTTGAGGTTTAAAGGATAGCCTTCTAAGTGCAGGCAGCATTTTTCAATTTGGTTTAATGCAATACCCTAAGAACTTAGAAAAGTATGTGGCATGTAGTAGACAATCAATGTATGTATTAAATGAATAAATAACATAGTAATGAACAGTGAAAAATAATAATTTTACATGCCAATGGGAAATACCTTATTCTTATAGTTATGGTAAAAATGGCTAACACTGTGTTTGGCAAACAATATGGCAATAAACTAAAATGCATTCCTTTGCCAGCAAATGCTATTGGAAAGCTCAGAGAAAACACAGCTGATCATTTGAAGAAACAAGTATTAGAGCAAACATAGAACGTTTACTATATAGCTGCCTCAAGGTACAGCTGGCTTGATCATGTCTCAGTTTATAGTATTTATTAGCCTTTGTTTCATTAAAGAACATAAAAAAAACTACTCCGTGACCCATAAAAGAAGAAAGTATCAAATAAGATGCTTTTTATAGATTAACTGACTTCTTTAAAACAATTTTCTGGAAAGGCTGGGTGAGTATAGCTGCTTTGACTGGAATTTTAAAAAGAAAGGATTCTGGAAGTAAAATCACAGAGTAAGAATCATGAGGGCAATTCATTTCCTGCAAAATTCATAAGCAGAAATATTTCAGGGAAGAAGTTGAAGCCAAATATAACCAAAGTGCGACATGGTTCATTGATGTGGTTAATTTTTTTCTTTTTAAAATAAGACTTTGAAATATTGCATCTTTACAGTGTTTGTAATGAGATGAAGAGTGACCATGAAAATAATTTTAACCACATGTAAGTTTGTTCTTGATCATGTGGCAAATTATTTAAAAGAGAAGTAAACCCGAAAGATAAGTTATACTTTATTCTTTTACAAACACAGAAATGCTCCAAATTTGCTGACCTTTCATATGATAACAATTGGCTTTCTTTAGTACATTCCTTAGAAGATATTTTAAAAACATACACTTTTAATTAGTCTATTCAACATAAAGGTGATATTTTAGTTGTGAGTGAGAAAGCAATTGTTTTTCAAAAGATACTCATGTTATGGAAAGAGCATTTTGAAAAATGGCATTTAGAAAGGTTATAATTGCTATGTGATTTTGTTGCTGAAAATGGTCTGAGATTCTATCAACATAATCAACATTTGAAAAAATATTCTGACTCTTTGAGTCATATTAATGATGCTCAAAACAATTTTTTAAACTAAGACTGTTACACTTGTTAATTAATTTGTAGAAACAAATGCATGCATTTAGGGAATACATAAATTTGCTAGCTAAATATCCACACAAACTTCGCCTAATTGAAGGATGAGGACTGAAAGATATGTCAGATTTTAGCAAGTGTGGGGAGCTTTTCCATTTTGATCTACATACCTTTCTGAGGTAGGTTTTTTATGTCAGACAGCTAAATATTGACATGAGCTTGAGTTTAAATTCAGATATTCTTCTAATTGTATCTCAAAGTGTTAAATCTGGATTTTCATAGATAATGAAGCGTTTTAATCACCTTGCTCTCACTAGAAAATTATGTTATATTTTAGTGAGATTAAATGGATTAAATGTAGTTTTGTATTATGAAAATAATATATTAAAATATTAATGAAATATTAAAACAGTAGTTTATATTAGATGTCAATAAATTGAATATACATATAGTAACATCTAGGGGAAACCCTGAAATATTAGAATAAGAATACATATTTAGCAAGCAAATTAGGGCAAAAATATAGAATAATATGTAATATGTAGTCAACTGGAAATAAGGCAAGAAGAAAAGAAAGAGGATCACAAAGCAAGAGGAACAGGCAGAAAAATAGTAAGATGGGTAGATTTAAACCCAAATACATCGATAATTTTATTAAATGTATACAGAGAAATACTTCCATGTTGACTGGCTGGATTAAATGCAAAACACAAACGTGCTACTCAAAATATAAGGAAACAAAAAGAACAGACACAAAAATGAGAAAATTCTAAATTTGTATGCTATGCATTAAATTTGTATGCAAAGTATTGTCTCTGTGTCGCCATCTTTCAGTATTTCTGTGTGTGTCTCTGCTTCTATTTATCTCTCTCTCTCTGTCTATCTATCTACCAAAGAGAAATCCTCAAGCATAGTAGGAAATTTTAACAGACTTCTTTCAGTAACTGAAAAAGTAAAAAGGCAAACGTCAATAACGATATAGAAGATTTATACAATGTCTAACAAATATGATGCAATACTCACATATAGAATCCTATACTTACAAATGACTGTGCATTTTATTCATGTGCACTTGGGTCACTTACAGGGCTATAAATCAAGTCTCAACAAATTGCAAACAATTTAAAATGTTTAAATTCCACAGTAGAATTAAACTAGAAATTAATAAAAAATATAACTAGAAAAATACCCATATATTAAACACTTCTAAATTATCATGGATCAAAAAGGAAATCACAATGTAAAATAGAAAATATTTTAAAATGAATGATAATAAAAATGACATATCAGAACTTGTGGAATACAGGTAAAGCCTTGTGTAGAGAGAATGTACAGTCTTAAATGCCTGTATTAGAATAAAAAAATGGCTAAATATAAATTATCTAAGAGTAGTCTCTCAAGATCTCAGCAAAAGAATGGCAAGTTAAACTAAAATTTACAGAGGGGAGAAAATAATAAAGGCAAATTTAGAAATAAATGAAGTAGGAAATTAATAAATAGAGTAGATCACAAAGCCAATTTTTTCTAGGAGACTAATAAAGTTTATAAGTTCTGACAAGTTTTCCAACCATCAAAAGGCAAGACAATATCAGGAATTAAAAATGGTGCATCATCTTACAACTTAATGCAGTACCTTTGAAAATTGTGATGTAACAGAAAAATCTGTTGAAAAACACAACCTACCAAAACTGACATTAGAGGAAATAGAAAGTTCTGCATAATCCGTTATAAAACATTGAAAAAATATGGAAGACCCAAATAAATAGAAGAATATATTGTGTTCATGGATTGGGAGACTCATTATTGTGAAGACACCAGTTTCTCAGAGTTGATCTATAGATTCAAGACTATATGTATCAAAACCCAGCATTTTTTTTCTTTTTAATGTGTACTTGTATATAAATTAAAAAACTGAATTCTAAAATTCTTTTGACGATACAAAGGACCAAGAACAGCAAAGACAATCTTGAGTACAGTTGGATGATTTTACCTTATATAAAGATTTATAATAAACCTATAGTAATCAAAACAGTATGATATTGGCATACGGATATATAATATTCTAATGGATTAGAGTCCACGATCAGACTCATGAATAAATGTAGACTTTACTTATTCAAAGTTTACACTTCAGGTCTGTGGAGAAAGAACAGTTTTATATTTAATAAATGATGCTTTGTTGATTATATGTCCGTATGAAAAGTAGAAGCCTAACTTCTACCTCATACCAATACAAAAATCAGTCCAGGTGGATAGTAGACGTAATGATAAAATGATAGAGTTCCTAGAAGGTAATTTAGGAGAAAAACTTTATGACCTGGGAGTAGGCAAAGATTTTTAAACAAGGCATGAAAAACACTGACTCCAAAGGAAAAGATTGTTAAATTTGTCTATGTCAATAGTAAGAATTTCATTGGATAAAAATACCCTATTTAGAGACTGAAAAACACAAGTTTCAATTTGAGAGGAGATATTTGGAACATGGAGAACTGAAAAAGGGCACGTGTAATAAATTCCTATGTCAATAAGGAAAAGAGAGCCCACTGGAAAAAGAAGTGAGAGAACTGTGGCTCTTCACAAAAGATGATGAAAGATAAAGATGTGGAAAGGTGCTGAATCTCATTAGTAATTAGGAAAATGCAATTTAAAATCACAGTATTTAAAATATTGTGAATATTTTAAAATCACAACCATGAGGAAGGCTAAATGTAGAGTTTAATACTAATAAGAGTTGGTGAGGACATAGATAGAGCAGTTAGAACTCTGACGGTTGTTGGTAAGAGTGGAAGTTAGTCAACCACTCTGGAAATTGACAATATCTACTATATATGCCTACCCTCTGACCTTGCGATTTCATTCCTAGGAATATATCCAACACAAATGCGTACATATATTCCTAACAAGATATATAAAATAAATGTTCATAGCAACACTTTTTTTTTTGTAGTAGAAACTGGAAAGGACCCAAATGTTCATCAATGGTGGGATAAATCTATTGTGATATGGTCATTTAATGAAATGCTATACAATAATGAAAATAAATGAAATATTGCTGCATGCAACATGGATTGATCACACAAACTTAAGGTTTTGCAAAAAAAACTGGACTTAAAGAATAGGTGCTGTATACTCAGAAACAGCTGAAATGAATCTATGATATTTGATGTCAGAATATTTGTTATCTTGGAAAAAGAAGATACAGAGGTTTCAATGGGACAAGAGTAGGATTTCTGGGGGGCAGGAGGTGTTACTGTACTTCTTGACCTGGGTGGTCGCTATATGGCTGTGTCCAGTTTCTGATAATTAATCAAACTATAGACTCATGATTTGTGCATTATTCTCTATGTATTTTATTCTTTAAAATGTTAATATCAAAGGAGAGAAAAGAGAGAACACTAGGCTATAGAGTGGGCATGTGAATTCTTTTTTGTTTTTGTTCTTCTCACTAAACAATCCTTGCTCAGTTTGTTCCAGTTGTCAGATATGGATTTGGGTTCTTGGGAAAATGCTATGTATTAGTGATGGTGGTCGGGGGTGTCTTCTTGGGCTTGATGGATCCATGGCTCCTGGTGGGAGTTCTGGTGAGAGATTGGGGGCCAGGAGTGCCTGTAGAAAGGAGTTAAGCCTTACTTGGGGGCTGATCTTTGAGAAGCTGCACTGGGTTCTGGTAGGTGCTGCAGTTTGAATATTTGTCCCCTTTTAAACATCATGTTGAAATTTAACTGCCATTGTAACAATATTGACATGAGGCCATTAAGAGGTGTTTAGGCCATGAGAGCTCCACCGTCATGGGTGGGATTGTTATTATTATAAAAGGACAAGTTCAGCCCTTTTTAATTCTCTCTTGCCTTCTTGCCTTCTGCCATGTGATGACAGAGCAAGAAGGCCCTCACCAGATGCTAGGTGCCTAGATGTTGTACTTTCCAGCCTCCAGAATTGTGAGCCAATACATTTCTGTTCATTATAAATTACCCAGTCTCAAGTATTCTGTTATAGCAGCACAAAACAGATGAAAACAGTAGGGTTGCCTAAAGATATGGCAGAGGGCTCTGGGAGGTAGTGGTAGGTGCAGCAATCATTGTACTATTTATAATTCTCTTGTTCAGAAGTTTTTAGATCAGTTAAACATAGGATGTTATTTAAGAAGAGGAAAACAGCTTGCCTATAAAACTTGCCGAAGAAATCAAAGAAAGATGTAAAATTCTTGACAAGCTTAGCCTTATTTAAAAAAGAAAAGAGTATAAAGGACCAGAATCATCGTTAACTGATGCCAGCCTCGAGAGAGAGCCATCAAAAGTTCCAAGTCTGGAGGAAGCTTATGGAAACCTAGATACAATCAACTTTGTACTTAAGCATGAAATAACTTCTCTTGAAAAATAACTGAAAAAAAAGAGAAATCCAAATGCTCAGAAAAAGATGAGTTGATGGATGACATTATAAGCATGAAGACATAAAAGTCCGTGAGTGCTTTTTCCAAATAGCACATTCACTAGCAAGCATTTTGCCTCTGGTTCCTCATAAGTAAATGACCTGGTCTCCTGAAAGGAAGGCTTCTCTCTCCTCCATTCAGGCTTTTATCTTTGCTTCCGGGATATGTTTACTTATCTCCTACTCCACCATGAGGTCTAGTAGGGACAGTGGATCCAAGGACACTGTTCATGGGGAGGGGATTGTTTGGAATCCCCTCCTCCCAGAATACATGTGGATCCTGCTTTTCCCACACTCCAAGGTTGCTTTTCCCCAACAACTTCCTTGTTGCACCTTCACCAGCCAAAGCAACGAGACATGACCATCCAGAAGGAAGCTTTTCTCCATGTTCTTCCCCATTGCCTAGATTTCTTTCTACCAAGATAATCTCAGTTTAGAATTGAATTACCGGCAACATTAATCTAATCTTCAAATAAACCAATTACTGAACACCAGAACCCCAGCAAGAAACCCAAGACATTTTTTTTTCCTTTGTTTCAAAGGGAATTTTGAATGGCTCTCTTTCATTATTGGTTTAAGCAACTGCTGTTGCCCAAGTGATTCTTTTGTCTAAACCAGAAACTCTAGAATTTTCAAGATAAATATGTTTTGTAAATATGCTTTACATGTGAATCTTATGAGTAGGTTTTTGTATACTCTCTATTGCATGAACATTTTCTTTTAATATATTCAGTTCTTTGTAACATAAACATTAACTGAAGCATAAAATGAGCAATTCAATAGGTATTTTAAACTGTAAAGGCTATTTTTGTATGCCAAGAGCTATGTTTAACAAAGTTCTAATAGGAATATGAAAGAAAATTATTACTTTAAAAAATAACTATATATATCTTGGAGGCACATATATATACTTATATATGTAGAGGGAGAGAGAGAGAAAGGGAGAGAGGCTAAGTGTGAAGTGTGAAAGCTAAAGAGGGTTAGGGACCTTGGTCTATATATCTCATGAAGGCTTCCTTAGAAACAAAAGAGTTTTCTGGTCACATAAGTGATGTGCTGGAACCAGCTCACACTAGATAACAAATGCTGATTGTTAAATGTTCAAGAATTCAGTAAGCTGGTAGTTATTACACAGCTGTTGTTAAATAATAAATTATATAAACTTACAATTAAATAAATCATATTTAAAACAAAAGTGATAAAATTTCAAAACTTATTTCTTCCTTTTTATCTTACTACATCTTGTAACTATTCCCCGAAGTTATTTATTAATATTGTATCTAATATTATATCTATGTGGTAGAAACACTATATAATAGTGTGCTGCTGTAAATCTTTTCAGCCCTGCTTCCAGTGACATCATGTTGATAGTCTGAAATTGAGCATGGTGAGAATATTTACATCATAGAAATTAGAAGACATTATAAATTGGGGATGGGATTTATTGTTTTGCTGAATGTCCAGACTGAAGAATGTATTGAAGGAAATGTTAATAATGCAAATTAAACTTAATAATTTCTTGCTTATGTAGCCATTACATTGTACAAAACACAAAAAATTGAGAAAATGTAGTTTTCCAGTGTTCAAAACTACTGTCTGATTTAACAAGGAAATTGCTCAACAATGTTCTGACTTATGTCTTTGTTGTTTCACTTTTGTGTTACTCATTAAAATAGGCAAAAATATCAGCCAACATTTATGTTAGAGATACACCTGTTTATTAATTTCAACCATAAATTGGCTACAGCTATGAGTCAGGCAAAAAACCAAGAATGTATTCTGGGAGAACTCATTGGCCATATGAAATTTATAACAGTGTTGTATATTTTATAGTATTTGTTAATTGTGCGCTAATACCATTTATATGAAAAACATTTATGACAAAGTTATGTATGTATGTATATATTTGCATGTATTTTCCACCCACAGAACTGGTTGTTAAAAGTTTACCAGCCCACCACTTGTTATACATGATTTCTGATTATTTATGCAACATAATCAGAACTGCATTCTGTTCTCTCCTTTCTGACACTGTTTCCTAAAAGCGTAACTGTTGTGTCTTGAAGTGCCTTGTTCTAAACATAGAATATATTTCCTGCATAGCACAGACTTTCTTTCTTGGAAATTCACAGGAAACATTAAAAGCTCTGAGAAGTCCTTCAGTAGAAAAGCCAGTTTAGCATCATATTAGCATAGTGTTTCCAAAACTTTTGTTTTAACCAATTAATCTTTTCTCTTTCTCTGTGAATATTGATTTCACAGTTTACGAAATGCTGCTTTAGAGATTGATTAACCAGGTTCATTTGAATGCTGGATCTTTTATGACAAGGTCCATAGCTTCAAATATAGTCCACTATTCACCTTGATTTTATGATTAATCAGTCCATGGTTAAAGGTGTCTTTTTGAGTAAGTGCTCAAAATCTTATTTTCTTACCTGAAAGCAAATATATAATGATGGGTTACAAATAAATCAATTCAATGACTAAATTCATTGGAATGGCTCAGATTGTCTTTGGGAATTCTGTTGATAACACCTGTACTTAACTTGTTTAGTGGTTTCAATTCTTTGGACCCTGAATTTTCCTAGTATAAACCAGTTATCTCCCAAGAGCTATTAGGCTTATGATGAGGAATGGAAACATCTCTATGAAGGAACAATACTCACACTCATTGCTTCATTTTCAGAAATATCACCTGTGTGACTTTCATCGTTGTGGAGGCATTTAACAATTTCTCAAAGGACACGTGGAGAAATAATATGAAAGTTATGTTTACTGGTTGTTTTTGCAACATAACTGGAATTGCCTTTCAACTTCTACCTTCTGCAATAAATATTCAGCAAATACTATAGTGTCTGGAGGATCTTGTTCTTAACACATATTGCTATCATATTAACAACTAAGCTCTAATAGTATATGTAGAACCTTGAGATGGAAAAGGATCTTAACATTTGATCCCATCCTAACCCAAACAATATCCTCAACTCTGGATGCCTGGAATGATCCATGTGACAGAGAACTACCTAGGGACTGAGGAAGCCAATCTATTTTATACCATATCTAACTGTTAGAAAGTTTTCCCTTACATTGGCTCATAATCCATCTCTTTATAACTTCCACTTACTGGTCATAGGACTCCCATCTAAGGCTGCATCAAAAGAAATTTTATTCCTCTTCTTGTTGACTCCTACACAGGAATTCTGTAGCATTTCAAAGGGCCACTATTCAATTCTCCTCACTTCTTTTTCCTTTCAGCCCAATGTCATAAATTGTCTTTGTATTTCCTCATATGACTTCTTGCCAAACTATAGATCTCATCTGCATGCATTTCAGTTTGTGAGCATCACCCCTTAGTCCTCAGGACTGAATTGGTGAATTACGGAAGATCACTTGCTTCCTTATTTGAGACACTGAAATGCTTCTGCTAACTTCATGTTAAAATATATTAAACCACTGGGCTTATAGCTGAGTTTTAGCTGTGTGTAGTGGCTGTTGATTGAGACACATCTTCCCCATCCTATTCTTTTATGGTCTTACTAATTTCTGTCTGAAAATATTTGGTCCATCACTCATGTCCATTGCTCAGCTTTGAGAATTTTCAAGTTAGTATTTATTTTTTCAGTTTCATTTCATGTACAGATTGGATCAGACTGACATTAATGCCTTCCCGCAAGTCATTAATCAAAATGTTGAACCTGAAAAGCTGTAACGGCATTGATTTTTTATTTTATATTAAAGTTTAACAATATAATCACAGGGATTTTGCAGTCATTGGTTTTCATTCTATGTTTATAAGATTATATTAGAATTGTGTTAATAATTGTAGTGGTTTATGTATTTTAGATTCTTAATAACTATTCAATGTAATACCTCAAAATTCTAATTACTCATTAGGTGTTATAGTTTAAATATTGGACCTCTAAAAACAAATGAAAATGAGTAAGTCTAATATTAATTAACGAGGATTTCAAGAAGCATAATAGTTTAGAATTCAAATTTTTCAAATAAAGAAGAATACTGAGTGAAATTTACAGTATCCTTACCAGGCTCTTGATCTTTTTTTTGGTGAAAATCTGAGTTTGTAAACAACCTTGATGGCTCTCATGATAAAAAAGATGACAATTCCTTGAGTTTATCCAGTGATTTAGGTGGAGAGGACTTGGCAAAAGACTTAATCACAGTTATGCTGAATAGTTGGGATAAAATGAATGGTGAGAAATACAGAATGCAATTGTTCAAAGTTTTCACTTTTCAAAATAGAATGAAAATTCCTAGCACATAAAGTGCAAGAAGCAGGTTGACTGATTAAGACTCTTTAATATGTTTTATCTTACCCTTTGAAGCACAGGATCTGCCCAAATTTTAGGATGGAGACTTAGTTTTTTTTATAGTAGTGATAAGTGAATCAGATTACATTGCTTCCCTACTTAAATCCTCCATTGACCACTTATTTTAATAAGCAAGAAATACATGCTCCTTATCCTAACTTTGAAGAGTTAACATCATCTGCCCTTTTTTTCCTCTCCAGCTTCATTTTTGCCCCTCTGTCTCAAACAAGATGAGTCCATCTTGCTTGAAGACTTTGCACCAGCTGTCAGCAAAGATCTCTCTGTAAACTCTAAGGTCTAGAGCTTTGAATGATCCTTTCTTCTTACAGTTCAGGTGCCAGCTCCAAAATCACCTTCTCAGAGAAATCTGTCCTGACCACTCTATCAAAATAATCCCTCTTTCCTCTTCACTTGTTGTTTTTTATGCTAACATTTTTTTTCATGGCTCTTATCACTATTGGAAACCGTTTTATTTATTTACATGATTGTTGTTTGGCTGCCAACCATATAAGCTCCATGAGGGCAAGGACTTTGTCTTATTTATTAGCCCTTATGCCTAGAAAATGCCTGGCACCTAGTAGGCACACAACAAATATTTCTTAAATGAATGAATTATTTAATTCTTATATTGCAATGGAATCAATGCCCATTCCTTGTTATTATCCTGATTCCTTTTTATCAGAAGCCTACATAGGGCAACAATAAATAGTCAGAAGAAAAACCAATCTTCAGTAACATTCCTTTGCTGGTGAAAATCTTCTTCCTAAATTACTGCAGGACAAAGCTAGAGAAACTCAAAGGCAAGAGAAGGCTCACACTGAGGGGCTGCTCTTGATTGCTTATATTGCACCATTTTATTTCTTGTTGCTTCTTGATTGATCCTACAGACAAAAAGGCTGCTATGGGGTAAAGGCTCAGACTGCAGAAACAAGAAGAAAAAGAACTGGAATCAAAAATTATATTCTCACAGAGGCTTTGAATGTGGACGTAATCAGTAATTTTATAGAAACAAACCGTGTGCTATGGTCTGATTAGTATGAATAGAAGGAAGCCAGGTACTATTCTTCAAGACAATGGAATAATGACCCCAAAGGCATTTTGAAAAGATCTGGGGGCTCCATGTCCATCTTAGGCCTAGAGAGCTGGGGACTTGAGGGTAGGATGGTTTAAAGGGAGGGGCTCAGAGTGCTCGTAGAAACTTAAGGCTCACTACTCAGGGCTGCATTGGGTCTCTGCTCCCCAATTTCCAGTATAGTGCTCCCCAGCTTCCCCAGCTATGGCTCAAGTGGGTCCAGGTGTGGCTTGGATCACCACTCCAGAAGGCACAAGCAGTGAGCCTTGGAGGCACCCATGTGGTGCTAATTCTGTAGGCATGCAGAGTGCAAAAGCTGTGGAGGCATGGCTTCCTCTATCTAGCTTTCAAAGGAGATTTCAGACAGCCTTACGGCCCAGGCATGGGTGAAGCTGCCGCAGAGTCCCCACTAGGACAGTGCCTAGTAAAGCCATGAAAGCTGGCTGCTCCTGTTACTCTGGAGCTGTAGTGCCACTGGAATGCAATGAGTGTCAGCCTGAGAGAGCCACAGGCATGTGATTTCAATGTGTTAGAGCTAAAATATGGCCTGCACCCAGAAAAGCCATGGAAGTGGGGCTGGGACCTTGGGGACCAAACCTCTGCCCCAGTGTGTCCAGAAGGTGAGATGGATTCAAAGAACATTATTCTCAAGCCTTAAGATTTAATGTTGCTTGCCCTGTTGGGTTTTGGGCTTGCTTAGGAAGTTAGTCCTTTCTTCTTCCTCTTTTTTAAAATTTCTCCCTTTGGAACAGGAATGTCTATGCTATGCTTGTCCCACTGTTGTAATTTGAGAGCACATAACTTTTTGATTTCACATGCTAACAACTGGAGGAAAATTTGATGCAGAAATGAGTAAAGACATTTGGGGCTATTGGGAAGAAATGACACTTGAGAAAGACATGACTTTTTGAGGCCAGGAGCAGAATGCTGTGGTCGAAATGTATCCCCCAAAATTCTATGTGCTGGGAACTTAATTGTTGGGAAATGGGGCCTTTTGGGAGGCGTTGAGGTCCTAAGGGCTTCATTTTCATGAATGGATTCATGCTGTAAATAGGGCTTGCAGGAGTGGGTTCACTCTCTCTTGCCCTTTCATCTTCTGCTATGTGAGGATGCAGTGAGAAAGCCCTCACAAGATGCCAGCATCTTGATCTTGGACTTTCCAGCCTCCAGAACTGAGAGAAATAAATTTCTTTTCTTTATAAATTACCCAGTCTCAGCTATTCTATTATAGCAGCACAAAATGGACTAACACACTGACTCTCAGAAGATGACTTTCTCGCCCATTTGAAGAAAAATTAGAGGTCATTAGACAGGAGTTTCTTCAATATTCCACATTGAAGCCTATAAATTAAACTCTATAGTTTTCTTTTCTTCCTTCCTTCCTGATGAAAAATGTCTGCTACTTCTATTTGAGGGTAATCATTTTATCTGAGTTCTGGATCACACCCCATTTAACTTTTGAAGAGATTTCGGTCCATTGATTACTCCTCCTCTCTCCTGTATTTGCCACCACTTCATCTCAATTTGTTATTTTTTCTCCAACATTTCAATCTACTCGTGATATGTTTATCTTTCCTTTAAAGCACATTCCTTTAAATCTTTCTTCCCTGCCCGCTTTTTGTTCAGCTCTCTCTTTTTACATCCCACTTGTAGCTATACTTTCTAAAAGCATTGTCTACGCTTCGGTCTCTGTTTCATCCACCCACTTCTCAACCTACTGCAGTCCAGTTTTTGTCCCAGTGCTCTGACTAATGTCTCTAATAGCCTCCTTGCTAAGTCTAATGATGCTTCTTAATCTTTATTTTTCTTACTTTCTTGGCAGCATTATCTATATCTTTTTTTTGGAAATTAAAAAAAAATTAGCCTCCATAGCATTGTAGTCTTTTAGTTTTTCTCTGACTTTTATGGCTATCCCAGGTTCTTGTTTCTTCTATCCCTAAAATGTTTATACATCACAGGGATTCTGTTCTGGGTTATCATCTTTGCTTACTCTATGTACTCTCCTTAGGCGATTGCATTTACAGCCTTAGCTCTACTTTCAGCTACATATTGATGATTCCTAAATTCAAACCTATATCTTCTACTCAGACTGCTCCTGAGAATCAAATTTACATATCTACCTACCTGACATATCTGTTTGGCTGTTAAAATAAGAAATTGCTTGTCTTCTTCAGAAAACCGGAATCTTTTTATATTCTCTATTTCAGTGAATGGGACAATTACCTACTGAGTCAGCTAAAACTCAAGTCAGGAAATTATCTTTGAGTTCTTCCTATCCCTGACCTCAGCATCCACTCAATCTCCATGTCCTGTTAAGTAAAACTTCTCAATTTCCTGGACATCTAGCTACTATCTCTATTTCCATTCCCACCACCCTTAGTCAAGCCATTATCATATCTGGAATGGATTATTGAAACCGTTGTCTTGCTGGTTTCCCATCACTAGTCTAATGCCTTCTATCTTCCATGTTGACATCATCGCAGTCTTTCTAAACCATTTTTCTTTAAAAATATTTTCAGTGGTTTCCCTTTGGCTTTGACATGTTTAAAAAGACCTGTGTGATTCATTTTCTGCGTACTTTTGTCTTCTCTCATGAAATTCCATCTCGTGCTTTATAGTCTTACCAGAAAGAGTTTCTTTCAGCTTTTTAAAGGTACCAATGCTACCACTACCACACCCACCTTTACTAAGGCAGCAATATCTCTCGGGCTTATCTTAGAGTTTCCACTGGGAATAAGTATTAGAGTAGTAGGTTGCAAGCAAGAGCAACAGACTCTGGCTTATCATACTGAGAAAGAATTGTTTGGAAGCACACAGGGTAGCACAAAGAAACAAAAAGCTAAAAACTCAGGACTTGGGAGAGATAGAAATGAGGCTGCTTCAGGAATTGAGAAGGTAGGACCTAACATATGTCTCTTCAAGTTTCTGCTATTGGAAGAACTCTAGCTGTTTTCGATCTTGGATTGTACTACTCAGGATTAATATTTCTTGGAGAAAATGCCTCATAGTTGGTGTAGCTTGGGTCACAGATCCACTCCATGAGCAGAGGGCTGCCCTCAGCAGTTAATGGGAGGAGTTCCCCAACTGCCATGAAATAAGAGAGTTTTCAAGGATAAATTAGGGGCTATGGCTCAAAGAGAGAGAAAAAGATGCTGGGCAGGCAAAAATAGTAGATGGCTACCATAGAAGCGATTTCAGAACCCACAAATTTGAATTAGCAGATTTTCCATGCACTCCTATAATTGTCATCTGTTTTTTTCCTTTTTGTGGCACTCAATGCAATTCTTACTTGTTTGTCCCCATTGGATGGTTAACTTTGTTAGCACATGACTGGCACTTGGCAGGTAATCAAACATGTATTTCCTGTAGGACAGGAAGAATATATAGACTTAAGCCCATTATGAAACATGCTCCAAAAGGCTTTTGAGGCTAGTGGCTTATGTGATGCAATTAAAAAAAAAGAAATGGGAAGTTTTTATAAGAGCATCAATGCCAAATAAGTACAAATCCATATGAACATAATATTGTGTAGAATCTAAACTTTTTAAAGGTAGAGGAAGTATTTTCTATTTTTATATCTCATATAATGCTTAATATAAAATTTACACAAAGAAGTCTCTGAATAGGCATTTGTAACATTAAGGATTTTCATGAAAATTTCTTTTGTATTTCAGTAGTAATATGTTAATCTTAAGAATATCCTAATGCTTTCTCTCTTTCTTTTTTCTTTGTGTGTATGCGCTGTTGCAGTTTTTAATACCACTAATGACTTTGAAATGGGACATTGACTCAGAATTAGTGACAATCAAGTGTTAATGGTCCTTGCCTTTGCGGCCTATCAGCAACTCATCTCAGCTGATCATTAGTTCCCAGAAAATACGCTGGATCAGGCTTTCCCAAGATGTGGCCATTTACAAAAGATTCCTGATTGTCATTGGAACCGCTCACTCATCTTTCCTTGCTTTTTCTATTTTTATGTCCACTCGGCTTATGTTTTTGATCAAAAGGACTGATCTATGCCAAATACAGTAGGTAGGTGAGAGGAATTTTTAAAAAAGGGAAAAGAAATAGAATAAAATATTCATCCTGAATTCACATACACCATAATAAAATCACGGTGCGTAATTGCCAGACACCACCATAGAGATTATCTAATTAAACCCCTTCACTTCTCATTTATAAATGAGGAAACTGAGGCCTGGGAGGCTAAGTGACTTTCCCAAGGTTCGTAAAAGAGAAAACAAACCATACATAAACAACAATCTTTATTTCTCTAAACATTTCTGAGTTCTTTCTGTCACTGGGCATCTCATTACAGACTCATCATGATGAATCAATTTGCCAAAAAATGTGATAGAGAAATCAATCAAAATTTCATTGCAGAAATTACTGGTACACTTTCTACTTCTTAATATGTGATGCTCTGAAGATTGACATCTTCAAAAGACAATAGAAAAAATAAAACAGACAAAATAATTGTAAATGACCAGTGGGATCAACACATAGGCACGTATTTCTCCTGTAAGTATTTTGTGAACCTAATTATGATCCATCTAACCACGGTTTAGCTTAGCAGGTAGTCAGTTATAGAGATGCTCAGTTCCTTCTTGTTCGCTGGATTTAAGTAGTCTTTGGCATGTGCTGATTTATAATGCACCATTTCTGGATCTGTTTGCCCTCAGCTTTATTCCATGGTCTTTCCTGCTCTGTCCTGCATTGTATTGGATGGACAACTTTTAGACGACTTTTTCTAGGGTTCCTTGTTAGCTGACAGGGTTTGCAGGAGCTGGCTCTTTTCAATGTGTGAGAGCCAATTGACAAATATTCAGAGATCCTGTGAACTAGTTGTTCACACTGGTTAATATCACCATTAAAATTAAGTTATCTAAACTTACATTAAATAAGTTATTGTATACTAAAAAGCAATGGTAATATCTATTCCAGATGTATCATTTCCTAATTATTTTGCTACCCTTCTTTTGACTGTCTGTGCTCTAGAGGTTATGGTATATCTGTATTTATGGGAAACACTACATAACAGTGTGCCATCATTGTGCATCTCTCCTCAACTTCACATTCAGGGAGCATACAAGCAGTAGCTTGAAATTGGCCAAGTGAGACTATTCATGCTATGGAAATCAGCAAATGCTACGAATCAGGGCTTGTTTTTCTTGGAGAGTCACTAGTTAACATGCGGTTTTCCAGCAGTATTTAGCCAGTGGGAAGCACTGAAGAGAGCTCGGAGGATTGGTGGAAGGAAGAAGTCATGGTTTTTCATCTTTTCTTCTGTGGCCTGGGGAATATCTCTTCCCTTGCCTCCTCCAGTTGTCCCTCTATTGAAAGGGTGGTGGCCAGGCGCGGTGGCTCACTCCTGTAATCCCAGCACTTTAGGAGGCCGAGGCGGGCGGATCACAAGGTCAGGAGTTCGAGACCAGCCTGGCCAACATGGAGAAACCCTGTCTCTACTAAAAATACATAAATTAGCCAGGTGTGGTAACAGGTGCCTGTAATCCCAGCTACTTAGGAGGCTGAGGCAGGAGAACTGCTTGAACCCAGGAGGCAGAGGTTGCAGTGAGCTGAGATCACGCCACTGTACTCCAGCCTGGGCGACAGAGCGAGACTCTGTCTTAAAAATAAATAAATAAATAATAAAAATAAAAAAGAAGGGGTGGTATTGGCTTCCTGTTGTTGCTAATCTCTGGGTTGCTTCACTGTTTGACATTTGTCACTGAGCTTCTCAGTTCTTCTATCACCAGTGTAACCAATTCTCTGTACTAAATTCTTTCTGCTTTACATATTTGAATGCTTTTCCCCCCATTTAGACCTTATCTGATACATATAGCAAATTTATTTACACAGGTGTCTTTTGTTTTCAGTAGCACTTTTAATGTCAGAGCTTGCAAAATTTAAAATAATATGATGTATGAGCGATAGAAAGCCCTCTCTTTATTCAGAAGAAGAATTAAAGTGCCAGAAAGCGTAAACAATTTGTTACAGTAGGTTGGTGAAAAGCAATAATGCTTTCCAAGCATATACTGGGATTTTTGACCCACACATTAATATTTTGAGCTAGAAATAATATAGAATTTATTAGAACTACTGAATGCCCTCAGTACTTTTTTGATATCTGAGTTTCGACTTGATAGCTCATATTCTGCCTCTGTTTAGGTATTTTTTTTGTTTATGATGCCATGGTGGCCAAATCATGTCTACAATGAGAAATTTTAAAATATTGAATAGATTTTTGAAAATTGAACTGGCAGTCAGCTGGCTGTCCTACTGTCTTATAAAAATAACACCCCTGGATGTCGGGTGCAGTGGCTCATGCCTGTAATTCCAGTATCTCGGCAGGCCGAGGTAGGAAGATCTCTGGAAGCCAGTTGTTTGAGACCAGCCTGGGCAATATAGCGAGACCTTGTCTCTACAAAACATTTAAAGATTATCCAGGCACAGCAGTGTGCCTGAACTGAGCCTAGCTACCCAGGAGGCTGAGGTGGAAGGATCACTTGAGCCAGGAGTTCAAGGGTACATGTGAGCCATGATCACGCCACTGCACTCCAGTCTGTGTGATAGAGCAAGAGCCTGAATTAAAAAAAAAAAAAAAAAAAAAAAAAGCCTATTGGATATATAGCTGCTGTGCCTGGGTTCTGTCTCCGTTTATGAAGGTCCATTAACTTATTTCATAGTCAAAATCCACATGATTCTATGAGACACAGGGAAGAAAGATACTAAGGAAGGGTAGTTTCTCCTTTTCGTATGGTTTTGTAGAATATAGAGAAAGTGGATTTTACTTAGTAAATGACTGAATGGTTTAATATATCATCTCATAGAAAAACACTAATTTTTAAATTCTGCTGAAGTGGCTTAGGTTATAAACACTGCTCTTGTTACTTTATATCTTGCAAGTCTCCTTTAGTGCTCTGTTATTAAAATATTATGAAAGAGAAAGAGCGCTGATTAAACGTGCCTACATGGATACATTTACATTAATGCATGATGATTAATTATAAGTTAATATGCTCATTCACAAAAATATTTTAAGGTGGCATAATGATAAGGCTGCATTGATAACCTTGCACAGCCCCTTATTAACTTTATCAAAAGCCAGATATGAGGTGACGTTAACACATTTTGGAGTGGCATGCCAGCAAGCCAAGTGGCTTTCCGTGAGTGTCATACTCACTTTGGACCACAAGATGCCGCTCAATAATCCGTTATGATTTAGGTCTTTTGTTACAAACCAAATGACATTTCCATTTATTTTACATGCTCTTCAATTACATATTAAAACTTATAGTGGGTGGGTTGTGGGGAGGAGACCCTGACTCTGAAGGCACTTTTTAACTTGGATGTGGGAAATCTATGAATAATTTATTTAAGGTATACAGATTCAGGCTGAGAATTCAGACAACATAGAATTGCGGCATCCTCAGCTTCTGTGCGTGTGTGTACTTGTCTACTCTTGCCCTGCCATCTACCCAGCCCTTTTTGTATAGTCACCAGCACCATCTGCCCCCGAATGAAGTAATTTCCTGCTGGTTCTCGCTAGCAACTCACAAAACAACCTATTTTTGTAACTATTCAAAATGTCAAAGGATTACCTTAAAACAAAAACACATAATCAGCTTTCTGTTTTTCAGGCAGCAATTAAGTAGTCACAACATGGCAGTCCATAGATGAAAGCTCCAGAAATAATTGTTTCCAAAGGTAATCACTGGAAGAAGATAATTTTATTTCCCAAGTCCTTGTCTTAGGCCTAAAAAAAGAAATTCAGCATGAAGATTCAGATGGCTTTGGTCTTTAACTTTCCCATCAAATTTGCCCTACATTGAAATTTATATGTTTTAATTTTTTTGAGATAAGATGGAAGCAAGTCTTCCCCACAAATACTTTTTTATGACCAGTGTCTAAACAATTAAGATCTATGTCCACGAGCCAAGGTGGCCACATTATGGAAACACATTCCTTGGAAATTGGAGGGGCCGGGCTTAGACAAGAAGCAGCTACATAAGGAAATCTCTTCCACAAACGTCATGTAGGAAAGTTACTTTGCCTTTTTCTGGTGTTAATTTGGCAGCAATAGAGCTGATCTGCCTCCTAGATGAAATAGACTACCTAGGCAGTATGATTTCCAGGTTGTCAAGAAATAGCCCTCAACATAGTCTCTTCTTAATCATCACTTCCATTTTAGTGTGTTGGTTTTCAGATACTTCAGTCTATCTGGCTGAGCACAGGATTTTAAGAGATGGAGACTGATGATCAGAACAAACAAACATGTGAGAGACTCTGTATGATGGTGAGAGGAGAGAGAGTAAGCAGCAGACATGGGAGGAGAATGACCAAGGCGTGGAAAGAAAGAGATGCTCTAGGAAAAGCCCCACCTAGTGCATTGTCTCAATCCATTCTTAGGACGGGATCAACTTGGTGGTATGAGCATTTAGTTTAGACAATAAAAAATGGACTCCCAAAAAACTGAAAATAGAATTACCATATGATCCAGCATTCCCACTGCTGGTCATATATCCAAAAGAAAGAAAATCCTTATATCTAAGAGATATCTGCACTCCCATGCTTATCACAGCACTATTCACAATAGCCAAAATTTGGAAGCAACCCAAGTGTCCATCAATGGATAAATGGATAAAGATAATGTGGTACATATACATAATGGAATATTATTCAGCTATAAACAAGAGTGAAATCCTGTCATTTGCAGCAACACAGATGGTCCTTATGTTAAGGACAATAAACCAGGCACAGCAAAACAAATACTGCATGTTCTCACTCATATGAGGGAGCTAGAAAGTGGATCTCATGACGATTGAGAGTAGAATGATGGTTATCAGAGGCTGGGAAGAAGGCGATGTGGAGAAGGGTATGAAGACAGGTTGGTTGATGGGCAAGTATAAACATACAGTTAGAAGAAATAAGTTATAGTATTCAAAAGTATGGCAGGGAAATTATTGTTAAGAACAGTTTATTGTATATTTCAAAATAGATAGAAAAGTTATAATGTTCCCAACAGAAAGAATAATGTTTGAAGTGATGGATATTCCAATTACCCTGATTTGATCATTGCACATTGTATACAGGTATCAAAATCATAGGTACCCCCAAAATATATGTAACTATTAAATATCCATAAAAAATGAATGGAGAGGTTTGTCCTCTGAGCCAGCTTTCTCATTTTTCATCAGTCCTGGCTCTCTATATCACTGAGAGACACATCACATTTCTTTCTTCATTCTCATTCATTTGTTCATTCTTGTGAATTCAACATATGTTCATGAATAGTTCAACAACTATTTATCTTGTACTCACCCTCCACCAGGTACTGGATTAGCGACTGTGGATATGAAGATGAAAAACATTCGATTGTCAGAGCTACAAGGAGAATATCACTGGAACTATTATGCAGAAAAACTCATTTTTTTTCTTAAAAATATCCTAATATATAGTAGAGATGTTAAATTTTGCTGTATTTAATGTAAAAGTGAAAAAACATAGCTTCTTTAGACCAGTGATTCTCAAGCCTTCAAATGCACAGCCATCATCCAGGGATTTGGTTAGAACACAGATTGTGACGCAGAATGTCTAAGGCTAGGCTTGAAATTGTGCATTTATAACAAACTCTTGGGTGATGCTGATTCAGGGGACCACACTTTATGTAACAGGCTTTAGCCCGTGGGGTGATTAGTTATCCAGAAAGAGAGAAGTTTCTCACAGGAAAATGATCCACTTCTAGGTCAGAGGGAGGAGAAAACGGTTGTTAAGACAAACCTCTATAAAAGTAAGACGGGTAAGACAGAGAGGATCTGTTTCTGATGAATCACTTTCTGCCACCTGACTGTGTTTGCGTTTTCAGGATCAAACATATCGTACAGTACACCAGGATACGGGTTTTCTCCTAAGAGGGACACTGATCATTTCCTGCATCACTATTTTGAAACATCAGAACCGAAATGGTTTTTATGTTCCTAAAAGAAGAAGAAGAAGAAAAAGGCACCACTTTTGAAGGGAAAAAATAGTCTTCCGATAACCCCCATTAACTACAGGGGTCATTGTGGCAAAATGAGTGGGATTAGAAATCTGCTAAAAGCTGCAGTATATGGTACGCAGTGACTGACAAGCCTTTCGCTGAGTAGTTACAAATGGGACTAATGGTTTAAACTTGTTAGTCATTGTCAGAGCCTCTGATCCTTGAGTCAGCCATGGAAGCTATGGCAGAAATCGATAAGGCACCACTTTCCGCAGTGAACTGCTAGACCGTATAGATTGCCTGGAGGGAAATACTGAGTTCCCTCCCAGGCTGCCAGATGAAAGCAGGCAGCTAAATCTCCAGGAAGATTGACCACACTGCTTGGGGCAATTAGGCCTTTCACCACTTTGAACGATGATTATAAACGGGGGAGAGGGTTGGGAGAGTGAGGGGGAGACAGCTCTGCATGACAAACTGAAAGCTGGAAGCCATTTTGGGGAGCCTTGTCAGTTTCATGGTCACTGAGGGCATTTTTTTCCTTTCTGTTGTTCAGATTGTTATACAATGAATGTGCTGGGGCTGCTGCTTTTCCTTCCTTTCTTCTTTCCCTTTATTTTTCTTTAGAAGCTGGAGAAGGGAAGACAGGCAGCCAGAGCAGCACTTGGTTGATGATAAACTGTAAACTGCAGCTGAACTCCATTAATCCGTTCAATCCCTAAAGCCTGGGGCCTGAGTGCGTGTCGGAGGAGGGCTTCCTGTTGGGTACATTTCAAAACAATCACATCCCATTGTTCAGCGCCTTTTTGGGTAGAGTCCTGCCAGGATGCCAAAATCATCAGCGAAAGAAAGTGCATGTTCCTGCAACAATTACAGACAAGCTGCAGATTATCAGCAGGCTGCAAGGGGCAAGGTGCTGGGGCCCATTTGGCAGAGGGCTCTGCTTGGAGAGGAGGCTCATATCTGATGCACACAAGGCTGCACCCAGCATTATTTTAAGAGCGTCCAAGTGCTCCGTGGCTGCCTAGGCTGCGGGAAGCCCAGATGTGCAAGAGAAAGGAACTACAGGAGATGTGCAAAGCTTTGCCTTGGTTCTGGGCAGAAAGGCAGGGCAGCTTAGCCTCATGTCAAAGAGTTTCTGGCCTCTTTCTGCTTCATCAACTTTGTAGTTCTGCTCAAATTTCAACTGGCGATGCATCTCCATTCCCTTGTTTCTGTTGTTGAGTTCCATTCCCTTTCTAACATTAGCTTCATGATTGATTTGTTTAATTTTTTTCTTTTCTCATCAGGCCCTGGCTCCTAGTCCACTGTTGACTTTAAGTTGTACTGTAAACCACGTTCCGCTAAGTATTGTTTAACTGTCAAGTGGATGGGGAGGCAAAATGTTGTGGGAGTAATCTCAAAGTGCTGCTCTGTGGCAGGGCTGTCAGTCAGAGGTTCTTGGACCATTTCACCACCCTGGTGACTGCAGTCCTTGGTGGAGGCTGTGGAAAAGTCTGTTTTTTTGAGGATTGCTTGGTGCCTGGTGCCTGGCATTTTAAAGATGTGTATACCAAGAATTGAAATGCTGAAGTTCATTAGGAAACAAGAGGGTACTTGGAGCGAGTGAGTGCTGCCTGTCCTTGGTGGTGCTCATCTCTTCCATGGCAGGGGATGGGGGGAAATTCAGGGGGATTGTTTGTTGCCATTTTCTGTTACATGGAAAGAGGAGCTCGGGCTCATAAGGGGTAACTAATGGGCATTTTTTGCTCATCTTCAATTCACTAAGCATCCATGAAACATCGCCTGCTGTCAAAAGACCTTAGCCCAGGTGGCTCCCAGTCAGATGGGAAGCTTCACATTACCTATTTACGATCCCATGAGGATGGATTGACCCCTTATGGTCCACGGAATGTACAAGATCAAGAGTGAACCCTAATGTAAACTATGAACTTTGGGGGATAATGATGTGTCAATGTGGGTTTGTCAGTTGTAACAAACATACCATACTGGTGGGAAATATTTTTAATAAAGGAGGCTGTATGTGTGTGCGGGGAGAGGGTACATGGGAACTCTCTGTACCTGCCTCTCAGTTTTGCTGTGAACCTAAAACTATTTTAAAAAATAAAGTCCATTAAAAAACAAAGTAAAACAAAAAAACTAAAGAGGGAATTATAACCACTATCCAAATATTAATCACAATAAGTGAAATAAAATGAAGCAATTTATTTGATTTAGAAGATTCTTTTATAAAGTAAGTGAATTTGACCTTCCTCAGCCTTCTTTATGGCATGAAATGAGAATTCTTTCTGCAAACAAGTACATTTAAAAGGAAATATTAACTCTTTTAGGCAGCCAAGGAATTACCTTAAAATACTTAATAATTAGAAAACTGTTAAATCACAGAATAATTTATAGAATTTGGGAAAACTTTTTCAGTCCTAGAAAGATAGTTGCTTTAATAATATTCTTTTTAGTTACTAGGTTCATCTTAAATTATAGTTTTACTGGGGTATTCTAGAGTACTAGGATGGAAGGTGGGCAATGTGGATTGTAGTTCTGATTCTACCCCAGGGCATTTTGGTGAGCAGGAACTTCCATCTCCTTGCCGCTTGTTCTTCACCTGTGAAATGGAAGACTTCATTAGCCAATATTGAGCTCCTATGGTAGGGAGAACGATAGCTTCCCAAAGAGTCCACACTAGAATCTCTGGAGTCTGTGAATGTGTTATGTTCCATGGCAAGAGGGATTTTGCAGACGTGATTAAGATAGGATGTTAAGATAGAAAAATTATCCTTTTATCCTGGATTATTTGTGTGGGCCCAAATGTAATAACAGGATTCTTAAAAGATGAGAGGTGGGCAGAGTCAGAGAAGGAGATGTGACAATGGAAGCAGGGTTGGAGTGAAGCAATGTGAGAAGAACACCAATCTGTCATTGGTGGCTTTGAAGATGGAAGGAGGCCATCAGCCAAGGAATGTGGGCTGCCTCTGGAAGCTGGAAAAGGCAAGGACATGACTTCTTCCTGCTGAGCCTTCAGAAGAAACACAGCCTTGCTTGGTCTTAGCCCTGAGAAACCCAGTTTGAACTTCTGGTCTCCAAAGCTGTAAGATAATACATGATATGGTTTGGCTGTGTCCTCACCCAAATCTCACCTTGAATTGTAATAATCCCCACGTGTCAAGGGTGGGGCCAGGTGCACATAATTGAATCATGGGGCTTTCCTCCACACTCTTCTTGTGGTAGTGAATAAGTATCACGTGAACTGATTGTTTTATAAATGGGAGTTCCCCTTCACAAGCTCTCTTGCCTGCTGCCAGATGAGACGTGACTTTGCTTCTCCTTTGCTTTCTGCCATGATTGTGAGGCCTCCCCAGCCATGTGGAACTGTGAATCCTTTAAACCTCTTTTTCTTCACAAATGACCCAGTCTCAGGTATGTCTTTATTAGCAGCATGAGAACAGACTAATACAATATATTTGTACTGTTTTTAAGCTACTGAAACTTTGGCAATTTGTTACAGCAGCAATGGGAAGCTAATACAGATCCCTTTTAGCAATAACTTTTGTTGAAGCTATGAACATATAATGTTTGAAGGGTCACTAGAAAATTCTAAAATCAGATAGTGATATGCAAAAAAAGATGACTACTAACCATGATTTGAGTATGAAATGTAGGGCTTACTGAAGATAAAGTTTGTAAAGGCAGAAACCGGTAAGAAGGGAAAATAAGACACCAGAATCCATGAAGGAAAAAAGGATAGAAAAAACACTGTGAAGGAAGAAGCATACTTTAGCATTTTCTTATGCTTGAAGTATGTGAAACAGCTGTATACATTTTTTTCTCTTTCCTTGATTGGCAGAATGGAGAATGTTAACAGATACTTGTTTAGAAGGAACAGAAGCTTAGAATTAGCAGGGGCCATTGTGATTGATCTTGTAATGAATGTCAGAATTCATTCTACACCATCCCTGAATATTGTTCCTGACTCTGGTACTTAGTAATATTTAGGTACTTCATAAATATTTGTTGCATAGATGAATATCTTTTATTAATGACAATGAAAGGTACTAGCAATAAGTAAATTAGAAATTATGAGGAAAAAAAACCAACCTGAATAATCAATATTAAATTGGGAGCAAGGCATACTTTGAATATAGTGATAGCTTATGCTTTTTTTTCTTTCTGATTTAAAAGTCTGCAAACTGTACCTTGTTAATTCTTCAAAGGGACTTTCTTCTTTCCAAAGGGACTATAGGTGATATACAGAAGTACTTAGATGTTTTCCTTTAAGAAACCTGTGAATTCACTGAGAAACCAAAGATTGTTGCCTATTGTTGAAAGCACTGCTTTCCTCTCAGGGAAATCTATTTAAGCCACGTGGGTAGCTGTAACCTCCCAGTAACACAGGATGTAGAGGTTACATTGGGGCCTCAAACAATTAATCAACATTATGGCATAACGGCTCAAATATGGAAATTCTGGTGGTCCTACATGTTGATAAATGGCCAATTTATGCTAAGATCCATCAAGTGTGTTGGGGCATTTGGAACTGTCACTGCACAATCATGACATGGTCATTATCGGGCTGCAAATCGTCCAAAGAAATGACATGCTTCAGGAAGCAAGATTTGCTGGTGGTGCCTGCCCCTTTTTAAACTCAGTGTGAGGCCAGCTTGCTGTAAACGAAGCAATACAGCATGTAGATTAGCTCATGTGCGGCAGCTGCATGGCGGAAAGCAATTATAACACAGAAGCAACTCCACATGCAGGAACTAGCACCTCCTGAAATATGATCACCTCCGCTTCACTACAGAGGGAGATGCCAAACTGAAATACACACACAGCTGTAATGGAAGAGGGAGACCTGAATATATTATGGGGAGGAGAGAAGCTGGGGTTGTTCTTGAGCATCCTCAGCTGAAACTAAGCAGTTGGCAGAGGCCATTGTTGAAAGCTCTTTAGCTCCTGTGGACTCTGAAACAGGATTCTTCTAGGGATACCACAGTCCACTATTTTCTTTGTTTAATGCTACACAGAGGATATTAAAGTCGGGCATTGGATTTTCTTTTTGTTTATATACTAGAGGTGACAAGTGTGTCTTTCTTCCTAGAGAACCCTTTCTCAGAAATGAATGAGCATGCCCAATGGATTGAATGGTTGATGTACACCAGACCCGGGTGGGACCAACACATAGTTTGGTCCACATATGTGCCCCCCACATAGTTTGAAGTCTTGCTTAGCATTTGCATATAAGGTGATATATAGCTGGACTTGGGCTGCTAAGTTCTGCCCTGTGCTCAGTGAAGCAGGAGTGGCTAGTCTGCAAGTGAGAAGGTGCCGAATAGTAGATACGCAGACATGTGAATGAGAGATACCACAGTCTGAAAGAGAAGATTCAGTGGGTTCCGTTTACTAGTCTGTCACTTGTGAGTCCCTGCTGTAGTTTCTTCTCCTGGTTTCTATGAGATATTTATCCTTTTACAAATGCTCCCTTTCCTTTATTCTGTTTTGAGTGGCTTTCTGTTTCTGAGGCTTCGATTAAATGATTTCTGTTTTCCCCAGCTCCACCCCTGCCAGCTTTGGCTGAGCTCTTAACATGTCACAGAATTTGTTTTGGTGGTTTAGGCATATCATTTTATTCAATAGTATCACCAACATTCAAAGGTAGATATGGTTATTTCATTTTTTCATGAGGAAATAGACTCGGAAAGGTTAGATAGTATCTCCAAAGTCATACGGTTGATAAGTGGGGGGAAGTGGTGATTTCTATTGAAGTTACATTTGCATTGAAATTGATTTTACATTTTCTGTGAAATCATTAAACCACCTACTATATAGTGAATGATTTATGCTATAATTTGAGAGCAGAATCTATGTTGAATTACTGAATCAACTTGGGAGTAGGACTAGAAACCAAATCATCTTTATTTAAAAAGCTAACACTGTCTATGTTTACTTGAGGGCTGAAAACTTGCACAGCTTCAAAGAAAATGGGCTATGTATAAGAATTTTTCTGGGGTAGAGAGAGGGGGTGAAAGTTTTAGAAGTGTACCTAGATTATTTATAACCTATTCTGGTTTATAGCTTGCTGCCGCATTAATTCTGTGATGCTGAAAAAGGTGCAAAGTCCGCTAGATATACCATGAATTGCTCATCTTGGTCTCTTGTATTGAGAAGCTAATTAGAGATAATTGGATTAACATTATTTTTCCTAAATCAAAGTATTCTGATACTCTTTCCTGGTTTTATCTTTCTTTTGATCATAAGGAAATAAATGTATTCCCTAACTTGTAACATTTGGGATCTTCATTCTCTTTAATTTTCATTTGCTTTTTTTGTGCTTTCCTTGCCTCTAGCTTTCCTTACCATGATGTTTAAGACTGCTCATCATGTGGGCACAATCATTACCTCCTTTGTGGCCATTAGTACTGTCCACATCTTCATCTCCATTCTCCTGAGTGTCTCTGAGACATACAGCTAAACTGAATGTCTCAGAGCTCCTCATATAGGCTATTGTATCTGTTGGTTGTGACTGGCTGTTGCTTCCTGCCTCACAACCCATGACACTTCCCTGTCGAAACAAATAAGTATTACCCATACTTCAAGGCTCAGTTAAAATATTACTCCACGGCCAAGTGTGGTGGCTCACACCTGTAATCCTGGCACTTTCAGAGGCTGAGGCGGGCAGGCCACTTGAAGTCAGCAGTTCGAGACCTGACCAACACGTTGACACTCCCTCTCTACTAAAAAATTAGCTGAGCGGAGGCACATGCCTGTAATCCCAGCTACTTGGGAGGCTGAGGCAGGAGAATCGCTCGAACCTGCAATTGCGGAGGTTGCAGTGAGCCCAGATTGCGTCGCTGCACTCCAGCCTTGGTGACAGAGCAAGACTTTGTCTTAAAAAAAAAAAAAATTACTCCTTCATAATGAAACATTCCTTGAAGTCCTTGATTGACACAGTCCATAAGCAACATTGTCTGCATCTGAATTCCTGTAATGTTCTTTCTCCACCACTCTTATGATTCCTAATGATCAAAACCCAGGGATTATAGTAATTTTTGCACATGCTTTCTCTTTAGCACGCTGTGAGCAACTTGAGGGGAGGAAGAATTTTGACCTAATGTTTATCCTCCCTGACATCCATGGAGTAACTTTTATGAAATAAGTATTCAGTAAGTACCTGTTAAACAACTCCTTTTATATGTGGGTAATTTTAATGCAGATCTGATCTGAAGACATTTGTCATACCTAGTACAGTGGTTTTTTTTTTTTTTTTTTTTGGCAGGGGAGGCACAATAATACATGCTTATCTGGTGAGTGAAGGAGAAAAGAGTCGCTAAAAATGTTTTTTATATGATTCATTGATGAAGAAGAAACACTAAATTGCCAGTTTTTTATATGATCTGTTTCTTTTAATTATATAGAAACAGCCTTGGTCAAGTAGGCCCTAAAGGCTGGAGTTGATGCTGACTATATTGATGTGATACGTGGAGTGTGTGACACAGGATGCTTAGCTCTAATTAATCTGAAACCCAGACTGACTGGCTTAAATAAAAGGGCAGATTTTTAATATACTTTGCAAGAAGTCTGGAGGTGGCGTAGCTCCAGGATCAATTAAATTCCTGTTTCGATGACATCAAAGACCTAGGTTCTTTGCTTTTAGCTTGTTGCCTTTGTTCTCCTGCTAGCTAAAATCTTCATGATTTTTAGTGGTTCTAGTAATCATATGCAGGCACAATAATACCGAATGGAAAAAGAGGACAGGTATTCCTGTGTTTTTGACAGCAACAAAACCTACCCCAGGAGCCTGGCAGAAGTGTCCTCTTTATTTCTTATTAGCCAGGGTTGAGTCACATGATTGTCCCTAAACCACTTCTGAGGAAGGCATTGGGATTACCATGTTGGATTAAGCTTTGAGGACTTAACTCTGATTTTGGAATAGGATCACCCTCATCTCTGGAAGGTGTGTACCACAGTGAAATCAGGATTCTGTTATTATGGGCAAAAATATGTAATGGCTTTTGGAAGGCAACATCAGTGTTGGGCCTAAAGAGAATACAAATATTCCTCTATCTAGATTGGTGATTATCAACTGTCAGCATGGGGAGGAAGGGACAATTCTGGCCTCCCTACCAACAGGGAGCATTTGCAATGTCTAGAGACATTCTTGGTCACATTTGTGGGGGTGGGAGAGGCTGCTACTGGTTTTGGGTGAGTAGAGACTGGGAATGCATCTTGCAATGCACAGGACAGCCCCCCACCACAACAAAGAGTTATCTTGCCCCAGATGTCAATAATGCTGAGGTTGAGAATTCCTGACATGGATATAATTGCCCTCCGGGGCTGACACATTGTCAAAAAATCTTACTATTTATTTATAACGTTGATTTGAGACAGTGAGGACCAGTGTTCATATATATTTTACTTTGGAGGAATAATACACCAATGAATTATCATACATTAAAACAATAGCAAAAATATTTCATCAAATTACCTTGCCATCCGCTTAGTAAGACCCTAGGGAAGTGAATGTGACCTATAACAGAGTAGGATTTGACAATGAGACTGAAGTCAAAGAATAAATTCAGGAGACCCAACTATGGCAGGTAAATCACTATTTCCTTTATTTAATGCAGTAAAAAATGACCAAGGGCCAAGAAAATGGAGAGAAATACTATCTATGCTACTATTTACATAGTAGGCATCACCCAAGGAAAAGTATAGCATATATTGTAATAATTTTCCAGATAAGAAAACTGGGTTTCGGTGATGTTAAGAGAATGCAAAAGCAGTAAGTTCAAGAGAAAAAAAGCTTTTGTTTTCAGATTTTCTAATAAGTGAATCATTTTCTCTTTTTAGATATTTTTTCCATTCCATTCTGAATAAATGAGGAGGCCTTATCACTTAAGAGAAATTGTAAATATACCAGTTCAAATTTTGAGACTGGCAAGTTCTATAAACAGCACTTGTCATGCCTCCTCTCCATCGTTTTACTGACTTGTCTTTGAAATTAAAGCTGATTCTGTAGATCAATGTCTCAGACTTCTTGAAGATGATTTTCTTTCGAAGCTGTAGTCATGCATTACTTATATCCTGTATAGCTTCTAGCACGATAAGCTACATATTGTGAATAAAATGGACATTTTACAATTTTTTGGCTGTCCAGCTTCCAATCCCCCTTAGTACCGAGGGAGAATACGCCATTACATTGAGAAGCAGAACTCTGCCTCCTCCTAACAAGAAAGCTGAAGTATTATACTCCTGCTTTTCATTGCGTTCTAGTTACTGGGACAAGAGTCATGTGACTGAAGTATCACCAATGTGATGTTCTCCTTTCAGATTTTGGAAGCCAGTGTTTCTAGATAATGTAGTTACAAGATGAAAACTGTATGGGTTCTTAAGTCTGTACTTGGAGAAGAGCTTCCTGGAAGAACTGCATGCCCTAAAGTAGATTGTGTGAAATATCAAGCCAGTAAGATTGAAGGTATTATTTGTTCCTGCAACCTAGCCAAGTCTATCCTGACTAATGCATTGATGAAAAATATTTGTCAATCAATGTGCTTAAAAATAATTAGTGAAATGGAGTAGTGAAGACAAAAGGACAAAAGTTTTGTAGTCCAAGAGTAATACTTGGAACTTCAGTTCTATCACTTACTAATTGTGTGATTTCAGGCATTAGTTCAAAGAAACCTGAAGGTAAGTACTAGGTAACATTTTTAAATTTTTGCTAGAAAGAGGGAGGCTATGAGTCCAGAAAAACTTGAGTGAGATAAATCCCATTAAAGCCCTCTCTGCTCCAAGACAACATAATTACCAAGGAAACATCTTATTTTAGTTTTCCAAAATGGTTTCTCTCTTTTTCTCTGGAAATTATTCTGTTGTGTTTCGCACACAAACTAATCTCTTGCGAATGTGGAAGACACAAGCCTCATTCATGCCTTGTTGAGCTGAAATGCCACGCTTCAAGTCTGGCAGCTGGAAGTTACAGTTCTGTAGCTCATAGAATAACCTTGAGTCTTGTCCCCATCCAGCTATCTCCACTCTTTGATGCAGAACCCTCAAACAGTTGCCCAGTGGGTTCAGATTTAAAGCCTTACTGCCTGTTGCCCTCTCATTTTGCATCCTTAAAGCAGCATGATGAAAATTCAGTGTTACGCTACCTGAAACTAGCATTTCACAGACATTATTCTTTTGTGCCAAAGAGCTCACTCTAATGTCCAATCTTCCCACAATTATCACATTTCCTCTCCCTGCTGAACACTGAGGCATTTTTGCTAAGTAGTTACAGAACCGCAGTGGAAATAGTCCTGGTCTCTGGTGGTCAGATTTGCAAATTTATCCCCAACCATTGTAAACCCTGTACCTGTACTTCACATATACAAAAACCCTACTGTTACGCCAGACAGGCAAGTGGGTTATTCTGAGATGCCCTCTTTGCCATTAGTCTTACTGCAATGGGACTGTGGTGTGTTGAACTAGAACTCCCAACAGCTCCCATTGCTGCCTGCTGCCTCAATGAATTTTATATTAGCAGGCAAATGAAACACTCAACCAAGTGAAAGGAATTCATAATGTTGAGGCATCTTAGGATAAGAATGTGCTGTGCATTTTGCAGAAAGGATCGTGGCTATCAATGTGCAATGACTAATCTAGATAAATCGCCACTTTATGACACATCTGGCCTCAAGTCGTTTAAATTAGTGGAGTTCAGCTGTAGAACACCAGCTGAACTGGAGCCTACAAATTCATATGCTTCCTACACATGCATAAATGCTAAATGATGAGCTTGGTAATGATTGGGAGCCCCTCATTTCTGAGAGACTGATAAGCCAGTACAGTGTTTCTTTGCTAAGTGTTAATTAGGACAGTGTAATAAAGCTTCAGAAGTAGTCTTCCAAAGAAGATAGTTTGAATTAATGTTTATGAAAGCTCTTTATTAATCTGAAAATGCTCTTCAAAGGTAATATGGGAAAAGTTTTTTTACCCTTAATTTGGCATTTTAGTAAATACCACAAATCTTTCCATTTTATACCTATTCTCATTATAACCACAGCCAAAGCCTTAAAAAAAGTAACAACTTGCCCAATATGTCTTCACCATTATTTTCTTCCATGTCTCCCTTAAGCAATGTTTTAGCCCTGGAATTTGTTGGTGAGATTATCACCTTTAGGGGGTCCTTTTCAGTAGACCTATACAGTTTAGAGGTGGAAGGTACTTAGAGATGTTCTTTTCAAACCATCTTATCCTGCAAAATAGAAAACTGAAGCTCTGCTTACTATAAATTGAACTAGCACCACAGTTGATTGCCAAGAAAGCACATGCGATATTGGGCTGAATTGGAACATGATTACACAAATGGTGATGGTTTCCCTATATTCTGAACTGCCCAGGTTGCTCTTATAGCATTGTGTTTATTTCTGAGTGCAACTAATTAAGAGGGACATTGGAAGGAAGAGCTGATTCATGGAAACAGGCCCATGATAGTAAGAGATTTTGAAATCATGCCAAAAAACAGTTGATGGATCTTTGCACAAAGGAGGACTTGGGAAGAACTTGACAGTTGTCTTTGGATGAAGGAAGGGAGGTCATGTGGAGACTTGATCAGCAGGAGTTAAAGGAGATAGAGAAGCCTCTGAGCTTACTTGCAATTTGTGTGAATGGGAACATTTATACCTTTGGGTGGAGTAGGTCCATAGTATTAATGAGATTCTCAAAGACTAAAGACCAATGTGCTATACTTTTCCCTGTGTGGCTAAAGAGGGCAGAACAATGACTAATAGCTCTAAGTTGCAAGGAGGCAACATCTGACTATATAAGCAATAACATTTTAAAAATTGGAGTTGTCTTTATATGGACTGGTCTGGCCTCCAGGAGTGGTATTTCTTACCACTTGACATTTCTAAGTCCCAGACTTATCAAGAGTGGTATAGAGAAGATGGATGTGTCAGAGCAGGGTTTGATTAAACTGCTTCTGTGGTTCATACCAATTTTGAGTTTCAGGGATTCTGTAACTCACAGAGATCATATGACCCTTACAAATCATGAACTTAATTTATGGGGTGGACCCAAGCTATCTGTGGTTCTTTCTCTTTGTCTACACGTTACTGATTTCTCCTGGCTTAAAATAGTCATATTTAGATCAAAGATCCTCAACAGAAACCATTCAAATACTCAAGTGACTCCCTAGCCACATTTTACTAAGGAATACTTTTCATTTCAATATTAATATACATCTTATATGAAAACTAAATATATGGGGACACCAAGTTAAGAGACCTCATAGGTTGTTATTCCTCATGAAATATAATAACTCTATTTGGCCGAGAGAAAAAAAAACACAATCTGGTCATTGTATAATTTATTGCAAAATTAGAAATTATTAATAAAAACGATTACTCTGTTACTACTTATGTAATGTATGTGTTACTTTATATTACATATAAGTATTCCTGAATATTTACTAGGCCCTAGACATAGAACCTAGCACTTTACAGGTATTCTCTCACAGTCTTTACTATGAATACAGTCTTTACTGTATTCAATTAAGACAGCATTATTGTTAAGCCTATGTTACAAATGAGGAAATTAAAGCCTGTAGAAGTCACACAGTGAGTAACTCTTGGGGCTAGGATTTGAACTTAGGTCTCCTTCGTTCCTGAGTCTGGGTCTCAATCGTTTGACTTTTCTGCCTTCCGTATTTATTGAGTGGTGAAGTTGGTTAGATGATAAAATTACTACACAGGCACCATGGTGTGGAACAGTTTCAATTAGGTTGCATGGTGGTTTGGTTATTGCTGATTTGGCTAGACTAAGTCACATTTTCCAGAACTCCCTTCCCTGTGTTCAGCCACATAGGGTGGGCCATAAGAGGTAGCCTGTGGGAGATTCAGAGGGTGGAAGGGAAGCAGCAGCCACCTTGCAGCTCCCATGCGGTGGGCGCCACTTCTCTGCTGGCTCACCTCATTGGTGCGAGACAGTGGCTGGGCTTAGATCTGCTCACTGCCCCCTGCATCCTCCTTCAGCTCCTCCAATTCCTGTGCCAAGTGTGTATTTTGATGACAAATGCTGGCCCCACTACCAGCTACTGCAGGACACTCATACTATTAAGGTCAAGGTCAGAGTCAATAAGAACTTTCATGGGCTTTATACCTTGTGGGGTTCCAACCTTTCCTGCTTTCAGGAAATTCTGAAATTTCACAGTTCTGACTGCTTCTGCTTTCAGGCTTCTAAAGTACTCCCAAGGACAGTGGCCTTACAGAGGTGGCTTAACCAGCTCCTACAATTGCACAAGTCAAATCCCTGCAACAAACTCATCCCCACTCACACCAACGTACTTCCATCAGCCAGCCAAGGTTTGATCTTATTCATAATTTTCACTGCTTTTCTGATTAAATGACCGATGAATACAAGTACATTGGGGATGACCTTGATTTGTAGATTTAAGCTGGCACAGTTCCTGTCTTCTGTTGTTACAGTCCTAATTTTTTTTTTTTTTTTTTTTTTTGAGACGGAGGCTTGAGTGCAGTGGTGTGATCTCGCCATCTCGGCTTACTGCAACCTCTGCTTCCCAGGTTCAAGCGATTCTCCTGTCTCAGCCTCCCGAGTAGCAGGGATTATAGGCACCTGCCACTGTACCTGGCTAATTTTTGTATTTTTAGTGGAGATGGGGTTTCACCCTGTTGGCCAGGCTGATTTCAAACTCCTGACCTCAAGCAGTCCGACCCCAGCCTCCCAAAGTGCCAGGATTACAAGTATACAGGTGTGAGCCACTGTGCCCGGCCCTACAGTCCTCATTTCTGGTCCGTAGAAACATCCAGTGAAATCTATGAAGCAGTAAATCTGCCTCTTCATATTTAATCCCCAAGAGAAGAGAAATATGGGATGTTAACAGAGTGGGAGAACAGTATGGCCAGAAATGAAAACTTTCAACCCACAGGAGGCAGGCTAGAGATGGCAGAGTTAGGCTGCAGGGTTTGAGTGGTTCTTCAGGTTCTTCTTCAACATATATGCTGTGTGATGCCAAGCAAATTACTTACCTTCTCTGGGCCTGTCTCCTCCCCTGCTAAACGGGATAATGTTAATACCTACCTCATAGGGCATGTTGAGGATTAAACCTGGTAACATATGTGAAGTGCTTAGAACAATGTAACCTTTATATTCATGTTTATTATTGTTATTATAGGAGAGAGGAGTGGTCTGTAATCTTTTTTCTGTTTTGATTTCTTCTGGCTTCTCAGGGAGTGAAAACCTGAGCTGCAAGTGTGCTCTGCAGACTTTCTTCAGGCCTTTTCTGTTCCCTCAACACCCACTCCTCTTCTATTTGACTCTATCTTGCCTCTCTCTCTCTTTTTTTTTTTCCTCATAGTCTTGCTCTGTCGCCCAGGCTGGAGTCCAGTGGTGCAATCTCAGCTCGCCGCATCCTCTGCCTCCTGGGTTCAAACGGTTCTCCTTCCTCAGCCTCCCAAGTAGCTGGGATTACAGGCATGCACCACCATGCCCGGCTAATTTTTTGTATTTTTAGTAGTAACAGGGTTTCACCACGTTGGCCAGGCTGGTCTCGAACTCCTGACCTCAGGTGATCTACCTGCCTCAGCCTCCCAAAGTGCTGGGATTTCAGGCATGAGCCACCGCCCCCAGCCTATCTTGCCTCTCTTTAAATGTTTTTTTGGGGGTCAAGAAAGGGAAACAGGTGAATGGGGAAGTTATGATAGAGTTGTAGGGATAAGAGCCAAGGATGAAACTAAAGAAAAGAGTTTCAATTAACTTCTCTCCTTACAGCAATCTAAGGAGAATAGGGGCTGTGACATACACGGGGAACATAATGGTCTCAGCTGAAAGGGACTTACGCCAGTGTCAGGCCTTCATGATAACCAGGATCTGGGCAGAGTTTGCAGATTCTAACTGTGTGCTATGTGCTCAGACACACTGAAAAGGGGGTCGAATGCGGGTGGAAAGTACTATTCTTATCCTACAATTGAACCCTTTCAAGTTCCTCTAAAAAATAAGTGGTACCCCCTCCTGCTGCCCCCCCTTACACATTCTAGTGTATTTTTCTCTGGCCTTGACTGGAACAGCTCACCTTTTCTGGCTGTACAAGACAGGAGAAACCTTTTGACTGCAGCTGCTTGTTTGGGATGAGACAGGGCCCGAGCAGACATTTATTCTTTTTCTTTCTTTCTTTTTCCTCTTCTCTTCTCTCTTTTCTTTTTTTAGAAGACAGCCTCTTCCAATCCCTCTGGAGTTACTTCATGCCAAAGTGGCTGCTACCTGGCAACCAGGTGATCTAGGGTGGTCAAGTTTCAAATGTCATCACGCAAAAGGCAGTTCCAAGGACTGAAGTCAAGGATTGAAATGCCAAACCTTAAGTGTCCCTCAAATACATGTTTTCCCAACTAGTGACTTGCCACAGAAATAAACAGCAATTATGCAAAAGTCACCCCCCTCCCTGCAGCTCCAATTTTCTCCCGGTGTTCCAAAGTCATTACATGGAGTACTTTGTGATAAAAAGATGTCTCCGTGTGGCCCACTTAGTATTTCGAAGCATAGAAATGAAAGACAGTGGGGCACACATGCTGCAGAACCACTAAATGACAGAATCATCACTGGCCTAGTTTTTGAGTCACTGTGACAGACACAAGGGGATCGCTTTTAAAGTCGCTGGTGACACATCAGGAAAAGGGAGGAAGATGTCTCTGCTTTAGAAAAGAGACTTAAAGAATCTTACTGACTGGAAATACGTTTTGAATTGAGACTTTTTTTTAGATGGTGCACAGAAAATGAAAGGCAAATGACAGGGTACTTATCTGAAGACCCTGACAGAGACACCTTATCCAACAGACAGTTGAGTGTACCAGCAGAGAGAATGGGGCACACATTTTGAGATTTAGGGTGCTGGGCATGGCATCAGTTACCGCAGAGGAAATTTCACCACTGAGCAATGAGCCAAAGCAAACATTACTATGTGACTATTATAGGCTGCTGTAATTCAGTCTTCGCCATGAACAGCAAATGAGTCAAGCTAACTAATGCAGAGGGTTGGACTCGTTTTCTTTTGAGGCGTCCCAGGAGAATTTCCACAGTGTCTTTTTGTTCATGCAACCCAGTTCTTTTCTTGCTTGTATGGTTACTCATCCGTTTCTGGATCTGGAAGGATCAGTAAATGAGAAGATGAACTCTCAGAAAGCACACGGTCAACTTTTGATGATTCCAAGAGGGAAGAGTGAAGGTCTCACAGTCCTCTGTATTTAATATTTGGCCCTCGGGGAAAGCTGGTAGCTCAAGTTGTATAAAACTTGCACAGAACTCCTAAATGAAAGGGGGGAAAAAAGCTCACCATAATTAATTCTTTCATTGAAGCAAGCAAATCAACAAACAAATCCGTATTATATGCCCTCATTGAGTCATTGTGTTGGTAAGGATCTCTAGGGTAATCCCCTTTTAGAAATGTTGCTATGTCTCGCCCGGGCGCGGTGGCTCACGCCTGTAATCCCAGCACTTTGGGAGGCCAAGGCAGGTCGATCATGCGGTCAGAAGATGGAGACCAGCCTGGCTAACATGGTGAAACCCCGTCTCTACTAAACATACAAAAAAATTAGCCGGGCATGGTGGCGGGCGCCTGTAGTTCCAGCTACTCGGGAGGCTGAGGCAGGAAAATGGCATGAACCCGGGAGGCAGAGCTTATAGTGAGCGGAGATAGGGCCACTGGACTCCAGCCTGGGCGACAGAGCAAGTCTCCGTGTCCACACACACACAAAAAAATTGTTGCTGTGTCCCAAAATCTTTTTCAAGACTATCTACTACGTTCCTTGAAATCTGCAGACCTTGAAGTGTAAAAAGTAGCTGATTGAATGCAACAGTTTCAATTTTGATGCAATATGGACTTGGCAGCTTTAGAAAATAAAAATACCGGGCTCCCCATAAAATTTGAATTTCAGATAAACAGTGAATTTTTTTTTAGAATAAATATGTCTCAAGTATTGCATGGGCCATATGTCTATGTAAAATCCATTGTTCAACTAAATACTTACACTAAAAATATTTGTTTTTTTTAAATATTCAATTTTAATTGAAATAAAATTCAATTTTAACTGGGAGTCCAGTATTTTATCTGGCAAATATAGTGCCATACTAACTTTAAATTGTAAGAGTGTAATTGGCTCTTAGGTAAATATTTTAAGGGAGTGGATGGATGTGTGTGTGTGTGGGGAACATTCACTTCTGCCTGGGCAACCTTGCTTCAAAATACCAGGCCCTTCTCCTTAAGAGGGAGAATAACTCTACATTGTCCTGGTAACAGAGCAGTCTGTGGTCAACCCTCCAGGGCAGCCTGAGGCCTGGGGTGCTGCTGTCCTCCCAAGGAGATCTGCTGGTGAGGAGCTGTTTTCCACCAGGCTCTGTGGAGATCTGCAGACTGAAACAAGGCCTCCATCCTACCAGTATGCAGCAAGTTCTGTTGGGAGCACTGAGAACTTAGAGTACGTCACTCCCCTTTTTTTCCCACTGATACTAGAGAAAAAGAGCTGCCTTGGGACTTTCTGTTGGATATACCCATGGTCTGTGTTTTCTATGTATGGCCAGCCAACCACTCCAACCTGAAAATTCATCTTTAACTGGTTGTACGCAGACATTCAAATGTAGTGGAAAGATGGCAGTACAGTAGTGAAGTGGGAAGTTGAGCCACAAAAATGTTTGATAATGATTTCTATTGGCTTTGGGGACACTATTTTGTGGGCCCCTGAATAAACTCATTTGTTTTAGAATACAATTTTGGAAAAAAAAATATTTTTGGTAGGTCTTAAAGTGAGAAAAAGAAGCTGGAATGTTTTTGACTGTCCGATATTTGCTTCTTCATTGATTAATCTTAATAGTTTTCTGATCATCTGCTGTGAACTAACCATGGTCCTGGGCATTCAATGATAAATATGACAAGGTTTCTGCCTGGAGTTGGCTTCTAAAAAGTGGTTGAAAGCCTGGCAGAAAAGACATATAAATAGTTGGAGATAATACAATATGACAAGTGCTATGAGATAGGTACATTTGGATTGTTTTGGAGGGGCTGCTAACAGTCTGGGTGGCAAGCAGAGAATGAGAAGTTTTCTTAGAGGAGGTGATGGCTGAGCTCTGAAGGAGACAGATTTGTATAGATGAAACATTGCAGGAAGTGTATCTCAGGGCAGCTTATATGAAGGCCTTGGGGGAGGACTCATTGTGTTAGGGTGCTGGTGGTAGTCTAAAGGTGTATTATAGTATGTGGTGAAGGGTAGGGTACAGAAAAAATGGCTCTGGCAAATATGAAAGGGACCAGATCACCAAGGGCTGCTTGTAATAAGGAAGACTCTAGGGTGGTTTTGTTTTGTTTTGTTTTGTTTTTTGAGAGGGAGTCTCTCTCTGTTGCCTGGGCTGGAGTGCAATGGCACGATCTCAGCTCACTGCAGCCTCCACTTCCTGGGTTCAAGCGATTCTCCGGCCTCAGCCTCCTGAGTAGCTGGGATTACAGGTGCGTGCCATCATGCCCAGCTAATTTTTGTATTTTTAGTAGAGATGGGGTTTTACCATGTTGGTCAGGCTGGTCTCAAACTCCTGACCTCAGATGACGCACCTGCCTCAGCCTCCCAAAGTGCTGGGATTACAGGCGTGAGCCACTGCGCCCGCCCTGACTCTGGGTTTTAACCTGAGAGTAGTGACAAGCCAGGAAAGGCTCCCAGTCATGGAAACACCATAACCAGATATGCATTTATGCAGTCTGGCTGCAGACTGGAGAAGAAAGGGAAGGGAGGCAAGACCTGAGTCAGGGAACCAGTTTTGGAGACGGTTTCTTTCATCTGAAATGGTTATCAGGGTGGTCACAACAAGGTGTTAGAACTGGGGAGAGAGAAGCAGGGGGCCTTAGTTTTGAGGATTTAGAATCAATTGGCCTTTAAGTGGCAGTGAGTTTATTTTTATTTTTTTGAGGCAGGGAGTATCATCCAGACTGGAGTGCAGTGGCATGATTTTGTCTCACTGCAGCCTCGGCCTTCTGGGCTCAAGTGATTCTTCCACCTCAGCCTCCTAAGTAGCTGGGACTACAGGCACACACCACCATGCCCCACTAATTTTTCTGTGTTTGTAGAGACAGGGATTCACCATGTTGCCCAGGCTGGTATCAAACTCCTAAGTTCAAGCGATTTACCCACCTTGCCCTCCCAAAGTGCTGAGATTACAGACGTGAGCCACCGTGCCTGGCTGACAGTGAGGTTTTGAAGTGTGGAATAGAGGGAGGTGTTACAGGCTTGGGCAACCGGGAGATGAGAGTGCTGATCCCAGAGATGGAAGAAAGGGCAGGCTGGGACTCTGCTGAGAAGTGAAGAAAGCAAGATGTCATCACATTGCTTCAGAACTGCCTCATGGTAAGTTGCCATGGTAAGTTCCATGCTAATTCCTCATGGAATTGAGGTGACTACCTCAATTCAATATGTCCAACAGCATTTTGGGGACAATTTAATGTGGACCAGATGCTGGGGATTTGAAGATGATATTAGGGCTTTTCCCTGCATGATGGGAGCTCATGGTCTTCTGAGGGAGGAGGACAAACATGTAACCTATGGTGTGGTATAGGCACTTGTATGAGTTAAAGTGGTTTTCCATTGCTTGTAACAGAAAACCGAACTACAATTGACTTAAACAATAATGGTCTTTTAAAAAATTTTTATATAATATGTCTTTCTAGCTTGATTGAGTTAATGTTAGATTTAGGATCAAGGATATCCTTCAGGATTCTTTCTCATGATTGTCTTCCATAATATCAATGTCATTAAAAAAACTAACTTCTCATGTTTTCAAGAAGGTTTATCCTTCTTTTTCCTTTGCCAAGAGCTTTCTCATGAACAGGGAAGTTCTTTCTCCAAAGTGAGCAGTAAACTTTCTCCTGTTGCATGTTTGGCTTGATTTGGGGACTGTGTCCACCTCTGAATTGGCCTCATACCCCCAACAATGTAGGACACATGAGGGTGTGTGGATGTCTAAATAAAAATTTGGAAAGTTACCAAGAGAAAGGAAAATGCTTGTTGGAGAAGGAGGCACAGATTTATTTTTTATTTTTTTATTTTTGGAGACAGAATCTCGTTCTGTTGCCCAGGCTGGAGTGCAGTGGCACCATCTCGGCTCACTGCAACCTCTGCCTCCCAGGTTCAAGTGATTCTTCTGTCTCAGCCTCCTGAGTATCTGGGACTACAGGCACCCACCACCATGTCTGGCTAATTTTTTTTTTTTTTTGTATTTTTAATAGAGACAGGGTTTCACCATATTGGCCAGGCGGATCTCAAACTCCTGACCTCGTGATCCGCCTGCCTTGGCCTCCCAAAGTGCTAGGATTACAGGTGTGAGCTATTGCGCCCAGCTGGGAGGCACAGATTCTAAGAGCACTTATCTCTCTCGCTATGTACAAGGTGCTGAAGGACCATGGAGCAGGGAATGACTGATTTAAGATGTGATTTCTAGCTGCACATCCAGACTTACCTGTATGGGATTTGTGACATTTTCTTCATGATAGTAGAAGTACTATGGTGTGTTCCTTATTTCTTACCATATAAGGTTTAATTTTTCTTAGCAAAGCATTCAAGTTTCTTCAGATCCTAACACAGACTAAAAATTTCAGCTTCATCTCCCACCGTCTCTACGTACGTACCCAGCCATATCACTACCTATCGGCTTGCATTAATTGTGCACTCCAAGTGAGGAGGGATAAACTCATCCTGAGCAAAGAAAGTTTCTCTCCAAAACTAATTGTGGGTTTCTTGAACTGTGTTTCCACTTACCTTATGGGACATTTCTAGATTCTGTAGTCACGTAGTGGGGTTTATGGCTAGAATTCAGTGACAGGGACCTTGAGCTCCAACTCTGTAATCTTTGTATGTGTCTGAGACCTTAGGAAATGAAGGTTTATAGAAGAAAGAACTTGATGTTTAACTAACTAAGCTGTTAAATGGAAGAAACTAGACACCTCCTAGCAATGGTCACTCATTGGTTTTAGAAAATTAATGTAGAATTCTGAGAAACCTATACTACACAAGATACTTAGAAAATGAGTGTTCCAATGACCATCTATGTATATACTAAATGAGGAGAGCTAGACATTGGAAGGGTAGGTCTCTAATGTATGGTGTCAGTGGGTCCGGGGATTGAGGTGTAGAGGTGTAGTGGTGCAGTGGCCATAAATGAGCATTGTGCTTGCTTCAGAGTCTCTCTTAGAAGCTGGTGTCTTCATTCCCTTGGGGCTAATCATCTCTGGGAAACTGAGGCAGCATATTGCACTTGGTTGTTATTCCCCTGAGCTTTGTCCTTCAGACCTTGCTGGACATTTGCTGGCCTTAAGCTTGATGCTTTCTTGTAAGCTCTTCTGGCTGGCTGTCAACCTGTCCAGCTCTGTGAATCCATTTTGGGTCTCTCTCTCTTCCCTTCTCTGTCCTTGGCTATAGGTTCCTCCTGAAGTCTTTTCTTCATTTGTTCCACTCTGAGAAGACATCCTGGTTTCTCTCTAACTCTGGCTCTTCCTGCAGCTCACCTATCCTTCTCCCACCTTACTCCTCGGAACTCTTTTAGCCAACATCATATGTGTCTTGTTTTATTTTTTTTCTTCCCACTGTCACTATTGGCTTCTGCATAGCAGAGATCCATATTCTTCTCAAGGACTCAGATGACATATTTTTGTATTAATGATAACTATCTTCTGGCCTAGATGGGCTCCTCCTTATCTTCCCCTGTGGATTTTAAGGTACAAAGAACACTAACCTTTTTGTTCAGCTATATTGTTTTCCTGGCGGGCATGTTTTATTTTCAGCCTTTTCAGGGTGGTTGTGGGAATAGCCTTCGTAATGCCTTCCCTGCCTGTCATTGAGGTGCAGAGCACTGCCTGGAGTTGAGGAGAGCTCTGGCACTCCCTGCTTCATCTGCCTGAGCCTTTACAATGTACAACATGCCATTGATTTCCCCAAGATCTCCCAGACTCATACTCACCTCTCCATCCTATGCCCTGCTAGGGAAGAGTCTCAGAGTCTACTTTTCCCAGCTCCCTTTCCAGCTGGCTTTCTTTTGGCATCTACCATTAGGAGGCACTGGTAAGGGATCAACAGATGGGAAGAAGAAATAAGCTTGTGGCTTTGGGCTCACTCAGTGTGGCGATTGTTGGGGTGTAATTCTCAATTCCAGGCAGAACAGCACTGTCTTAGTGCTCCCATCCTTAGCTGAGGAGATGCCTCTTTTCTAAATCTAAAATTGACTGCAGTTGGTGTCTCCAACTGTTTAGCACCAATTCAGTTCATGGGTTTCATTCAGCTAAGAGCCATTATCAGCATCTGGGTCTTACCACTCTTATTATAATTATTATTATTATTTTCAAATTTAGCCCCCTCTGCCCTCTGCTCTTGCAGCCTTTCAGCATATTTTGTCAATTCCCTGAATTGAGTTCCCTCTGTTTGAAATTCCTAGAATGGTTTCAATTTTTTTGACTGAATATACCAAAATACAACATGTTGAGTTAAAAGCAACAATAGTGCAGCTTTTCTTTCTTTTGTTTATGGCAGATTTTGTTATCAACTGAAGGAAACTTTTATTATAACCCTTTTGTCAAAGTCCATACCATGGAACAACTTTATAGGTGACATAAAAATATGATTAGCACCACCTTGGGGGTCAGAAAACAAAATACCTTGCATGAAGGTCAAGGGCAAATCATTTTATAATAAACATCTGAGAGGTTAGAAGAGAAACACTGGTACAGGAGAAATAGCACTATGCTTAAAAACAAAATTCCTGAACTCAAGTCTGCCTTTTTAATTTACTATCCATATAATGATGGGCAAATCTTGTATTCTCTTTGAGACTCCATTTCTTCACTTGCAAAATCAATGACATCAACATCCTAAGGTCATAATAAAAGTCAAATGAGAACTGTGTGTGGAAATATTGTGCAAAATTTATATTGCTATAAAGAGATTGTTATTGGGACTATTAAAGAAGGCTAGGTTCCTGCCCTGAGGTTGATGCCAATTTAGTTGATGATTTTATAACCAGCTATACAGTTATAGGTATTTAAATGTTTGAGAGCTCAATGTATAAATGACTCTTCACCAAGATTAAGGCAGCATGTAATTTTTGTTACCTGTCTCATTTGGGTAAGTTTTCTGGAAACACCTTGTCATTTTGGGGCCTCAGTTTCTTTATCTGAAACTTGGGACCAGAATGCTGACCTGCCTCCTGAATGTGTTGTACACATTAATTAACTGCGTGTGATTGAATAGCATTCTCAAGGCGAGCATGTAAATGCCAAGTGTTCTCACTGATAATAAAGCAGATAGTTTCTTGATGGAGTTGTCAGGAGGATTAATAATTTAATTGCGGCAGAGTGCTCTGATATTCTTAGATGAAAAGTGCCATATAACTTTGAAGAGGAATATTATTAAATAGCTTCTGCCTTGTTTCCTGAAAGAGCAACTCCAAATAAGGCAATGCTGATCTGCACATACCTATCTAAATGTTTCCAACTCCATTTAGAAGAGCAGAAATTTAGACAGCAGGAATTTAAAAATTTGATTCAGAAGGAGGCCTATAACAGAATAATAAGGAATTTCTGATTTTTCTTCTGTAGTTGGCTCATGGCTTCATTTCAAGATAATTTCTCCAGTGTTGTCAAGAAATAACATAACTGGGAATTAACCCAGTGCAAACACTTTTCTACTGATGAGGACAAAGTCTAGTCTTCATAATTTTGGAAATCTATCTATGTGCCTGTGATTTCCCATATTTCAACCACATTGGCTTCCTTTCTTTTCCTTGTACTCTTCAAACTCTTATTTTTCTTAATGACTTTTCCATTGTTATTTCTATCTTTTCAAAGTGCTGAGCATGGTCCCTCTTTTTTTTTTTTTTTTTTTTTTTGGAGTTTCGCTCTTGTTGCCCAGGCTGGAGCGCAATGGTGCGATCTCGGCTCACCGCAACCTCTGCCTCCCAGGTTCAAACGATTCTCCTACCTCAGCCTCCCAAGTAGCTGGGATTACAGGCATGCACCACCATGCCTGGCTAATTTTTTGTATTTGTAGTAGAGACAGGGTTTCTCCATGGTGGTCAGGCTGGTCTTGAGCTCCCAACCTCAGGTGATCCACCCACTTCAGCTTCCCAAAGTGCTGGGATTATAGACATGGGCTACCATGCCTGGCCTACTATTTTCCTTTCAAATATCAGATTATCCCCTCTTCTTAAAGAGTCTACTCTCCCAGGACTCCCCTCTTCCTTCAACCCTATTCCTTTCTGTCACAGCAGCCTTTTGGATTGTCATTAGCACTTATTGGTAAATCGATTTATTTTGTTCTTTACTTGTTTAATTATATATTGTCTGTCTCTTGTGACTAAAACCTATATGTGTGGTGATGTGGATTTTGTCTTTTTTGTACTCTGCCTTTTGGCTGTGCCTAGTGCATAGTGGTGGTTCAGTGTTTGTTGAATGTATAAATTATTTATGCTATTTTTATCTTGATCAAAATTGTCCATCTGGTCATTAAATTAGGTTAACTTTGACATATCTATAACAGAGTCTTGGGGTGAAAAACTGAAACTTCATTTTGGCAAATTTCTATAAAATTGTGAACATCTAAAAGATGTAAGAATAATAGAAGATACAGTATCTATAATATGATTCTTAAAATTCCTGTGCTCAACCTAAAAGGTTATATTGTTGTATTTCCTTTTCTCTGCACCTGATTCTGTGATTATATTCTCTGGGACTTTTGATTCTTGAGAAATACAAAAATTAAGATATATTAATGTCCTAAAGCAGGTGTTAGTCTGCAAACCAAGCCAGCTGTCTGTTTTTGTGAATAAAGTTTTATTAGAACACAGCTTATTTTCCACAGCTATTTGGAGTAACAATAGCAGAATTGAGCTAGCAAAGCCAGAAATATTTACTATCTGGCCCTTCAGAGAAAAGTTAGTTCACCTCTGTTTTAGAGCCTTGTTTTCCAACTCTTTGAGAACTCGAAAAAGTTACAAGAAGTTTCAAGTAAGTAAATTTGATATGAGGAATTGTTAGTGACATGTTCTATTCAGGATTTTATGCCATGATTTTCTATTCTTTTAAGAACAAAAAGGTAAATAAACAAATATAGGTATTTCTACACTCCAGGCTATCAAGCAGCAAAACTCTTTAAGGTATCCTCAATATGAAGTTGGAAAGTTTCACTCCAAAATGAGCTTTGTTTGAGTAACAAAAATACCATAATTGTTTGTGCCCTTAAAACTTTTATTTATAGGAGGGAGTTTATTTTATCAGCATGCAGATTGGAGTTTGGTTTTAAGTTACAGAATTTGAAGGATTGGGGGAAGATTGGCTGACTTTTAACACCAAACAATTTTTTAATTATAGCAAAAATAATTATTGTGTTTACTGTGTAAGCTATGAATTGGGCCAGGTGCGTACATGAACTGTATCTTATTACAGCAACCTCCAAAGTGGGAATTATTATCTCAGTTTTACAGATAAATCCCCTTGTGCTCAGCAGACTTCAAATAACTTGCTTGGGGTCCCATAGGTGATAAGAAGTGGCCCAGAATTAGAATCCATTTCTATTTGCTCTTCCCTAGAACAGCAGGAGTTAGAGAAATAGGAGTTATACTTTGAATACAGTAAAGGCAGTGTTTCCCTGAAAAGACAATGTTAATTCTCACATCCTTCCCTTGTGAGTGACCCCTAAACTAGGGGCTTCCAGCAATGTGCAGTGGTCAGTAGCCCACTAAACTGTTTTGACTTAAAGTGAGAAAAGCAAACCACTTTTCCCACATTGACTCCCAAATTTTTATTTGGAGTAAGGTAGTGCTTTGAAAGAAGAGGGAAAGAACGAGAATGGAGAAGTGCTCGCTCTAGCTCTTACCTGTTAGCTTGAAATGCCATTAGCAAAGTCGGCTACCTGCAAGTTTTTAAGGTGAAACACTTTCCTTTGCATTTTCTTTGCGAAGGCATCTTTTGAGAACAGTCTTCTTTCAAGCACTCCATGACTTTGGTCAAAGAGCTGAGAACCTGGTATGAAAGATTTCAGTGCTGTCAGAAGCTTCAGCCAATGAGAGGGTTCCTGTCATTCACGCCGGGGCTTGCTCACTATTTCTTGTGTTCCTTGCTCTCACCTTGACAGCTTGTAAGTCTCAGGAGACTAGGGGATTTTTCTTTATCTTTTTATTTCCTCTCCAGAGTGTATATATTTATGGGAGACTGCTGAGTGGGAGGGGCAGGGAGAAGGTTGGGGAGAGTAGAAAAAAGAACAAGGGTTGAACAATTTTTTTGTGCCTTTTTTGTTACTCTTTATGAAATCTTAAATAAAAATATTGGCAATTTGTTCAGCCTTTCCCCCTTTTGTTAATATTTAAAAGCATTCAATTAAGATTTTCTAATGTGTCCAATGAGTTAAACTGTCCTATGATATTAGAAAAATATTACACATATAAATACGTCAAAGCATTAAAAAGCTATTACACACACTGAACATAAAATCGTAAAATAATGATGGATCCCGCCATGCAGGAAACATATTCAAAAATATTATCTTCCTGGTAATGAAATGCCATCCGTTTCATTTTAAGCTAAATACGTTAGACATATCAGTGGAGTCTGTGCTGACACAGCAGTGAGTTGAAATTGAAAATCTGAAATTATATATATGATTGGACACAGTGTTAAAGTAATTTATAGGAAAAACCACGAATGTGCTGGGTCTGCACCTTCTGGTGAACTCATTTTATAGAATCAGATAGAGGAAAACTCGACCATTTCTAATGTGCAGTTAGAATGGCAGCCTGCCAGGGCCCCAATATATTCAGTATGAAAAGAGAGAAGGACAAACAGAGACCAGGAGGTGGGGGGTGGCAGCTGGGGAAGGGGAGCAGTAAGGCAAGTGAGGGGGTGGGGTTCCAGGGGTGAGAGATAGAGACAGAAGAAGCTGGGCCGGAGAGGCTTGCTTCAAATTACAGCAATTCTGCATAAGCCATCAAGAAAATGGCATTCGTTTTCATTGCTGTGACCTAATGGGATACAGCCGCTGTAGGAACTGTATTAGCTATCAAGACAAGAGGGAGATAACCCCACAGCCTGTGCAGGGGCAGGTTCCCGGGAGACTGTGGCAGGGCGCCCTGTGATCACTGGCTGTGGTGCCAGTCAAGCTGGTGGATACCATCTGACCACAAAAGTTCAAGTGGACCCATGGAGTCTGACAGGAAAGGAGGCGACGGGTCTCACTCGCAGACCCACTGCAGTCACCTGTCTGTCTGGATGTCTGAGTATCTCTCTGCCCTACTTTTTTCTTTATCTTTTTCAAAGTTGTGCATGCTTGGCCACAAAGTGCGGTGGGAAGTTGGGTAAGCTGGGGATGAGGAGAGAAACAAGATTGCGCTTTTGTGTGGAGATGTGTGAAAAATTGGTACCCTGATGTGCTTTTCGTCTTTCGTTTATATCCGTAATCCTGCTTGAAATGTGGATTATTTATTCACACTGGGCTGGTCTCCTCCTGGAACGCCAGGGAGCCGCTGCCGTGAATTTTCATTTGGTGGCTGCACCGGCAGAGGCAGAGGTGGTCTTGTTTCTCCAGGAGTATTCTTTCTAACCTTCTCTGATGTTTTAAACAGAGGAAAGTTGAACATGAAAGAAAGGAGGATGTTTTTCATCCTATAGTGGACAACTGACTCTAAGGAGGGAAGCATGGTGCATAGAGAGACTGCTGATCCCTCAAATGTGGCTGAGATAAATTTTCACCACGCCTTCTGGCTATCTAATTCCTCCTCCTCATCCAACAGCCTGGGGATTTTAGAAGAGTAAAAATAACAACATTTAAAATGTGTATGGCATTTTTCCTTCTAAGCACTCAGAATGTTTCCTATGTATTTTAACAACAGTAGTTGCCACCTATTGAAGATTGACTCCATGGCAGACACTGGCTTTGCATGCATGATCTGACAGCATCCTGACCTAGGTGCTGTTATGCTTCCCATTTTGTGGATGAGGAAACTGAGGTTTACAGAAATCAAATGACCTTCTTCAAGGCTATAAAGACGATGAGTGCCCCAGATAGTAACTAAATCCCTCAAAGTCATGGTGAGGCAAGAATATTCTGCCCCATTTAACAGCAATCTTTGTGAATAAATGGAGAGTTAAAGGACTTGCCCTAGTTCTTATCTCAAGTGTCAAAGCAGCCTTCTCTGAACCCTCCAACTAGCTCAACTGGCTCGTCTTATCTCATGACTTTCTTCATAGCACTTACCAGGGGTCGTTATTTCTATGTGTTCTTATTATTGTCTACACTAGGCATTAAGTTTATGAATGTAGTAACTGTCTGTTTTGCTCACTACTGTATCTAGGGCTTTGGACAGTGCCTGGCATTTAGTAGACATTCAATGATTGTTGATTGGTTGTATACATAAATGAATGGATGGATAGATGCATGTTCATTGATAATCTGTAACAGATCTGAGGCTGGAAACTTTCAGGTCATCCCCTAGAACACCTGCCATTTTTCAGTTGTGCCCATTCTTATGGTGGTCCTCTCTAGAAAAGAAATTAATATTGATAAAAATCATAAAATTTTGAAACTGCAAGAAGCCTAATGAGACATCTGGTCTACCATTCTATGCAGTGCTGAATAACTCTTAGCCTTTAAGGTTCTACTTTGGTGTCCTGAGATTGGGTGTAAGACATACAGGATATCACAAGACAACCTGTTCCATTGCTTTAGAGTAGCACTTTGTAAAGGTATTTTGTATAGAGAATCAGGTCTACTCCTGGAATTACCATCACACTGGTCTTTGCTTCTCTGAAGCTCCACACATCAGGCCTTTTTACACTTATGTAGAGTCTTCCAAAGGTGTGAAGACAGCTATCGTGTTTTATACTTGCTTCTCTTTTGCAGGCTATATGTACCCAGTTCTTTCAGGCTTTCTTTATATGAAAAGATTTTCTGAGCCTCTCATCATCCTAATTGTCTTGGACAGTCAATGTTCCCTTTAAAATATTAACACAGTGAAAATATTGAATACCATATTCCTGATGTGATTGAATCTTTTTATGATTATTGCTTTCTATCCTCTGAACATCCTACTATGATGCAGTCCTATATTATGTGAATTTTCTTAGAGGCCAGACCAGAATGTTGAACCAAATTTAATTTACAGTCAGCTAAAATCTTATTTATTTAATTCATTCTTTCACACAACAAATATGTCTTAAGCCAATGCTACATACTAGCCACTGGGAAAACACTGATAGTAAGATAAATGTGATGTGATTCCTGCTGCCTGCTGGAGACCTGCCAGTCTATTGGATAAGGCATATGAATCAACAATTATTATATTCTTCAACCATAGGATGCATATTTTAAAGTATTTGATCACTTTTAAAGTCATTATGTATCTCACAACTGACATGCAGTGTTAATACAGTATTTGATGTTATATTCTATATATAAATTGTTGGTGTTTTATAAACATAGTTTTATAACTGAGGGAACATGGCTATTTCAGTATTATAAACCTGTCTAATAGAAGCATGTGTTAGGTGAAGGCATGATACAAAGGAATGATGATCTCTGCTTGGGATGGACAGAAAAAAGCTTCACATAAGAGAAAACAAAGGTTTGTAGGCTTTGATGGGTGAGGTATGGTTTGCCACCTCCATGGTAAGAAGCTTAGAGAGTAAGAGGGGAACGTGACTGCTAGGGTGGGCAGAGAAGCTGGCTGGTCATTTCCTGTGTAAGCAACAGGGGGAAAGCTGGGCCTCATGCTTAGAGATCCTCATGACAAAGATACCCTCCCCTATGTAGACATAACATGTTGAGTGTCATAAGGAAGCATATGTATTTGCTATAAACGTTTACAAATTCAAAAGAGAAGGGGCATTGACTTGGGATTATAAGAAATGAAGTGTGGAAAGATATCATGAAACTGTATCCACAAGCAGCATTTGTATTGCACCTTGAAATAAGGGTATGTCGGCTGGGTGCGGTGGCTCATGCCTGTGATCCCAGCACTTTGGGAGGCCGAGGCAGGCAGATCACCTGAGGTCAGGAGTTTGAAACCAGCCTGGCCAACGTGGTAAAACCCCGTCTCTACTAAAAATACAAAAAGTAGCTGGACATGGTGGTGGGCGCCTGTGATCCCAGCTACTCAGAGGGGCTGAGGCAGGGGAATTGCTTGAACCCGGGAGGTGGAGGTTGCAGTGAGCAGAGATTGCACCATTGTACTCCAGCCTGGATGACAGAGTGAGACTCCATCTCAAAAAACAGAAAAACAAAAAGCAAAAAACAAAACAAGCAAAAAAAGAAATAAGGGTATGTCTTCAAAGAAGGTGGGAGGAGGGCATGCCAAGGAGAGGAAAAGACCCAAGTATTCACAATTCCTTCCAAGCCTAAGTGTGTGAGAATTTAGAATGTTTCACTGTGGAATATGTGATGATGAACTGGCTGACCCTCTCTTTAATCTTGGTATTTGCTTGCTATAAATAGAAACAAATGGGATTATTGATATTCCTTTTTATTAAAAGTTAAAGAACAGTGGGTGGGGGATAGATAAGTAAATTATCATGCAAAGAATTTTGATTCTATCTCCAGTAAGTTCTTGTCTTGCACCATTTTTTTGTCAGGCGGGTTGAGTGTAGGGTCCTTTTACCATGCTTCTCTTTCCATTATTCCCAATTTAAATAGATCTTTCTTCCTGCTGTTGAGTGGGGTTTGCTCAATCTTGTTGTTCCATGGTTGTCCTCCTCTAGTACAGGACTTCTTACTGTGGTTAAATTTCATTGTGTTGGCTTTGTCTGAACATTCCATCTTACCAAGATCTCTTTGGATCTTGAATCTTTGATACAGCATAATACTCATTCCTCTCAATGTTTTGATAGTGAAAATTTTATAGGTGTGTTTTACATTTTTATCTAAATCATTGACACCAAGTTTCAAAAAAGAACCAAGGAAAGAACTCTGCAGCACTCAACTTTAGATGCAGCTGAAGCTTGACACTGAGTTTGAGTGTTTTCATCCACCACAAAGTTCCCACCATGAAGTTGTTCTAAGTGTTTTGCTAACATCAAGACATACTATATTCAGGACAAGTTTCTAAACACTTTCAAACTTCTACCAAGAGGGGAATGGGGTTAACCTGGCTTGGCAATCTGGCTGAAAATTGTTCTGCGAGATAAAACCTCTGCTCCCAGAAAAACTCTTCGCTCTGATCTAGCTCCTCATGCTGCCTCCCACATCAGTTTCCTTCTGGGCAGTCTCAACAGCCTTCCTTACCCATTCTCTGTGGCTGAGCTTTGATGAAATGTGCCCACTGGACCCTGTCTGTCCAGAAAGCCATCCAACATTCCAGGAGACCACAGGGGAAGGTTGGCTGTGGAAAGGCAAAATCCAATTTCCATTTTAGCCCTGCTTTTCCTTACTCAAATCACTAGTTTCAGTTCTCTATATGTTATGGACCTAATTATGCCCTCTCATTCATATTTTAAAGCCCTAACCCCCAAAGTGACTGTTTGGCAATAGGGCCTTAAAGGAGGTCATTACAGTTAAATGAGGTAATAGGGGTGGGGCCTTAATCCAATATGACTAGTGTCCTTACAAGAGGAGAGAGACATCAGGGATACTCAAACACAGAGGAAAGGCTATGTGAGAACTCAACAAGAAGACAGCCATCTACAAGCCATGAAGAACAGCCTAAGGAGAAACAAAAACCTGCAAACACCTTGATTTGGACTTCCAGCTGCTGGGACTGTGAGAAAATAAATTTGTTATTTAAACCACCCAGTCTGTGGTATTTTGTTAAAGCAGCTGAAGCAGACTTAGACACCATGTTATCACTTAAGTGCTAAATACCATATTTCTTCACTCTATGAGATTAATCTTCCTTTAAAAATAGCTTTTTGGGGAGAAAAGTCACCATTTGGAGAGTATACACTATTTTTAAGACACATCCTAAGTGAAAGTATATCAAAATCTGAAAAAGACCACTTTAGAATTGTTGATACATAGTACCTCTGCATTTGTACACACTCGCATGAGTACTTCATGTTTGAGGATAGTTCGATTCTGAGAAATGGAGTGTTAAGGTACCTCTCATTGTTTTCCACATCTGATATTTACTATGGCATTAATTAGTGTGGTTCTCTTCCTAATTAGCAGTCACTAACCAGGCAGGAAGAACATTAAATGTTGCTGAGTGTCTTGATAGATTTGCATCTTGTACATCACCTCAGGATGACCACCTCTTTCTACTCTAAGTGACAGTGTCTATGAGAAAACACATAGGCACAGGAAATAGTATTCATTCTTGGTTTCCAGAAACACATTGTCTTCTGGAGTTAAAGAATCTTTATTGAGGACTGTATCTTTACTTACTGCAGAGATTCCCTTGGATCTGTTACTACTCTGGAATAATGGACTTTCAGTTCTCTTTCTCTTTTAGACATAACTCACCAAGAGAGTTTTAGGGTTAGATGATGCAGTTTTCTGTTACTTCCATAATGAATTTTCACAAACCTAGCAGGTTAGAACAATACCTATTATCTCACAGCTCAGCAAGCTCAGAGCATGGCCTGTGTTTTCTGCTTAGAGTTTCACAAGGCGGAACTCAAGGTGTCAGCAAAGCTTTCCTTTCTGAAAGCTCCGGGAATGAGTTCATTTCCAAGCTCATCCAAGTAGATGACCAAATGTAGTTTCTGGTAGTTGTAGGACTGAGGTCCCTGTTTCTTTGCTGTCTGCATTCAGAGCTGGCAGAGTTTGCCTGCTTTCTATTTGGCCCCACTCCAGCAAGTATGATAGAATCTTCTCATACTTGGAATCTCTTTGGCTCCTCTTCTCCATCTTCTTTTGGTGGCCCTTTTGTAATGAGCTGGAGAACATTCTTGGCTTTTAAGGGCTCACTTGATTAGATTGGGCCCACTGGGGTAATACAGGATAATTTCCCTACTTTAAGATCTGTTATATGTGCAATGCTTTTTCTATTTTTTGCTGTGTAAAGTAACATATTAACAGCTTCCAGGGATTAAGGCATGAAAATTTTTTTTTGGTGCCATTATTCTGCCTGCCACAATAGGTTTCTAACTTCTAATTTTTCCTAATTTGTTCTTTACCTGGAGTTTTAGAAAAGTTATAAGATGTGTAGTATAGTAAAGCCATATATCTAGATGGCATTTACTCAACAATTCTGCATTGGGCCCCTATGATGTGTCAGACAACAGTAAACTAGTGAACACTAGTAAATTGTAGTGAACAAGTCAGTGTACCTGTTTTCTGTTATTCAAGCTTTCATTCCAATGGGAGACAGATTTAAAAAACAAGAAAACGTGATTACAAGTATTGAGTATTAAGAAAGAAAAACAATCAGTAGTGTGAGAGAAAACAAGAGTGGACTTCAGGTCACAGAAAAGCTTCTTTGAGGAGGGGATGTTTAAGCTGAGGTGAAAGGTAGAAGCCAGCCCTGCTGGAGTGTGGACTGGAGCTGGCTAGGGAGGAGGGAAGAGAAGGTACAGGTAGCACATGTTTCACATATATCAGCTCACTTAATCCTTCCAGCAATCATATGTGATAGGCACTATTATTCCTATTTTTCAAAGCAGATAATAAAACAAAGATTTAGGTCCAAATAATTTATAGTTGACCCTTGAACAACATGAGGGTTGGGGACAACAGCCCCCTGTGCAGTCAAAAATTTGTATATGACTTTTGACTCCTTGAAAACTTAAATACTAAGAGCCAGCTGTTTACTGGAAGCCTTACCCATAATGTAAACCATTGATTAACACATATTTTGTATGTTATGTGTATTATATACTGTATTCTTACAATCAACTAAGCTAGATAAAAGAAAGTATCATTAAGGAAATCATAAGGAAGAAAAAATATACTTTACTATTGATTAAGTGGAAGCGGATCATCATAAAGGCCTTCATCTACGTGTTTTTCACATTGAGTAGGCTAAGGAGGAGGAGGAGGTGGAGGAAGAGTTGGTCATGTTGTCTCAAGAGAGGCAGAGGTGGGTGAAAATCCACATATACATAGACCTGTGAAGTTCAAACTTGTGTTGTTCAAGGGCCAACTGTATTTGGGAGTGATCCCAAAAGGGCTATGAAGGAGTGGGGGAATGAAAGAGAGAGAAGAAAGCAAAACAAATTGGGAGTACATCGGTGAGCAGATGACTGCTGTGGGAAACCCTAGAGACGCTAATTGGTTTAAGTGAAATCCAAGCATTAAAATTGCATGTTTGTATGTATGACAAAAATAAACCTTTATTTGTTTAAGCTATGGTAATTCAGGTGATTGTGCTACTTAAAGCTGAACACATCTCAAGCTGAGATGATTTATGCATATGTGGACACACAAATAAGCAATTATTGTTGAATAAATATGGTGATAGAGGTTGTGCCCACCTCTTGCCAAGGCTATCCTATCAATTCCCTCTCTGCTGTGCAAACCTACTGTCTTTTCTCTCCATTCTGTGTCTTGTGTATGCTCCAGTGGGATCAGTTTTCAACACACAGATCTGACTGTCACAGCCCTGCTCTGGGGGAGCTCATCTGATATTATCACTACCTGAGATAGTCCCCTTCTTTACCTGGTCAACTCCTACTCATGTTAAAGATTTGTCTCCAGTGACACTTCCTTGGCACAGCCTTTTCTAAAACTCTTCTTACATTCTAGGGCAGACACCTAGGCTTCCTTTTTTGGGCCCCAGAACCTGGAGCATGAGTCATTTTTAAAAGCTGGCCAGGTGGGGCACGGTGGCTCATGCCTGTAATCCCAGCACTTTGAGAGGCCAAGGCAGGTGGATAACCTGAGGTCAGGAGTTTGAGAACAGCCTGACCAACAAGGTGAAACCCTGTCTCTACTAAAAATACAAAAATTAGCCGGGCATGGTGGCAGTTGCCTGTAGTCCCAGCTACTCAGGAGGCTGAGACAGAAGAATTGCTTGAATCCGGGAGGCACAGGTTGCAGTGAGCTGAGATCACGCCACTGCACTTCAGCCTGGGTGATGGAGTGAGACCCATCTTTTTTTTTTTTTTTTAAAAAAAAAAAAGGTGGCCAGGTGATTCTAATGTGTAGCCACAGTTAGGAATTGATGCATTAAAGGGATGGAGGGAGATGATTAGCAAAGGGAAAGAAGAGTCCATGCAGTGTCAGATCCTATTACAGAATAAGAAAAGGAAAGGGACCAAAGAAGGTGAGTCAGAACCCAGTTAAAAACAACATCCTGATAGGAAGAGGAAAAGCAAAGGGCAAGAAGCTGATAGGAAGAGGAAAAGCAAAGGGCAAGAAGGGTGTTTTTTTTTTTTCTCTGAGTTGGTTATGATTGTGATACTTCTCAAAGGATCTGGAAGACACAGGCTATTAGAGCAAAAAAGACACATAATGTTTCTGAAAGGAAAAGGAAAAATGAATGAGGCAAGTTGATTGTCTAGGCGAGATATGAAGTATACAAAAGAAAACATTAAAACAGGTGTGTCTGGGTAAAAGTTTGTCTAATTGAGAACTGAGGATTGAAGAATACAAACTAGTCATTTGGCATCTTTAAAATTTAGGACTCATTTGGGAAGGATTGTAAAGATAAGTGGCACACATGATGGCCAAGATTCTATAGTGACACTGCCAAGCAGAATTAGGATGAATGAGGTATTTATTCTTATGGGGGAGATGGTTGCTGTTCACTGAATATGCATGTGCTGCTCATTTCCCTGTCCCTTTGCATTAGGTAGGGCCATGAGCAACTTTTGGCCCTTAGCTGGGGGTGCAGGAAAGCTGTTAGTTTCTGGGCATAATGTGAGACTCTCCAGCTCCCCCTTTCCCTGCACAGTGTTGACAAAGTGGAGATTCCCTTTGTCTACATACATAAGCAGAGCCAGCCCATTCCTCAACCCATGTGGACACAGCATGAGTGAGAAATAAACATCTGTGTGCCAAGTCACTGAGGTTTAGGGGTTAACTTGTTAATGTAGATAGCTTGTCCTGAAGTACCCTGTTCTCTTTCTATGTCAGAGAAACAAAGTCACGATGGAAGAGGGCAATATGGCTTGATAAAATAGGATTGAACTTTACAGCTTTTCTAAATAAGATCTTGGCGAGAATCAAATAATTTTGGACCTGGAGCACAGTTGTTAAGGGGAATTATGATAAAGTAGATTGAACACTTAGCTGGGTTTCTTTAACACCCACTTCCATCTCCCTACAAAGAGGAAGGTGATATTAAAGCCTACAATGTGGCAATTCACATGCCTGTTACTAACTCAAGTATTTGTAGGCTCCTTGAACCTATCACTAAGTACATTCATTAAGTGCCTACTACGTGCAGATCAATGAAGTAGGTATTATAAAAAAGGATGTAAAAACATGACAAGGCATGATATTATTCCTAATCGAGGGTTTTTCAGTTCAGAAAGGCAGAAACTGACACCCGCAAATGGAGTTAGGGTGGAAGAACTGTAACAGGGAGGACTGATTGGAAGGTGTGAATTTTAAAGTCGGATTTTGAATGTCTAAAGGGCATGAAAGATAAGGGGGAAATGGCATATGTAAAAAGGGAAAGTCTGGAATTAAGAATAACAACATCGGGGACTTTTAAAAAGCTTTACAAGTCAAGACTTTTGTCTATAAATTTTACATAAAGTCTTTAACATCACATTTTGCAACAACATTGGTTGCCAGCTTTTCAAGATGGAAAAAAACACTTTATCAAGTTAATAAAACCTAATATTAAGGGAAACACATTAATCTTTAATTCAGTGTGAAAATAGAATTCATATGTTCAAACAGTGCCTTCCCAGAAGTTATAATGGAATTATGGAATTATAAAGTACTCTGTATATGATTTCCTACTTTTTGGTTTGCATTTTTTGATAGATACAAATAAAAATCCAATAAATAATTTGTAGTATAATTGATTTCTTCTCTATAGTATCACAAAGCACTAAAACAGTTTTGATCCTATCCCTAAAATGTAACTATAAAATGAGAAAAGTTTAATTCAGTACTTCTAAATTAACCATTACCCTGCTGATGGTTGCAATGTGAAGTGCTCGTTAATTCCTTATAGTACTTATTTCACAAGATTACTATTAGTAGGTGGTTTAGGACAAGAACTAGATTATTAAAAGTGTGCGTTCTTAGTGGTAGTAATATATTATTAATATTTAACTTATTATTTCTCCAGAGCCCATTGTTCAAGATTCTGTTATTGCTTTTAAGGAACTGCGAATGTATTATTGGTCAAAGGAGTATTCTTTATCTACTAATATTAGGCTAATTAACTCCCCCAAATAAATATAAATAATACACAAATATTGTTCAGAGCCTTCATTTTAATTTTTGTATATTTTAATTTATAGTTCTATCATTTAAATCCTTCAAACTAACTTTCAAAACCAGTATAAAGAACATACTGCCACATTGCCTTCAACAATATATATGTACATGTCTATGTATATTGATTTTAACATACCATACACACAATCACAAGCAGGCAAGTACGTATAGAAACAGAAAAACATCAAACCATGCTAATAATGATTTTATATTATAGGAGGGAAAATTGTCATGAATGTATTTTTTTTCTTTTTCTTTCTCTACTATTCATGATTTTACAACCCATCTATAATGAGCAGGAACATATATTTTTTAAAGTTTATAATTCCTGACTTTATTTTCTTATTGTAAGTACATAAAGTATTAAAAATTTTCAAAGTAAAACTTCATAATCTGATCACTATAACATCATTATAATTTTTATAGTATTGCTTTTCATTTACCATCCTACTGCATATGTTTGACAGAAATGCCATCTTTGCATCTGAAAGTTTTAGAGTAAGTCATATATCCACACGCTACAAAATTCAAAATATACAAAAGATGACAATAAAAACTAGTATATATAGTGTAATTTTTAAAAACATAATTGGTACGTTTTTCTCTATCTCAAGACTGCCTTGTTCTTTTTAAAGGCAGCATTGTATTATCAAATTCCCAATTCCCTCCTGAGTATTTGTTACTTCTAATTTTTGTTAATAACGATGTAGTGAATATTCTAGTATGTACATATGTGATCTTGCACATTTGTGACTATGGCTGTAACATAATTTCTTGGATGTGAAATCTCTGAGTCTCCATCTATATTTTAAAAGTTCTGGCCAGGTGCAGTGGCTCATGCCTGTAATCCCAGCATTTTGGGAGGCCAAGGTGGGTATATCACCTGAGGTCGGGAGTTCGAGACCAGGCTGACCAACATGGAGAAACCCTGTCTCTACTAAAAATACAAAATTAGCTGGAAGTGGTGGTGCATTCCTGTAATCTCAGCAACTTGGGGGGCTGAGGCAGGAGAATCACTTGAACCCAGGAGGCGGAGGTTGCCATGAGTCGAGATTGCCATTGCACTCTAGCCTGGGCAATAAGAGCAAAACTCCGTCTCAAAAAAAAAAAAAAAAAAAAAAGAAAAAAAGGTTCTGGTAGATACTGCTAAATTTTCCTCCATGGAGGTTGTACCGTTTTATACTCTCACAAAGACTGTGTGAAGGATTCAGTTTCCCTACACTTTTATAAATACTGTCTGTTATCAAACTCTGATCTTTCAATTTTGAGAGGTTAAAGTTTATATCTGTTTATTTGCATTCATATGATTATATGTATATATAATGAAGTTTAGCATCTTGTCATACTTTTAAAAGACTTTTGTTTCTTTTTCGGTGAGAACTATTGTTACATTTTGGCCATTTTTTTACTTGATTTTTTTTTTTGTCTATCTTATTGATGTTAAGAACTCTTTATATTAAGCCTACTTATATATCTCTGTCTCTATATCTATGTATCTGTCTAAATAGCTAGTTATAAATATAGATGCCCCTTTTCTGTGATGAGTTGCAAATATCTTTTTCCAATTTGTGATTTATCTTTTAAGATTTTAAAAATGACTTTTTTTTTGTACCATGTAGGATATTCAGTTTTGTTTTCAAATTTATCAGTTATTATCTTTTATGGCTTCTAGGTTTTCTATTATACTTAAAAATCTTTCTTCCAATTCAGAGATTTAAAGATATTTAGTATGTTTTATTTAATTTTTAAGGTTTACAATGTTGATAATTCTGAAATCTATTTTGGAGTAAGGTATGAAGAATAAATCTAATTTACTTTTTTTCCAGATGGCTACCTAATGTCACAAACCATTGATTAATAATCGTTACTGGCTTAGAATTCTATCTTTATTATCACATAAAATATTTACAATGAGGAAAATGAGGCGAAAATTTTGATAAAATTTAATGTAATCACTTTTAATCTCTAGAAGAATAAATGAATAGCTATTTCTAAAATATTTTTAAAAACAGACATCATTTACACATAAAGATAATTAATTAAAAAAAACTTAAAGAGAGTGCAAAAGTTAGAGTATAATCACAGAGCATCATATCTGTACTTTTCCTGGTCTGCTGACTCAGGCTGGGCTAGTTGCACAAGAATCACATGGAGAACATAAAGAAAAGGATAAGGAACTCTAGTTTCTACGGTAGGTTCTAGGCATTTACATTTTAAAAAATGCTCCCTAGATAATTTTGAGAGTAAAGCCAGATTAGGAAACCATGGGTTCACATTGTCACAGAATAGTGTTCATTCTATTTTTATTCTGCCTATTGTGTATAAAATCAGGATATTCCTTAGGAAAAAAGTATCAGATTTATATAATTTACAGCTCAAGTATGTGTATATGTTTATTGTCCATTCTTTGAAAGCACAGGAATTTCTCAATTCTCTCATACTCTGAAAAGCATAGCTGGCAATATACCTTAGAAAGTGTTTTATTCCCTCGCGCCACTGCACTCCAGCCTGGCGACAGAGACTCAGTCTCAAAAAAAAAAAAAAAAAAAAAGGTTTTATTCCCTCCTATTTTATGCTCTGTCTTCATACTGACAAGGCTGGGTTTAGCCCCCATCTTCCTCTTTAACCCCTTCCTTGGGCAGTGACCAACAGAAATATCCTGCTTAGCTGCTTCTCCTCCTCAAGAACCTAACGAAGAGTTAGTATTAATCCAGAAATCGCCAACTTTTACTACAAAAGCCTATTAATTATATATGTAATCCAGGTTTAAAATGATTTAGTTTATCAAAAATAGCATTTATGTGTAATTATTCATAGTTCCATGAAAACAAGACATATAAGCTAATCACAACTTTAACAACTCTTTTATGGATAAGAGGCTTTCATAAGATCACTGTAGTCAACTAGTCCATCCTCATCTATAAGTCTCCCCATATCCATCACATCTTTTGTCTTCCAACTTCCTAGCACTCTTCCCTGTTTCTGAAAATGCCAGGCTTGCATTCTTCTGTGCCTTTGGATTTGCTCTTCTCCCTTCCTAATATACTACAACTAACTCCCACTTTGATCGTGGTAAAATAGCTATTTGAAAATGTATACTTCTGTAGTAATATCAACTACTTTATATTGTTTATTTGTTTCTATATCTTCTCATACACTAGAGTTCGAGTGGACTTTGCTCTGGCAATTGGCCAAAGAGTGTCACTGAAACAATTAAGTAAAAATTGGAGTTTTACGGTGTGACTTGTTCACATCCAAAATTAAAGTGCATTATATTTAATGGTGTAGGAGAGGCGTATTAGGCCCAAAATGTGTGCCATACTTGGGTTAAACCTATGCTTTTCCATATTATCAAACTGATAAATTAGTAGTCCCCAGGCTGGTAATATCCCTACAATACCAGCAAGAAATAAATGCAAACATGCTTAGAATTTTCCATAATCCAGGCCACTGGAAAAAATATTCCCAGTTAAAATAAACTTACCCTAAAAATATTAAGAACAATCTTATGAGTTAGAGTTAGCAGAAAAAAGTTTAGCATGCCAAATTCTGAGATAAAGCAATAATCAAAAGCTATAAAATTAGTATCTTTTAAAGAGTAACAAAGAAAAGGACCAAGAAATATAAGAAAACAACAAGTGAAATAATATCAGGGCAGGTTTTAAAAAAAGAAATAATATTGAACTTCTAGATATGAAAAAAGTGGGGAATTTGAAGTTAAAATTCAATAGAGAAGTTAAATATCCATTTAGACACAGCTGAAGATAGAATTTATATATTAGAAGACATATATAAAGAGGATACCTTAGCTTTAGCACAATGAAATGAAGAGAGGTCACAGATATATGTCTCTCTCTCTCTCTCTCTCTCTCTCTATATATATATATATATATATAAAATGTATATTCTCTATTCTATAACTTTTAAATGAGTTTGAGAAGACTATAGGTAGAATGGAGGAGACACTGGTTAGATTTTTTTTAACTTGCTGGGTTAACTGAGTATTTCAAAAGTATCTTAATCCTCAATGGTATTGACTTTAAAATAAAACTCTTTAAAGTTGCTATTCTATTGGACATAGATGTATTAAGAGGCTTCTTAGAGGAGCTTCTAGATTACAGGCGTAGACTCCATTTCCCCATTGTGTAGAGGGCAACCCAAGTTCCCCGTGATTGTTAGAATTGGTCATTTTAGCCAGTACAGAAACTTTATTAAGAGGCTTCCTTCTAGGACAATTCTTAATAGCAAGTATTCCACTTTGTCATGGTAGAGGAAGGAGTACAAAACAAATAAATAAAACTTGACTATTTGACACAAGGCATGGAAGGATAACACATATAAAAAGACACGACAAATTAAAAGCACCAAATAATCTAAATATATCTAAAGTAACAAAAACATAAATCACAATTTTTACCAAAGTAGAGATTTTCTGATTGAAGAAAAGCAAAACCTACCTATATGTTATTTGAAAGAGAAACACCTAAAACCTAATGATACAGATTGCAAGTAGAAGAAAGGAAACAATATGTCAGTCTAATATTGACTAGGAAAAAATGAGTGTAGCTATATATGTTATCCTTACTAAGTACAGAATCATTATATAATATAACAATTCATTAGATTCTGTTAACACTTCAAAACATAGCCTCAGTGTACATTAAAAATGGACAGAATTTTACAAAGGTATTATCAAGTCTTAAGCCATGAAAAGAGATTTCCATGACTGCGTTGCTCTCAGCAGTTGGTAGATTAAGCATGCAGAAATTAATAATAAAAGATAGAGCAAAGTAATTATAAGATCAATCAAATGGGCATATATAGAATTCTGTTCTAAAAATTAGATCAATATAGAATATTAAGACAATCTGTCAGGAAAAATCAATATCTTGAAAATGGAGATACTGCCCAAACTAATTTACAGATTCAATGCTATCCCCATCAAGCCACCATTGACTTTCTGCACATAATTAGAAAAAACTACTTTAAATTTCATATGAAACCAAAAAAGAGCCTGTATAGCTAAGACAATCCTAAGCAAAAAGATCAAAGCTGGAGGCATCATGTTACCTGACTTCAAACTATACTACAAGGCTACAGTAATCAAAACAGCATGGTATTGATACCAAAACAGATATATAGACTAATGGAACAGAACAGAGGTATCAGAAATAATGCCACACATCTACAACCATTTGATCTTTGACAAACCTGACAAAAACAAGCAATGGGGAAAGGATTCCCTATTTAATAAATGGTGTTGGGAAAACTGGCTAGTCATATGCAGAAAACTGAAATTGGACCCCTTCCTTATACCTTATACAGAAATTAACTCAAGATGGATTAAAGACTTAAACCTAAGACCTAAAACCATAAAAACCCTAGAAGGAAACCTAGGCAATACCATTCAAGACATAGGCATAGGCAAAGACTTCATAACTAAAACACCAGAAATGATGGCGACAAAAGCCAAAATGGACATATAGGAACTAATTAAAGAGTTTCTGCACAGCAAAAGAAACTATCATCAGAGTGAACAGGTAACCTACAGAATGGGAGAAAATTTTTGCAATCTATCCATCTGACAAACGGCTAATATCCAGAATCTACCAGGAACTTAAACAAATTTACAAGAAAAAAACAACTCCATCAAAAAGTGGGTGAAGGATATGAACAGACACTTCTCAAAAAAAAAAGACATTTATGCAGCCAACAAACATATGCAAAAAAAAGCTCATCACTGGTAATTAGAGAAATGCAAATCAAAACCACAATGAGATATCATCTCCAGTTAGAATGGTGATCTTTAAAGTCAGGAAACAACAGGTACTGGAGAGGATGTGGAAAAATAGAAACATTTGTACACTGTTGATGGGAGTGTAAATTAGTTCAACCATGTGGAAGACAGTGTGGCGATTCCTCAAGGATCTAGAACCAGAAATACCATTTGACCCAGCAATCCCATTACTGGGTGTATACCTAAAGGATTATAAATCATTCTGCTCTAAAGACACATGCACACATATGTTTATTGCAGCACTATTCACAATAGCAAAGACTTGGAACCAACCCAAATGCCCATCAATGATGGACTGGATAAAGAAAATGTGGCACATATACCCTATGGAATACTATGCATCCATACAGAAGGATGAGTTCATGTCCTTTGCAGGGACATGGATAAAGCTGGAAACCATCATTTTCAGCAAACTAACACAGGAACAGAAAACCAAACACCACACGTTCTCACTCATAAGTGGAAGTTGAACAATGAGAACACATGGACACAGGTAGGGGAACATCACACACCGGGGCCTGTCGGGGTGGAGGGCTAGGGGAGGGGGTAGCATTAGGAGAAATATCTAATGTAGATGATGCATTGATAGGTACAGCAAACCACCATGGCACATGTATACCTATATAACAAACCTGCACATTCTGTGCACATATCCCAGAACTTAAAGTATAATAAAGGTAAATATTAAAAAGTAAAAGATAAGAAATTAGAAGACCAGTACGACATCCAAATGGTGGAAGTCTAGAAAGGGAAGGAAAAAGTGGATTAATATTATCAACCAAAAGATTAAACAATTCTCTCAAACTGAAGGACATGAGCTTCAAAGCACCAGAGAGATCAGTAAGTACAACAGATATAAAGAGACCCATGCCAACCATCACAGATGACTTTAGAATTTCAGTACAGTGGGGCCAGACTGATGATTATCAAGGTTATAGAAATAAAAAAAACTAAAATCTAGTACAAAAGATCAGAAAGCATTGGCTTCTAGTTTTTCAACATAAACACTAAAAGGTAGAAAAAATGGCATATGTTTCAAAATTCTAAAGAAAAATATTTTCCTTCCCAGATTTGTATGCTCAGCCATATTATTATTTTGCCATATATTCCTTCTCTGGAATTTGCTGGAAAATGTGCTTCAAAAAATGAAGAATAAACCAAAGAATGAAGGCATAGAATGAAAACAAAAGAGTAAAGGTATAAGATACAGGATATAGGAGATTTATCTTAGAAGAAATGCAAAGGAAATATCTGGGATGATAGCAAAGATGATTCTAAAATCATAGCTGTGCATCAGGCATGCTAGGCAACCATCCAGATTGGAGCAGTTAGAGGATCTTAGAAAGACTCCTTCAGGAAGGTAAATTTGATGAATTGCTGATATTCTGATATATCTGATCATCTTAAAATACATTTTAGACAGTGAAGAGTTTGTTCTTGAATTAATTATAAATTCATAGAAAACTTAGCAAATAAAAACAAGATAGTATATGCTGAGAAAACAAAGTTGTTAGCAAAAGAGAAATAATCATAGTTTTCTACATGGTTTAGCTATGAATAGTGTTTATGTACATATAAACACAGAATATTTAAGTAATCTAAACATACAGCTCTATTAGGATGATAGAGGGACAGGAGAGAATGAGTGTGATGGGAGCTGGGAGCCAGAGCTGGTCATACAGAGGAAAGTTAATAGAAGATTAAAAGTGAAAAATCAAGAAGCAGCAATGCAAGGATGTTATTTAAAAATAGGTGCTGAAATAATCAGTTAAAATATATAAAAATTATTGCCTTTGTGGATGAGGAAATGATGAGGAGCCTGCTGTTTCATAACAAATAGTCATTTGATTCTTTAAAACATGTTCATCTATAACTTCAATAAAAATCTGTCTTAAAATGAAAATCAGTGTAATTTACCTCATTAACATCTTAAAAATTGTATCAACCAAGAAATGCAAGACACATGTTTAGTTACATACAACATTTAGTAACATCTCTTAGCAAACTTTCTTTTTTTTTTCTTTTTTCTTTTATTATTATTATTATTATTATTATTATTATACTTTAGGTTTTATGGTACATGTGCGCAATGTGCAGGTAAGTTACATATGTATACATGTGCCATGCTGGTGCGCTGCACCCACCAACTCGTCATCTAGCATTAGGTAGCAAACTTTCTTAATCTGATAAATAGTAATTTAAAAGTCTGTAGAAAATATATTTAATCATGACACAACAAAAGCAACATATTCAAAGCCAGGACAAGTCAAGGATTCCAGCTGTCAACAACTCCCCTCAGTGTAGCACAGGAGATCTTAGCATGATAAGACAAAGCATGAGAATAGAAAAGGAAAAAAACGTATATCATTATTTGCAGGTAATAATATTGTTTATCAAGAAAAATTCATGTGAATCAAACCAAACTATTCAGGGAGTTCAACAAGGCTGCTAGATACAATATTCATTTAAAGACATGAGTAGAGTTCCTATATAGAAGGAACAATCAGAGAATGCAATTAAAAATATCATTAAGAATAGCAAAATATTTTAAGACATCTAAGAGCAAATATAGTAAGTCCTCACTTAATGTCATTGGTAGGTTCTTGGAAACTGACTTTAAGCCAAATGACATATGACACCAAATTTTTTTCTTGTTAGTATTATAAAGAAATGATGTTGAATGAAATAATGTTATTTCCGCTATATATCATTTCAGTTAAAGCCTCAGGTTCTTCCAAGAACCTATCAATGATATTAACTGGGGACTTACTGCGTACAAAAAACTGCTGAAGTATATATTTTGTAACAAATAGCAGAGCTTCAGCCAATCACAGGCAGCCAGCTGATCACAGCATGCCCAGATAAGGCAGAGGCCTTGTGGTAGCTAATCAGGTGATTTTTCTACTTTGTCTCCATTTTTGATTCACAAAAGATGCTGCTCACACTGCTGGGTGGAGCTTTCTGTACCTCTTCACCTTCTGAATGCTGCCTAACTCATGAATTACTATTTGCTCAAAATTAACTGTGTTAAACTTACTGTATCTAAAGTTTTTTTTTTTTTTTAATACTTTGATGGTAAAAGGGGGTTTACAGATGTGATGAAGTCAAGGATCTTGATATAGGGATATTCTAGATCATCCTGGTAGGCCATAAGTAAGTGTAGTCACAAAGTTCTTATAAGAGGGCAATAAGAAGGTCAAAGAAGGAAGAAGGTGACTTGATGATGGAACAGAGGGAGAAAAGGTCATGTGTTGAGGGGCCACAAGCTAAGGAATGTGGATAGCTTCTAGAATCTGGAAGAGGCAAGGAAATGGATTATCTCCTAGAGCCTGCAGAAGGAGCCAGCCCAACTGACATGTTGATGTCAGCCAAGACACATTTCAAACTTCTAACCTCCAGAACTATTAAGACAATGGATTTATGTTTCAAGCCACTAAGCCTGTAGTAATTATGGTAGTAATATAAACTAATACACAGCCCCAAATGTTCATAATGCCAAGGTTGAAAAATCCTAGTATAGAAGGTAGTTTCTATGGGTTAAAAAGTATACAAAACCATACTCTTTATATACTACTTACATATTTAATTTTAATTATTTTGAATTGAAAAACTGCATATATTATGTACAACATGTTTTGAAATATGTATACATTTTGGAATGGCTAAATGGAGCAAATTAATTATATGATAATTATCTATATGATAATGTATCTATATGATAATTATATAATTGTACGATAATTATATGATAATATGATAATAATATGATAATTATATGATAATTATATGATAATTATATGATAATAATTATATGATACTTATATGATATGATACTTATATGATACTTATATGATTATGATAATTATATGATACTTATATGATAATATGATACTTATATGATAATAATTATATGATACTTATATGATAATAATTATATGATACTTATATGATACTTATATGATGATAATTATTATCTATATGATAATAGAGCAAATTAATTATCTATATGATTGTCACTTTTTGTGGTAAGAACACTTAGTTTACTCTCAGTGACTTTCAAGAATACAATGCATTGTTATGAACTGTAGTCACCATGCTATGCAATAGAGCTTTAGAACTTATTCTTCCTATCTGAAATTTTGTATTCTTTGAGCAACATCTCCCCAAACTGCCCTATTCTTCCCTCAAGCCTCTAGTAACCAACATTCTACTCTCTGCTTTTATTAGTTCAGCTTTTTTAGATTCCACATATAAGTGAGATCATGTGATCTTTTTGTGGCTGCCTTATTTCACTTAATGTCCTCCACATTCATTCATATTGTTGCAAATAATAGTTGCCATCTTTTAAAAAGCTGAAGAGTATTTCACTGTGTATATATACCACACTTTATCCATTCATCTGCTGATGAACACATAGGTTAATTTTAGGTTAATTCTATATCTTGGCTATTGTGAATAATCCTGCAGTGAACATGGTCTTGCAGACATCTCTTCAACATGCTAATTTCAAATCTTTTGGATATATACTCAGAAGTGGGGTTGCTGGATCATATGGTAGTTCTATTTTTAACTTTATGAGGAATATCTATACAGTTTTCCATAGTGGCTGTACTAATTTACATCTCCACCAAGCATCTACAAGGGTTCCCTTTTCTCCACAGCCTTGCCCACACTTGCTATCTTTCGTCTTATCAGTAATAGTCATTCTGACAGAGGTGAGGTGATATTTCATTATGATTTTTATTTGTATTTTCCTAATTAGTGATTTTGAATATTTTTTCATATACCTGTTGTCCATTTGAATGTCATCTTTGAGAAATACCTGTTCTACTCCTTTGCTGACTTTTTAATTGGGTTGTTTTCCTGCTCTTGAGTTGCTTGAGTTCCTTATATATTTGGATCTTAACAGCTTATCAGACATATGGTTTGCAAATATTTTCTCCCATTTTATAGATTATCTCTTTACCCTCCCTGTTCCTTGCTTCCTTTACTGTTCAGAAGCTTTTTAGTTCTGATGTAAGCCGTTTGTCTATCTTTGCTTTCATTGCCTGAGATTTGGGGGTCAAATTTTTTTAAAAAATTGGCCAGACCAATGTTATGTAGCTTTTCCCTGAATTTACCTCTAGTAGTTTTACAGTTTCAGGTCTTACGTTTAAGTTTTTAATCCATTTTGAGTTGATTTTTGCTTCTAGTATGAGATAAGGGTCCAATATTATTCTTTTGGATGAGGATATCCAATTTTCTCAGCATCATTTATTGAGAAAGCTGTCCTTTTCTCATTGTGTATTCTTGGCATCTTTGTTGAAAATCAATTGTACTGAAGTCTTTTATCAGTTAAAAAAATGAACTAGCTCTAAATGCATACATTTATCTCTGAGCTCTCTGTTTTGTTCCATTGGTCTATATGTCTGTTTTCTCTGCCATACTATCCTGTTTTGGTTACTATAGCTTTGTATGTAGTTTGAAATTGGGTAGTAAAATTCCCTGCAGCTTTGTTCTTTTTCCTTAAGATTGTTTTGGCTATTTGGAAACTTCTGTGGTTCTGTACAACTTTTAGAATTGTTTCCTCTATTTTTGTGAAAAATATCATTGGAATTTTGAGAGGTATTGCACTGAATCTGTAGATTGCTTTGAGTGGTATGGATATTTCAACAATATTAATACATTTTCATTTATTTTTGTCTTGTATTGCTTTTATCAATGACATGTAATTTTCAGTGTACAGTTCTTTCACCTCCTTGGTTAATTTATTCCTAAGTATTTTATATTTTTTTGTAAATGTGTTTACTTTTTTTGGATAGTTAATCTTATTGTATAGAAACCGTACTGATTTTTTACATGTTGATTTTGGATCCTGCAAAAATATACTGTATATATTTTAATGAAGTTCTACATATTTACTTAAAATTGACCATCATCCCTGGGATTGATACATACCAACTTAAAGATTGCAATAAACTTGGTGAGGTAGAAGGACAGGAAGGTGAAGGTGAGGCAGTAAGGTGTGGAGGCTATGATTGGCTTTAACTGTGTCTGTAAAGAAAAGAAAAAGCCGCTGTAAATATAGCAAAATGTTAATATATGTTAACTCTGGTTGGTGAGTACATACATGTGTTTCCATTATGCTTTCAATATTATTTATGTATCATTTGAAATACTTCATAAATAAAAATATTTTAAAAAATTATTGAATTTCTGTAATTTCAGCTTTCACTCACCTCCTAGTAGCTAAAGTCAATGGTAAAATTGGTCTGGAGTAGGTGCTGCACCCCAGGGAAAGATCATGGCCTGGCAGTAGGTGCGTGCTGCATTCTGTATTCTACTATCTTTATGGCTGATTTGTAATTGTTCACATTGCTGGCAGAGTTGTCCTGTGTTATATGATAAGAGACAAAATCCTACTGTGGGGTTCTTTTGTGCTTGGCCGCTTCTCAGGACATTTCTTCTTCTCCAAACCCCTCCTCCATTTCAGGAACCATGGGATGCTATATATTTTGTTCTTCCCCTAAGCAGCTACACCTGGCAGAATCTCTGAAAAGGGCTTCTTTCCCTAGGTGTCCTACAATCTGTTCATGCATACATCTCTGTGTCTATGAAGACCAGGGCCAGACTAAGGCTTTGGGCTTCGTAGATCCTGTTGTTCATGTTTTTCCCAAGTTGGCAGAGGTGTATTTTAATTTTAAGATGGTCTAGTCCTAAGGACAGTCAGATGGGTTTTACAATTGACTCCTAGGAGCCTTAAGTCTCACATTTGAAAAAAATTATAATTTCAACTTTTATTTTAGATTCAGGAGGTACATGTACAGGTTTGTTACATGGGTATATTGTATGATGCTAAGATTTGGGGTACAAATGATCCCATCACCCAGGTAGTAAGCACAGTATCCAATAGGCAGCTTTTCACCCCTTGTCCCCCACGTCCCCCACCTCTCTTCCTCATCTAGTAGTCCCAAGTGTCTATTGTTGCCATCTTTATGTCCATGAATGCTCAATGTCCAGCCCCACTCATAAGCGAGAACATGCAGTATTGAGTTTTCTGTTCTGCAATCATTCGCTGCTGTGTGTTATTTCATGGTGTATGTGTACCACATTTTCTTTATCCAACCCACCATTGGTGGGCACCTAGGTTGATTCCATGTCTTTGATTTTATGAATAGTGCTGTGATGAACATATGAGTGCAGATGTCTTCTTGGTAGAATGATTTCTTTTCATTTGGGTATTTATACACTGTGTATATTTAGGTACATACCTAGTAATGGATTGCTGGATTGAATGGTAATTCTGTTTTAAGTTTTTGTGAAATCTCCAAATTGCTTTCCACAATGGTTGAACTAATTTACATTCCCACCAACAGCGCATAAGCATTCCTTTTTCTCCACAGCCTTGCCAACGTGTTATTTTTTGACTTTTTCATAAAAGCCATTCTGACTGGTGTGAGGTGGTATCTCATCGCAGGTTTGACTTGCATTTCTCTGATGATTAGTTTGAAGTTGAGTAGTCTAATGCCTCTGGCTCTGTACTTTTTGCTTAGGGTTGCTTTGGCTATTTGAACTCTTTCTTTGGTTCTATATGAAATTTAGAATAGTTTTCTTCTAATTCTGTGAAAAATGTCACTGGTAGTTTGATAAGAATGGTGTTGAATAAGTAGAATGCTCTAGGCAGTATGGTCATTTTACCGATATTGATTCTTCTAATCCATGAGCATGGAATGTTTTTGCATTTGTTTGTGTCACCTGTGATTTCTTTCAGCACAGTGTTGTAGTTCTCCTTGTAAAGATCTTTCACCTCGTTTGTTAGATGTAGTCCAAGGTTTGTTTGGGGGTGGCTATTGTAAATGGAAATGTTCTTGATTTGGCTCTTAGCTTGAATGTTATTGGTGTGTAGAAATGCTACTGATTCTTGTACATTGAGTTTTGTATCCTGAAACTTTACTGAACTTGTTTATTAGTTCTAGGATACTGTTTGTGGAGTCTTGAGGGTTTTCTAGGTATAGAATTTTGTTGTCAGTGAACAGAGGTAATTTGGTTTATATTTTTTTCCTGTTCGGATGCCTTTCATTTCTTTCTCTTGCCTGATGGTTCTAGTTAAGACTACTGGCCATCCTTGTCTTGTTCCTATTCTTAAGGGGAATGCTTTCAGCTTTTGCCCATTTGGCTATGGGTTTGCCATAGATAGTTCTTATTATTTTGAGGTATTTTCTTTTAATGCCTAGTTTGTTGAGAGTTTTTGTTATGAAGCAATGCTGGATTTTATTGGAAGCGTTTTCTGCATCTATTAAGATGGTCCTATGGTTTTTTGCTTTAATTCTGTTTATGTGGTGAATCACATTTATTGATTTGTGTATGTTGAACCAACCTTGGATCCCAGTGATGGAGTCTACTTTGTCATTGTGGATTAACTATTTTTTTTAAGTAAATCTGATTTGTCTTAGGAAGAAAATATTCAGAAGCCGAAGAGGTCAACACCTATATTCTCAAGCATCAGAAAGAAAACAAGCCCCACAAGCATGATTACTGTATTTCAGAGGCAAAAGCAACACCAGTGAATTAACTTTTTGATGTGCTGCTGCATTCTGTTTGCTAGTATTTTGTTGAGAATTTTTGTATCTATGTTTATCGGGGATATTGACCTGAAGTTTTCTTTTTTTGTTGTGTCTTTGCCAGATTTTGGTATCAGGGTGATGCTGGCTTCATAGAATGAGTTAGGGAGGAGGCTCTCTCTCTTTCTGTCAATATTTTGGAATAGTTTCAGTGAAATTGGTACTGGCTCTTCTTTGTATATCTGGTAGAATTTGGCTGTGAATCCATCTGGTTCAGGGGTTTTTTTGGTTGGCAGATTTTTTATTACTGACTCAATTTCAGAATTCAATATTGGCCAGTTCAGAGTTTCAATGTATTCCTGATTCAATCTTGGGAGATTATGTGTTTCCAGGAATTTATCCATTTTCTCTAGATGTTCTAGTTCGTGTGTGTAGAGGTGCTTATAATAGTTTCTGTGGGTCTTTTGTATTTCTGAGGGCTTGTTGTAATGTCAGCTTTGTCATTCTAATTACGCTTATCCAAATAAGATATCTTTTATCTTTTTCTTTGGCTTTTCTTTTTTTGAGATGGAGTCTCGCTTTGTTGCCCAGGCTGGAGTGCAGTGGCATGATCTTGACTCACTGCAACCTCTACCTCCTGTGTTCAAGCAATTCTCCTGCCCCAGCTTCCCGAGTAACTGGGATTACAGGTGTGCACCACCATGCCCAGCTACTTTTTGTATTTTTAGTAAAGCCAGGGTTTCACCATGTTGGCCAGGTTGGTGTCGAACTCCTGACTTCAAATGATCTGCCCCCACTCGTCTTCCCAAAGTGCTGGCATTACAGGCATGAGCGACCGTACCCGGCTCTTTTTCTTTGTTAATCTAGCAACAGTCTATCAATCTTGTTTATTCGTTGAAAGAACAACTTTTGGTTTTGGTGATGCTTTGTATAGGTTTTTGGGTCTCAATTTTATTCAATTCTGCTCTGATTTTAGTTGTTTTTTTTTTCTGCTACCTTTGGGATTAGTTTGTTTCTGTGTTCCTGTAGGCATGATGTTAGATCATTAATTTGAGATCTTTCTAACTTTTTGATGTAGGTGTTTAGCACTGTAACCTTTCCTCTTAATACTGCTTTTGCTGCATCCCAGAGATTTTGATATGTTGTGTATCTGTCTTCACTTATTTCAGTGATCTTTTTTATTTCTGCTTTAATTTCATTGTTTATCCAAAAGTCATTCAGGAGCAAGTTGTTTAATTTCCCTGTAATTGTGTGCTTTTGAGAGATCTTCTTTGTATTGAGCTCTATTTTTATTCCACCCTGGTGCAAGGGTATGTTTGGTGAGATTTTGATTTTTTTTTTGAATTTACAGAGACTAGCTTTATGACCAAGCATGTGATCAATCTTACAGTATGTTCCTTGTGCAGATGAGAAGGTATATTCTGTGGTTGATAGGTGGAGTATTCAGTAGATGTCTATACAGTCCAATTGGTTGAGTGTCAAATTTAAGTTCAGAACTTCTGTTAGTTTTCTGCCTTGATGATCTAACACTGTCAGTGGGGTGTTGAGGTCCTCCATTATAATTGTCTGGCTAAATATTTTTGTAGGTCTGGAAGTACTTGTTTTATAAAGTTGGGTGCTCCAATGTTGGGTGCATGTATATTTAGGGTAGTTAAGTCTTCTTGTTGAATTGAACTCTTTATCATTTATGTGATGCCATTTGTCCTTTTTTTTCTTTTCTTTTTTTTTTTTTTACTGCTTTTTTTTTTTTACTGTCCTTTTTTCTTTGATATAAGAATATACTTTTTTATAACCACCTGTTGAAAAAAATCAAAATTAAATGCCATTTCAATTCTATTAATTCAGTCTTGGTTAATTCCCAAGTATGTTAAAAAAATTCCTAGTGGGATGTTCTGAAGTTTTAATAGCCATTTCTTCCAAGCTGACAGACACAAATCCATTGCAATGCGTTGAGATCTCTATAAGGTAAAAATAAATGAACATGATCTCACAGAGACCCCTGATCTTTTGGGGTTTGTTCTTAATCTAAATTCCACGGGAGAATGCTTACTCTTGTAAAACCTCTTTATTATTGTACAATGTTCATTATTGAAAAATCATAGATTTGAGTATAAGAATCAGTTATTAGCCTTCTCCATTTCCCTTCAAATGGTAAGACTTGTATTTTTGTTATTTATGTTCACTGGAATAAATAAGAGAATTGATTTTTTTCTGGGTACATTTTTATGTATTTATATACTAGCAGATCAAGCATGGTCTAGTTTTCAACCAGTTAGTCCTTCAAAGTATTTTTTCGGACAAAAATTTAACCTCAAACTGGTGTGAGTTTTTAGAACTCCATGGGGGATATTAAGTGCTTCTATAATATTTTAGAGAGATCCCATGAAGAGATCTGTAGCTTTAAATTCCAAATTTACCATGGCTTAATCCTTTAGGAGTAATAAGAGAAAATGAAGTAATCTTAGTGGGCAAGCTATGCTTCACTCCATACAAATGATTCCCATTTCTGTTCAGTCTCATCCTTAGAAAATAAATACTTTCCTCTAGAAACTGAGAATGAATCAGAATGACTTATTGATTCTTGAAAAAGCCCACTACAGATAAATTCATTCAAATGCTGCTCTAGGTTTAAGTTTGCTGGAAACTATTAGCAGAAGTATTGGAAGCTATTTTCCTAACAGTACTTCCATTTGAAGTGTTAAGAAAGACTTGGATTAATAGCAGAAAGGGTCCTTACAATACAAGAATAAAGAAATAGTTATTTTACCCTGGGCCAAAGGACACCAGAGAGGTAATCACACACACATAAAAAATCTCAAGTGCTAATTCTGGCTCACAAAATGCTCTGTGCTATGTCTCAGACGTCTACATCACCACCTCAAGCAGGTGGACCTAAGCTTGCTCCTGTCTGAAGTGTGGCATGGCAGAAAGCCACAGAGTTTAGGCAGAGCCCCTAATCTCAAGGGACTTTGCTTAATTTGAACACTCTTCTCTGAGATTTTTTTTCTTTTATATATAATTGGGCTAAATGATTTTTAAATTCCTTTCCATCTCTCAAATTCTATTCCCTCATCAGTTGCATTTTCTCAGCGATGAGTCCAGAGATTTCTGAGCTAAATCTCAGGTGAGAAGAACACATGGTGAACTCCAAAACTTTACACAACAGCTTTACAGAGCATAACTAGGGGTGGCAACATAGCATCTAACTGTTAGACTCTCTTATCACGTCCCCAGGGTTTGAGTCTCAGGTTTACCACTCACTAGGTGTGTGATATAGGGCAGGTGCTTTGGTCTTTGTGAGCCCAGTTTCTTCATCTGTAAAGGGTATTCTACTAGTACATGCTCCATAGTTGCTATGACGATTAAAGGAGATCATCTTATAAAGCCCTTAGAAGTATGTATTTTTCATAGAGAGGATGCAACCTATGTGTAACACTCAGGGTTTGATCAAATAAAGAGAACTTTAGAAATGATATGAACATAGGGCTTATCAAAGGGGATTCCAGACAATTTCTGGAAGCTGCTGCTTCTATATCTAGTGTTGGACCTAAAGTCATTTGGGAAAAGTATTATGAAGGAAAGATGGATGTAAAGTGGGAGAGGGCAAGGAGAAAGGAGAACACACAAGGGAGAACTGAAACTTGGGTTTGGTGGCTCACTTCCTCCAAGCTTCCCACTGCAGTGATGTCAATCTCCTCCTTTCAGAGCCAAACACGCATGGCCCAGGAGTAGGAGAAATTGAAGAACGAGATCCTGCAATAGCTTACAGAGCAACATGGTTAGTCAATGCCCCTGCCAACAAAGTGAGGCAGCAGATCAGCAGCAAACTGTGTGAGCTGCAACTGTGCCTGGTGTACCACGCTGTGCTTCTGAACACAAGAGAATATGGCCACCTCACTTCCGCTTTCCAAATTTGCATAACATCTCTTTTGTCTCATATTAACCTGGAACTATGCAAGGAAAGGAATTCTAGGAAATGTAGATTCCAGCTTAGTTAAGTTGATATAGTATGAATACACTGCATGATGTTACCTATTAACATTGTTTTTCATCTTCAGAAAAACTTCTCTAAAAATTCTTTCTAAAATGGCCTCTCTTACCCCAAGCCATTCTCTATCACAATCTATCCAGAATCACTTTACTTATTTATCCAGTATTTACATATTTATATTGTGTGTTGCCAGACTAGAATAGAAGCTCCAATGAAGATTGGAATGTACTTAGTTACCAATATATACCCAGAAAATTGTGCCTAGACTATAGTAGCTTCTCAGCAAATATTTAGTGAACATGGTTGAACTATAATGTGAATCAAGGTGGGAGTCATTTTGAAAATTTAGCATCCTGAGGCAGGGTGCAGAGGCTCACACCTGTAATCCTGGCACTTTGGGAGGCTGAGGCGGGTGGATCACTTGAGGTCAGGAGTTTGAGACCAGTCTGGCCAACATGGTGAAACCCCATCTTTACTAAAAATACAAAAATTAGCCAGGTGTGGTGGCGCATGCCTGTAATCCCAGCTACTAGGGAGGCTGAGGCAGAATTGCTTGAACCCAGGTGGCAGAGGTTGCAGTAAGCCAAGATTGTGCCAGTGCACTGCAGCCTAAATAACAGCGAGACTCTGTCTGGGTGGGGGGGGGGGGGGTAGAGAAAGGAAAAAAAAAGAAAATTTAACATCCTGAATCTGATCCCAGTGTTTAGGTTGTGGTCAAAGGCACGCAAACATTCTGAAAACTATTACATGCCAGGCTCTATGCTAAACTCTTTGCAGGTTGAATTAGGTAGGATAATGTTGTCTGCTATAACAAATAAAGCTCAAAATTTTAGTGGCTTCTCACAATACAAGTTTTTCTTAGCTCATGGTGCTCCTGGTTGATGAGTGACTTTCCTTCTCGTAGTGACTTGGTGACCCAGGCTGTTTCTATCACATGAGGACATCTCTTCCCACAGGACATTGTTATCCTTTGCCTTCAGCTAGTAGAAGCTAGGGACAAGACACATTGGTACTTAAAAGTCCTGGCCTGGAAGAGAAATATATCACTTCTCCTCGCATTTCATTGGGGAAAGGTGGTGACATATTACCCCTGGATGCAAGGAGTGACTGGTAGATGTGATTCCTGCCTAGGAAGTTGCTTCCAACTTACAAATCATACTAAGGGGGAACACAAGTTTTAATAGACAGTTAGATGTGTCTACCACCTATATGCTGTTTAATCTCCACAGTAATCTTATAAGGTAGGTGCTATTAATGTTCCCATTTTACATATGAAGTTTATCTGAAAAGTATTTAAGTAACCTGCCCAAAGTCACACAATTCAGAATTACAATTTTGAGGCAGAGATTCAAATCTGCGTTCTTAACTCCATAATACACTTCTTCTCAACTCACGAGAGTTCTAAGACAACTTGTTAATGGACTGGATTCTTTGAAAATTTCAACTAGGATTCTGATAGATAAAACCTATTAGAGATTGCCTACAATGTATAATAAGCAATAGGTCAAGTCCTCAAAATGAAAGCAAGTTTTAAAGTATTATTGATAGCATGATGTGGCTATTATTTCTGCAGATTAATCGATGAATGTTGTTTCAAACAGAAAATGTTTAATGAGTTTGCATCTTTAAAAATGCATATTTTAAATAGAGATATTTGAACCACGAAATAATTTGGGTTGTTTCTCATAAAAAAGACCAATAAATTTGCATTTGTGCTACCCATTTGGAGAGTTGAGAGAAAGATTGGAAACTTGTGGCTTGTCTGGTTCCCATGGGGTCATATTGATGGCACACAAGCACCGGGAGCATTTCCTGAGGAGTTGCCAATGTGTCTGTATTGATGGATGGAAACTACCACTGAACAATGCAGGTGGCTTCCAAAACTACCAAGCCCTTGGCTTAAAGTCAAACACAAATTTGGTTGGCACTATATAATGTTAGCTCAATTATGCTCCTCTCAAATAAGAGATTGAATATGTAGTATGTGCCAAAGTGATGCTTCAAAATCTAAATATAATATAGATTCACAAACTTAACAAGTGCTTTAGAAACTGCAAACCAGGACCCGTGGTTCAAGGCAGTGTAGATTTCTAGAAATTCTTTTATGCTTCCCACTTCAGAAACCAAACAGATAGGGATGTATGTGAAACCTCAGGGAAATCAGAATAAATATGTAGAGTCTTGAAATATTCACCTTTATTTGTCACATGTAACAAGAATTCGAACTGCCATAAATAGCACATACTCAAGAATTTTAAGTTGCTTAGTGTTACAGGCTTGGCTTACCAGGTGCCTGTACCTAAAATGAGCAAGTTCAAGAAGGTAAGTAAAGGCCAGAGTCAAAAATTTTTCATTTTTCTGTATTGAGAGAATTTGATACTTTATCTAGAAAATGACAGTAAAATAGAAAAGGATAAATGAGTTAGAAGAAAAATTGGCTAATGAGTCATAAAAATCATCCAGGAGAAGCCAAATGTGTGATACTTGTTAAAATTATGCAAGGATCTTTTATCCTTGTGGACTTTATTGTTGATCTAATAATAATGTTAATTTAGCAGAAAAGTTGATTTTTATAATGCAGCTGTGTGGTGCAGTGGTGAAGAGCATGTCATTAATGGTGAGATTAGATCTTGGTTTAGATTCTAGACCTTCCACTTACTATCCATGCATCCTTGAGAAAGTCACTTAGCCTAAGAATTAGGTTACTTATCTATAAGTGGTTAAAGGAGAGGTGGACTAATTAAATCAACTAATCATTTAAACCTCTCAGTACACTCCTTGGCATGTACTAAATCCATGTAAATGATAATTGTTAATTTAATGACTCTTTTTAGTCAAATATTACATGAAAAGCGTGTGGGTCTTAAGAAACATGAAACCAGTCTCCATAAAAGCTCTCTGCTTTCTAGAACATATACAATTATCTGGAAAGCAAATTCTTGATGTAGCTTGTTCCTCATGATTTGAATCCCCTACCCAGGACTCTATGTCACCTTCAGGTTCTCTTCACATCTAGGTATTCTCGGCTATTTGTTTTACATGACACTAGACACATCCATGATGGAGATGGAGGAAGGAAGGGTGGTTCTGAAAGAGTTATCTCTGTGGGTGGAAAAAGCTGAGCATTCCCTGCAAGGTTCTTGGGTCGGGACATTGAGGATGACTTAGACATTAGTAGGATGTGACATACGGGAGGTTATGAGAAATAAAATTCATTGCTTTTATTTCAGCCTCGTTGTCCAAATGAATCTTCCATATTGTGAGCCAAGAGGGTTTCTTACTATGAAGATTCTCCTCTCATAAATTTACTCCTATGAGAAGTTGACAAAAGCAGAGCCAAGATTGTGATCAACATGGATCATAATACTCATCAAAGTTGTCATCCTTCCTGAATCTCTCTCATTTTTGCATGTCTAGCCATCAGCTCCTGTTCCTTTATTTTAAAGCTTACACATCACCATTAAATTAAAACGTAGCAATTATTTATGACCTTTCAGTGCATTTATTTTTTTCTTGAAAGGTTTGTCTATGCTTGATATTACAACTTTTGATAGCTAGGCAGTTAAATGAGAAAGACAATCTTCTGTATCATGATTTAGACTGAGGCAACTTACATTCCTAATGGTGTAAGCACTTTTGTTTGCTACTAGTAGAATGGATACATATGAGGGCTGTTAATTTAGCTCTAATGTGGGCTGCATGGGAAGGGCTATAGGAGTTCTATTTAGTTGGTAGTAAACAACTTCAGAATCAATGTGTTTTTCTTTACTGAAGACTTGCTTAGTGCATTGGAAAAAAAATTCTATTAGTTTGCCTCATTTAGTAGTCACCACGCAGCCTGATGTGTGAGCCAGTGACACCCATTAAGGCCGGCATGACTGTTTGTAGCAAAATGAACCGAACCATCTGAATTCAACCCCAGCGTCGTCATTCAGCAGGCCAGACAGAGCCATGATTTAGGATTTTCCCAACATTTTATGGCAATTTGTTTCGTTTGCTGCAGGCCCATAACGATGCAAATTGCCATAAAGTGGGATAATCAGGCAGTAGAAGTGTCATAAAACTGCAGGAGAAACAAATTTCCATCTTGGAAGTTTGCATGCCGATGGATGTTGGGGAGAGCAAATGCGGGTGCTTTTTGCTGGTGTTATCTGGTTGCCAAGCTCTGTGCCAAGCAGAAATGATTCCATTTTGTCAATTTGTACTAATTTTGAAGCCAAAGAATGGAAATGAAAGAGGACCTGAAAATATGAGGAAGCACCGGGCCAAAGTCTCTCCTCAGATGCCTGGGCTCTGATACTGGGAGCAGTGGTCCAAGGGAGAGGAGGCCAAATGTATGCCATTAGATAGATGGAGAACAAATTAAACAGCTCTTAGGGACTGGAGTGCTTTGGCCTTCTGAAATGTCATGGTCCTTTTCCTGATATGTTTGTGGGATGCCTGTCCTGTCTTGAACAGCCCTGGCTCTTTTTTGCCATGAATAGCCTGTCTCAAGGTGAGAACACATCAGGCTAGAAACAGCATTGTTAGACTGAAGCTCTTTGGGCCCTGTTGAGAACTGGGACATAGTTGAGATGAAGGAGTTCATTCTCAAATATCCATTGCTTGCCCTTGGAAGCAAAAACAGAGTGTTTGTTTTATTTTTTTATTTTTATTTTTATGCCTGAGTAGCAGACTTCCTTTGTCTTTCTGCATTTTTATTTTTTTTTCTTCTTCTGGCCACATTCCTATCTCATGGATCATTTACACGTTTCAGGTATCATGAGTCATCCTTTGAAGAATCACATGGCCTGAAATTTTCAGGTCTCACCCTACAGCTAATAATGAGGTTCTTTTGCCTTTACCCTTTATTTTTGTGTTGTCTATTTTGTTTCCTGTTTTGTAATATTACATTAATGGCATTGGTTTGAAAGTTCCCTAAGGACACATTCCATAGCTCTGTTCCTGCTAACTGAGCTGTTTTTGACAGATATCTTAATAACGTACTAGCTGATTACCAAACTGCTAGGGGTAAGAGCTAAAATCATTTCTTCTTTTTTTAAAAATGAAATATATCCCAGGGAAAGTATTTTATAAACTGAATTTGTCATGAACTCCCCAATGAGCAAGTCTGTTTCCCAATTTTGATGCCGTTGTATCCTAAGAGTTCGGCAGTATGGAAGATGGTAAAAACTGGTCTCCTTCTGGCTTTTGCAATGGTGATATTTTATCTATTGCATTCACATGCAGTCATTTTCATGTTCTTATGTTTCTCATCTAATTTAGAATATGTTCTGTGATGTTCATTTTAAATTTAATGTATACACGATAAGATATATATAGCTAATGTTGATCATAAACATTGATTGTGGGCACATAATGTACCCTATATTGTATCTCTTTACGTTTGTTATTTAATTGCAAAAACAAGCCAATGATGTGTTTTATTTTCAAAACATTCCTATTTTGGGGAGGAGCTCTTGGATTTTTAAGAAATATTTTAAGCAGAGTTGTAAACAGGATTATGTTGAATATTGAGTGGATTGATTCCCTTTCTTGCAGGGAGCAAGTTTGGTTCTGGTTTCTAAAGATGGTATCTTACAGGATACCGAGTCATTGTCAGAGATGTAATACTTGGTAATTGTTTAAGTACAATGTTAATTGTTAAGTAAAATGTAGAAATTGGCAAACACCTGAGAAAATAAAAATTATATTTGGGATGCCTAGAAAAATTAATTCACTGGAAATTCACAAGGTATTGGTGAAATGATCAACTTTGATGTTTCGTAGAGCTATGATGCAGGATCTTTCTTGAATGATGTCGTCCATGTGCCCTCCTAAAGTTAAAGTGAAGACTATGCATTAGCATTTGGTGATTCATCATACTTCCTGCAAATTCCTCTTTGTCCATGATATCCTTCTCCTCTCAAAGTTTCCTCATGGTTTTATTTCTCCGGCGTTTGCTCCATGAATGGGATTCCCCTCATGCTCTTCTGCCCATGAAGTCGTCTTTGATTCATGACCTGAGAAATGTCAGCGAATTAGATAAACTCAAGAGTTTTAAATGGAAAAGGGAACTGTAGACTAATGTCTTGATAAATCCTACAGATAAATAATAGGTTGGTTTCAGGTAGAGAAATAAAAATACCTCAGGAAGGGACGTTCCTATTATGCATAGAAGGAAACACCTAAAAACTGGTTTAAGATATTGTAATTGAATTGTCTATCAGTGGGGAGATGATCTTGAGATTTCAACACCAAGCAGTAAATACAAGATGGTAGGTATCAAGAGACTGATGGGATGGATTGGGTTGTAGATGCCATACCAATATAGTAGAAGCTATCTAGCAGAAGGCAGATTTACATTTACTAGTAAGCCATAAGTTCAAGGAGTGGCGCTCATTATGGAGTAGCTGAATGAACATAAAAGTAGAAAGGAATGGAAGTGATATTTCTGCAGGATATGCTACAGGCTCTTTGGCCAGTCATTCCATATTTAATCACAGAACTATCAAAGAGACTGGGTACAATAGTGATGGGATAGTGCTATGATTGGGATACTGTTTGGAAGTCTCACTCAGCTGAAAATAGAGCTTTTGATCATTTTTATTCACTTTACTCAGTAAAGTGATCTTTCTGAAGAGCTAACAGTGGGATCACTACTCTCGATCTAATCCTGATCAAATGAGAGGAACAGTTCAGAAAACAATTTATTACATTCCTTCCTGTTGTGTGCCAAAAATTGTGTGTGATTTGAAATATTAGAAACATGCAAATATATTTCTAGAGACACAGGGGCAGAGAATTCTAGATTTAGGAAAGGTAGATACTAGAAATTAGAACCAAATCATGAGCAAGGTGAAGCTCTTAAAATTGGATACTTAACATTGCATGGGGGAATTCACAACTAATAATGTTTGTTGTGGTCAATTCAACTATGAGTAAAAGTAAAATAGCATTTTGATATAAATTATATATTTTAGGTAAGCAAAATTCTAAGGTAACTTGTTACAGACTAACACTAAGTGGCTGTGAAACATTTTGATTTCTAGTATTTGATTAATTTGTCTCCCCAAGTAAACTAAAGCTGGTGCCCCAGCCATTACTGAGCTGCTACTTCTTTGAGTTCATCTGAGGAGTAAATGAGGCAACAGAAGGCTTTCCTCCCACTTCTGAGACAGCTGTCCTGGAAGATGGTGGGCTCTGGCCTGCTGTATTGCACAGGATTGGGGCAGGAAAGGGAACACTGAAAGAGGCGCGAGACCTGGTCTTGGGCAGGGCTGTATTCAGATTTCTTATCCATCATGTTTAGATAATGGGTTGATGTCAAAAGTGATTTCTCTAACTAGTTTCAAACTGAACTATCAACTCATTAGAGGAAGAACATGCTCATCCTCATATTTTAAAAAGTCTTTGGATCTGGAACCAGAGCTGGGGAAACAGGATGACAAGGATCAACGCTACATCCTTCACTGTCCTAGTGTAGTCATCAATACATTGGTCCCTCATCTCTTTTGATAAGAGTCTGATATTAAGTGGGCTCAAGTTGGTTGATTCCTATGGTTAAATGGACTGTTTTAAATTACATAAACTATACAAGCCTTAAAATTGCAAGAATGAGGGAAAGGGTGACTTGGTGATGGAAAGAATGCTGGCCAAGAAGAGTAGCAGGAATCTATGAGAGTAATTTCAAGAGATAAAAGCCTGGAATTAGTTGAGACTGGCAGAAAGACAGGTTCGTAACAGAAAATGTTTAAAATTTTGATGTCTATTTGCTGAATAGACTGCGAAGACAGAAGAAATGGTCTCTGGGTAGAGAAGTTGGGGAACTGGAGGATAGTGGCTAGAGGGAGACTTGCTTTGTAACGTAGACTCTTTAGTACTTTTTGAAATTTTTTTAATCATATGCCCTTGCTAGCTTTTCAAATAATTGAATGATGGAGGAAGATTAAAACAAAATAGGCATGTGGTAGATACAGCTCAGTGTTTTCCAATCTCCACTTCTTATATGAGGATAAGATCTTGGCAGTGATACGTGAGCAGGAGGGAGTTGTATTTCCAGGGGCCCTTCTTCAAAGGAGGGAGCATCCCCCCCACCCTCCACCTCTTCCCCTTCCTACTGGCTGCAATGTGGGTAGTTTGAGCTTTCTTGTGTAAATATTTGAGGAATGGCAGAGCAGAAGATACAAGGAAACTGGGCTGCTCCTAACTTTAGGAAGCAGTGCTTTCATACCAGGTAGGACTTTCATATAACAGCAAGAAACATTCTCTAGCTTGTTTCATCTGCTGTTGTTATATCAGTGTCTATCATGACTGCCAAAGGTATATTTTAACTAACAAAATGACTGCTTTTGATCTCTGTATCAGAAACTAAGACATCTTCTGCTCTTATTTTAATTTTAAACAATAAGAAAGAAAGAACAAGTAGAAGGTATAGGGGAAAAACAAAAACAGTGGCAAGGAATTCTTTTTAGGGCCAAGTGGTTAGAAGAAAAAGAACAGAATATAATCTTTGTGTATCCTTAATGTCAGGACACAAGTTCAAGTCACTGCAGTTTGGTGATACTAACTCCCATTGTGAAGTAGATTTAGGTACACATATGGAGAATATTTTGTTATAAAGAATAGTTTTTATGTGGCATGTAATTTGAGTCTGAAATACCTTGAAAACCCATCTAGTAGGTTCTACAGCTCCAATGCTTGAATTCCCTTTAGAAGCCCTTGAGTTCTAAATATATAGAAGGGGAAAAAAGGAAGCACTCTTCTAAACTTCTCTCTGGGTGCCCAAAACAGAGACGATTCTTCTTTACTTCTTATCTATATGCCTTCCCAGAATTTAACCCTGAACACAAAATCCACATTTTTTTTGGTAGGGAACAGCCAAAATACTTGGAACTTATACACTTATCCTTAGTACTATTGTATTAGTCAGGGTTCTCTAGAGGGAAGAACTAATAGGATATATATGTATATGTGTATGTAAAGGGGAGTTTATTAAATATTAACCCTGCACGATCACAAGTCCCTACAATAGGCTGTCTGCAAGCTGAGAGCAAGGAGAGCCAGTCTGAGTCCTAAAACTGAAGAACATGGTGTCTGATGTTTGAGGGCAGGAAGTTGGAGTCTGATGTTCAAGACTAGGCCAGTCTAGTCTTTCCATGTTTTTCTGCTTGCTTTAAATTCTAGCTGTGCTGGCAGCTGATTAGATGGTGCCCACCCAGATTAAGGGTGCATCTGCCTTTCCCAGCCCACTGACTCAAATGTTAATCTCCTTTGACAACACCCTCACAGACACACCCAGGATCAATACTTTGCATCCTTCAATCCAATCAAATTGGCACTCAGTATTAACCATCACAACTATGAAACATTCCAGTATAGTTCAGGGCAATAAGAAAACAACTGAGTATCTACTAAGTGACAGGAATCATGCTGATAAAGTGGAATAGATGAGACCATCATCGCTTGACCAATGAACACGTTGTGAGCAGCTATTCATAGCATCATAAATTTAATACCGATAACTCCTGAGTTTATATCTTTAGCCTTGACTTTATCACTGAACTCCACATTCATGTATCCAACCACCTCCTTGACATCTTTACTTAAGTCTAACAAGCATCTCAAAGCTAATCATAGATAAAACAGAACTCTTGATTTTCCCATTTATTTTTCTCCCCTCAGGCTTTCCTATCCGCCCTAAAACCATCAACTTTTCCCTATTGCTATTGCCACCACAGTTAGAGGGTTTCTCGAGGTTGAGCCAACAGGACTTGCTGATGGTGGGGATGGGAAAACAAGAGAAAAGAGAAATCAAGAATAAGAACTCGGCTTTGTGCTTGGCCTAATGTGGCATTTTTTTCTGCTTCAATAAAAAAAAAAATACCATTCAATATTTGTTTTGTAATCCAAGTGTTAACAATCTTGGAAATCGCAAGTAGTTTAAGACTTGAGGATATAATTTTTTTTCTTTTTATGAACACCTGGTCAAATCATGTATTAATTCCTAGAAAGATTCTGGGTACCAGCAGTTACTGATTTTTCTTACTGTTGGCAATCTCCGTAAAAACAGACTAATCACGTACTCCTGACTTCTCTTTCCCCATCTTATTTTCAGATCTTTATTCCTTTTCACAGATGCTTTAGAAATCCAAGTAATTGAAGAGCATCACAAGATTTTGGAAGGGACTAGAGTCTGGTCGTGACTATACTATTGGTCCCGAGGGAAAGATCATTGCTCTTAGTTGCCTTAATTTTGTTTCTATTATAGGGCCTTTTCTCAAAGCTTCGCAGGCAAAATTCCAGCTGAGGTTTTTCATTCAAGGCAGCATTGTATAAACTCCCATTGACTGGGCTGAGAAACTTTTTTAAAAATGTATAACCAGGGAAGACATGACGGCATCTTCAAATTATCTAGTAGTGAATGTGAGGATGAAAGTTAACTGAATTCTGTAAAGTTTTATAATAGCAATCTAGCTTTCATGTTAAATTAATGTCAGACACATTAGACTATGTTTAGTTCATTTGCTTATACGTTAATTACATCTGTTTTACTATGTATAGTACATACCTTTTATATCATGTATAATGCATTTTAATTTATTCAGTTTGTTGCAGTTGAGTTCTCTATGGATTTCATTACTTAAAGCATAATAAAAATATTAATTGTTCCTACTGATTTTTAAAACAGATTTATGTCCTTCAAATAATAGCCCCAGAAGATAAAATGTTAATATTTTACTGTATTCTTTAAAAACTAAACAGTGAATCTTTTAAGTCTTCTATTGTTCTATTTTCCATTATATCTTATTACTGTTCAGTAGTGACCAGCATGTGCATCAAATAGCTGCTTAATTCTTCAGAGGGATTAAATATTAATATTGGAAGAGCTTGAAAGATCATCTCATAGACGAGAAAATTGAGGCTGAAGAGAGTTCTTCTCTATATCCCAATGGTTTTTTTCATACTGCTCTCAATTCTTAAAGACAGTGACATATTCAAAATCACCTACCTCAGAAGTAATGGACATAATCTAAAACTGGTTGAGTTTGCAAGCATATTAACTCAAACTGCAAATTCCCATGAAATGAGTATTTACCTGAAATGGATATAAAAATTTAGTAAGAAATTACCTGAAGGGCCATGATGCAGTGTTTAGAAGGAGTGTGCAGCTAAATTTTGGGATATAAGCTATGGCATCCTTGGTCAACCCCCTTTCTGTGGTAACTAAAATTACTGTACATCTTCTGTGCTTTGCTGTTCAGTTCCAGTAGTGGAGCCTTCACAAAAGAGGCATGGTCAGAAAATTGTTTAAATACAAAATACAGGGAAGGCAACAGAGAGGAAAGGTAGTTTCAATAATATGATTCAGAAAGGATGACAGATTTTATGACTTCTGAGCTTTGGGGGAGATTTTTTCTTATTGTTCTCCACCCTCACTACTCTCTTCAAATTAAAAAGGCAACAGCAGCCTGCAAAGAGACTTAAAACAGTGTAAGTCAGAGAGTGGTGGCAGACATGCCCCCCAGTCAGGAGATGCATCTCCTTAGAAATATGTTGCAGAGTGCACATCTAAATTTCTAGCATGTGCATGGAGCTGTGCAGAGTGTTATAGAACCATGGGTGGCTACGATGGTAGAAATGTAGTTGTTGAAGGCTCTGTCCTTAAAGTCTTTGAGAAATTGCAGAAAGCAAGACTGAAATTTTTTGATGTAGGAAAATGACATTATAGCTCAAATTGCTTAGGAGGAGAAAGGTGGACAGGTATATTTCACCTGTCAATTGCAAATATGATTTGGTGCTAAGAAGGAGCATATCCTGTAAACAGCCCCTCATTATTATAAGATCTTGCTGAGATTTGTTTTTTTCTGATGGTGACATGTCATGCTGACTGTAGGAAAAAGTGTGAAGCAGGTGATATTTGTTATTGAAGACTCAGCCATCTATTGACGAACCTCTTTTTTTTTTCTGCCTCAGGTTCTTTTCCTAAACCTGTTCTCAATAATGGAATCTTACCCTCATAGTAGCTTAAATTGTAAAAACTGGACAACAAATAAAACTCTTAGTCTTCTCAGGCTATTTGCATTTTATCAGAAATAGAAATATTGACCCAAGGGATTGAAACGCACTTAAGAAGTGCATGTCTTAAAATTAAAGAGCTAGTGAAGAACTTTTTATTCCTCTTCAAATTGAAATTTCCACCTTCAAATGAAAAAATAAAAGCAAACATATAAAACTGTTTATGTGCATTTGATAGGTAAAATTTGTCTCTATTTTTATTTTCACTTCAAATATTTCAACCATATTTTTATTTCCAGAAATGATGCAAGTATGCATGAGCTTCAGAAGTTTACAAAGTAGTTTTTGTTTTATAAACTTTTATCTGTTGAGCTTAACTGAAATATGTTGTATTCATACTTCCTCTAGACCTTAACCCTGGAAGGGAATGCAAATTTGCCTTCCTATGTGTGTTATCTGACTTTGGATTATCTTTGTAATTCCAGCCTCAGAACTAGAGAATCATTCTGAAACTTTAGGAGAAGGTCTAATACTATCACTGACTTGATGCCTGTGTTCTTGGAAGTCCTTAAACTTGCTGTGTCTCAGTTGCATCCTTTACAAAATGAGTATAGTATATTTTGTGAGGATATCTCCAAAAGGGGAGAACTCTGATGGGGAAGGAGCAGATTATGTATACAGAGCTTGACCCTCTGAGCCAGGGGCGGGTGGAGGGTAGGCATTGCTGGCTGTGAGCAATCATAAAGCACAGAGTGACTTTGGACTCTGATTGACATAAGTTTAAAGTATGGTTCTCCCACTTATTAGCTGTGAGACCTTTGGCAAGGAGTTTATACTCTCTGAAGATTAATATTTTTGGCATACGTATTATAAATAGGTGAAATAACATAATGCATGAATGAGGAATTGTGATCACCTGTAAGCACGACACTAAGTTCAGTATCTAAGGTGAAACAGAAATGAAATAGAAAAGAAAGGTGAAATTTCACAGTTCAGATTGTCTGACTTTTAAGTATAATTTTTGCTGCATTATTACTCTGATAATAGGTCATGATTCATTCATTCAATTAGAACCCAAATGCACTGTGAGTAAAGCAGCAATTATAATACTGACCGAATAGGATTACACAAGTCACCTAACATGATGGCTAACATCAGACATACCTGTAGGCCTCCCTCAATTCCCTAGGTGCCATTGTCTCTCAGACCTTCTGCAGCAGGCTCAGCCTCAGCCATCATGGCCAAGGACTCTGCTTGGGTCCATACTGTTTGACTTGGGCTGACCAGTTGCTCACTTAAAGTTGAGCCCTCCTCGGTTGTCACCGAGCAGCTGGATGGAATAGCCCTGTGCCCTATGGTTCTGACTTCTTTTGCCATATCCGGACTTGGATCCCACAGCAGAGTGTGTGGGACATGGGTTGATGTTATCCCGAAATGTGGGGCAGCTAACTCCTTATGGCACACATTTAACCAGTAGGCAACAGGACATGGGGGAAACATGGAAGATAAATTTATCTCCTCCATCCCTCCCTCCCATAGACTGTTTCTTGGCCAAGTTTCTCCATATATCCTGTCTGGAGAAATCTTGTCTGGAGAAATCCTGTAGGGCTGAGCTGAATTTACCAGCAAAGCAGGCTACATTGCTTCATGGATCATCATGACCTGTGACCAGCATGAAAATGCAATACCTTGCATCTCGCGCTATCCCTTAATATCTCTTTCATTATTCCTTCACTTTCCCAACCTGAGAATCACCTCTCAAAAGCATGGACGTTTAATTCTTGCTTCAGTCTCCTTTGTCTAGGGAACCCAGACAAAGATATTGCTTAGTACATAAAAGTTGCTCATTAATATTGATTTTCCTTTTTTCTGCCTCTGTTAATTTTTAAAATTTGACCTTGCCCAGTTCCAGGATAAACTTGAACTGCTTTAGTTGCTTCCATTCCTTGTCTTTTCTTCCTGAACTCATATTCTATCTCAGGTACTGATTTTCAGGTTTGTTTCTCATTTCATCCTGTAAAGCAATTGATCTCTTTAATGTTTTGCTTCTAGAAATCTTGATTTGGTCAAATCCAAGTCTTTATTCCAGAGATAGGAGGCTTTGATGTTATGCAAATTCTAGATTATTTTTGTGTAAGAAAGCATCAGTCTGGAAAATGAAAGTATTTCTGTGGACAGGAATTTCGTCTCCTATGGTCAGAGGTTTATAGCTACCCCTTTTAAGCAGATTCCATGCCTATTTCTCAATAGAGTAATGTAGATTGAGTGTCCAACTTCAAATGTTATTTTAAGAGTCATAGATACTTCCAATTCTAGATCATGTAGACAACCAACATAGTTTATCTCCATTAGATCTGTGAAGATTGAGATAGCTCAGGCTTCTTGGAGAAGTTGAAGCTTAAGTTTCACTATAAAGATTGTTTCTCAGTTTTTCCACAACGTACACACCTTTGTTCTTCCATCTCAATCAAAACTCTAATCGTTGAAGATCTATTTCAAATGTCACATTCTCCATGAAACTCTCATCTTCCTGTCTGGAAGTGATCAACCTCATTTGAATTTCTACATACATTATTTATGTCTCTGTATATAACCTTCTGCTTCTGAACAACAGCTCCTTGAGGACAAGGGCTAAATCTCATGTATCTTTGTATCATCCTTAGCGTAGTGTTCAGCACATGAGATGCTTAAAAATATTTGTTGTATTGAATTTGTCCTGTCCTTCCACTTACATGTCTTAAATAATTACTGTGTGCCAAGAACTATGCTAAGGGTCATGTAGTTCAAATCAATTTTCCCTCCTTGGACCCAGCAAATATCAATACCAATATTTCCTAAATTATAGCTCCTAGAAGACAGCACTATTCACAACTTGGAATTTTACAAAGGATGCTTCAGTTATGGATCACTGATTAGTTTGAACAGACCTACGTGGTTCTTTTAATGTCTGTGCCAGAAATACTTTTCCACTGAGTTAGCTTTCTTCTCACCCTTAAGGCCTTCTCTGCTGCTTGGCTTAGAAGTTTCCATGATTGCAGACCCTCCTGACTTTCTTCAATTTTCCGAATTACTGAGATTTTTTATCCCCATAGGTGTTGTAATTTGTGTGAATTTAGAATGAATATGGATATTGGATATTCTGTTGTATTTCTCATTCTGTTTTCTGTGGAGTGAAAATTCATTTTGAGAATGAGTGTATGTTTTAGAGCAATTATTGTTTGAGAGGTAAAAAGCTGCATTTCAAATTCAATGTAAAATGGCATATTATTTAGAGCAGTGCTGCCCAATAAAACTTTCTGCAATGATAAAAATGTCCTGTATCTGCACTAATATGGTAGCCACTAGCTACTGTGGCTAACTGAGCCTTTGAAATAGGCTTGTGTGACTGAGGAGTAAGTTTTAATTTTCATTTTAATTAATTTAAATTTAAGTGGTCATATGTGGTCAGTGGCTACCATATCATGCAATGCAGATATAAACCAATGACAGAATTATCTCTCATATTTCCATAACTAAAAAAGCTGCCTTAAGATAAATGGTTTTGATGAAATTATGGTATTATCCAGTATTATATTATTTCTTTTTTAGAGATTCACAATACATACGGACAGGTTAAAGCCTATAAGAAGCAGTACTACAAAAACAAGCAACACCTGTTTGCATTGGTTTTACTCAGAACTTAACCATGGCATCTGCACTCCATCCTCCCCTCAATAATTCCTATGAACAATTTGTGACCTCATCCTCAACCCTTTTGGGAAAAGTCTCCTTTAGACCTTTTACTCCATTAAAAACTTATTTTACACCTTTAGCCTATTAGTTCCCTCGTCTATTTCAGGGGAAGCATAAGATGATGTAAGTCAGAATAAATGGGAGCCTCCATTAAGTTTGACAAAATCTGTTCTGCTCCCAGAGATAGGGCATGAAGTTTGCCCCATGGACATGGAACAATTGAATCTCTGAAATTACCGTTTTCCGGGGCAATGTATGTTTTCTCATAGCTGCAGCTGAATCTGGATAAAATTGGGCATGTCCACAGTTTGACCTAAGCCACAGGTAGGCCTCCCTTTTGAGGGCTGATTAGAAACAATCAACTATCCCTGTCCCCCCACTGGAGTAGCTGTTGACATCAGTTTATCCCACTACCAACAATGTGGGAAGGAATATGATAACATTCAGTTGTCTTTTCCTCTTCCTCTTAATAGACCAGGTGGTGATGCTCTGGACAAAATTGGTCTGAAGGCTGAGAGCAGGTCCATTATTGGGAGCATTTGCTTTAAATTATGAAATTCAGAAGGCTTGTGGCAGAGAGGTGGCCAGTCCTGCCGCAAAAGGCACTCGCTTGTCTGTTTCTTGCATTCTGTTAAATATTTCTTATTTCCTCAGAATACACCACAAGGACCATTTGACTGTCCCCTCTGGCTTCTGCATCTTGCTTCCAGCATGAACAGACAGGTAATAACCGTTCAGCAGGGCCATTACCTCTTCTAAAGACTATTATCAAAATGGTCATTATACATAATGGAGATTATTACAGGCAGCCTGAGAGATTTTTTAGATACATCTCTACAGTAATAGGTGGCCTTTTTTAGCCTTATATATCTGTAGGGATAATACCAGGGCACAGAATACATGACAAATTGTGATTTTTAGCAAAGACTCTGTCAGCTTTTAATGCATTAATTGGATTGTGGATTTAAATGGCATTCACGCAGAAACTCTTAAATTTTAGCTCTTGACAAATGCACAGCGCAGCAGAAACATTCCAAGAACAAGAGTTACAATATATAGACTGCATTGTCCATGTTTATACTATGCAATCACATATGCAAGGATACTGGCATTAATGAGTCCTTTGCAAACAAACTCTTTTATAATGAAGTAACTGGTCTGTAGTTAGACAATCAGTAAGTATTTATATGACCTTGGGCTTCATTCCAGGCACTGAAAATATGGTGGCCAGAAAACAGAGGGAAGTTTAAAAGCTCAGAATCTAGTGGCCTGTTTTTTGTTTTGTTTTGTTTTGAATAAAAAACACAGTCACATTTCAAATATTTCTATTCCCAAGACAATACCTCTTCCTAAACCTTCCACTTATCTCAAACCATTTGAAGGCAAATAGGTCCCATTCTAGATTTAAAAAAATGTGAATTCTGCTATATGGTATACATTTGGTTGCCTATCAAATAGTTTTTTTCCTTTAAAGTTATAACTCCATTTTTATTTGGTTGGTAAGATTATCAGTGCCTGGGAATAAATCCTTCCTGGGCTAAGCCAGTCAGATGTAATGGGATGTTAATAGGGGATGCTTTGCATCTCAGTATTGTCTGAAGACCCAAGAACAAAAGCAATAGGGTCTGTCACTCTAAGGCAGGGTGGTGGATGCCAGATCACCAATGCTTGGTTTGCAAAGAAACTATCAAAACATCCAGTTTTATAAACTCTCACTCAACATCCCTCTTCATGATAATATGAAGGTTAAAATGAGGAGAGAGAGAATTTCCTGGAAGTGGCTGTTGGAGAACAGTGGCGTTTTACTTTCTCATTGTGGGTGGGAATTTCTCCTCACTTCAAGTGAGAAGGTTTTTAGAGGAGTACAGAGATCTTATTGGTACCTTCGATGTTAAAGAGCACAAGGGACTGGTATTTGGCCCTTGTCATGCTAGAAGGCTACCCTCACAGCCAAGCAAAAAGGTGGTTTCATGGCAATGAGTAGATTTTCTGGTGCCAGTGATGTGTGAGTGTTCTGTCTGGACCTGATGGGGGCTGTTCCATAGAAAGAGCTGGTCTGTAATTAACATGCAGGGACTTTGGCCAAGAGGGCCACCTGGAAGGGCAACTGAGCCTAGAGAGAGTCAGTGGAGTGGATCCTTGAAAACCAGGTGATGAGGGCAGTTGTTATGGCCAACAGAGGAGACATTGCCTTTGAGAATGCTTCGAAAATTCCTCAGCAGCAGGAACCTCCTTTTTAGGACATTCTACTCAGAAATTCTGTGTCTTATAGTTGAAAGCTTCCTATTTAATGCATTCATCATAATAAAATAAATTCCTGCCACAGGTCTCCTCTCTCTGGGCCTTCCTCACTGGAGATGTTAGTCCCTGCCTCCCATGCCCCATATATAGCCCAGGTCTCTGACTGTCCATGCCCCCGTTAAAGAGGGAAGAATCTGCGATTGGTCATTATTGGCATCCACCACCCTCCCTTAGAGTGACAGATTATAAGTTACCTATTGCTCATCTGTCGTTGTTTTTTTTTCTGCTCATTTTCTAAATCATCCCACTCTTTTTGATGGCAACGGTCAGATTTTATTATTATTATTAGTAGTAGTAGTAGTAACCTTTGCATAAGGACCTAATGACTTCAGTCACTGTAGTTGACACCACTTTTGATTCCAAGGGTAGGTGTGTATTTCAGAACTGGCCCACTGGTATGTTCAGTTATGCTGCACACATTGATTTGTTCAGACATCTGACCTAAGCTGATGTGAGATACTTTGGCTGGGACTATTTGGAAGCAGCCCCCTGTTTTTGCCAGAGTTGCTAAGCAAGTAGGCTGTAAGGGAGGGGCTGCTGTTGGTTCCCATGCTCCTTCCAAGCTTAGGAGAATCCAGAGCCAAGAGATGGACCAGAAAGGCTTGTGGTGACAATATTTAAGCATCTGTATCCAAAAATACACACAGAATCGTATCTATTCTGAGAAACAATAAAATGCTCCCCCTAACTACAAGTCATTTTGCAATGTGGCCTCTGTCACTTACAACAGATAAAGAACTGACTGATAGATCCTTATACTATTTGTTAAATTGCTTTCATTAGAGCTTTAAATAAAATTATTTCCCATCTCCATTTTTTAATTAGGGAAAGTTTCAAACATACAGAAAAGAGGAAGAATAGCAAAATGGATTCCCATATATTCTGCACTCAGATTTCAACTCTTTCTCTTTCAATCTTTGCTGCACCACTTGAAAGTACGGTTTAGATAGTGTGACACATTACTTAATATGTATAATATGTATATATGCATGTGTATATTAATATGTATATAATATGTATATATGCATGTGCACATTACTTAATATGTACATAATTGACACATTACTTAATATGTATAATATGTATATATGCATGTATATATATCATAAAAATAGATTTCTTCTGCATAAACACAACGTTATCACACTTAAGAAAATTAACAATAATACATTCTAATATTCAGTCCATATTTAAAGTTCTCCAATTTCCCAAGTGTGCCCTTTATGGATTTTTTTTTTTTTTTTTTTTTTACCAGAATAAAGATCCTATTAAGGTTTACCCATTGACTTTGATTATTGTATCTCTTTAGTCTAGAACTCTTTCCCATCTTTTTTAATAAAATGACATTGACCTTTAAATTAAAAAAAAATTTTTTAAATTCATATTTTTAATTGTCATTTAATAATTGTACATATTTATGGGGTACATAAGGATATTTTGATATATACAATGTGTAGTGATGAAGTCAGGGTAATTAGAATATCCATCACTTCAAACAATTATTTGTGTTGGGAACATTTAAAGTCTTCTTTTCTAGCTATTTGAAAATATATAAGAATTGTAAACTGTAGTCACTGAGTGCTATGGAGGATTAGAATCTATTCCTCCTGTCTAGCTGAGCTAGCTGTAATTTTGTATCCTTTATCCAACCTCTCTTTACCTCTGCCTCCCTTTTCCAGCCCCTAGTAACTACTATTCTACTCTCTGCTCTCTGCTTCCATGAGATTAACCGTTTTAGCTTTCTCCTATGAGTAAGAACATGTGGTATTTGTTTTTCTGTTCCTGGCTTTCACTTAACATGCTGACCTTGACGTTTTGAAGAGTCCAGGCTGGTAGGATTAAAGGTGATTGTGAATTTGTCTGGTTGTTTCCACGTTTGACTTGCTTCTAATTTAACTTGTTGCTGTAACTGGTAAAATGTTAGTAAACAGGAAGGTAGATCTAGAGGCTTGATTATATTCAGATTAGTGTTTTTTTGCAAGAATGTTTTATAGGTGATGCAGTCTTAGTCTCTTATTATAGAAATACAGTTTCCCTCCTATCCTTAACATGTGTGGTGGTGAGGTGATACTTGGCAACATGAGAATCCTAAAATCCTTCGTGTTTATTTGCTGGGCTTTTACTATAAGGAAGAGTTTTCTTCCTCTCTTCTTTCCTCCCTGCCCCTGCTTCCCTCCTTCCTCTGCTTCCTTCCTCTCTCTTCCTCCCCTTCCTTCCTCTCTCTTCCTCCCCTTCCTTTTCTCCCTTTCTCTTTTCCTTTCCCCCTTCCCTTCTTCTCTTCCCCCTTCCCTTCATCTCTTCCCCCCTTCCCTTCTTCTCTTCCCCCCTTCCCTTCTTCTCTTCTCCCATTCTTCTCTTCTCCCCTTCCCTTCTTCTCTTCTCCCCTTCCCTTCTTATCTTCCCTTCTTCTCTTCTTCCCTTCCCTTATCTTCCCTTCTCTCCCCCTCCCTTCCCTCCCCTCCCCTTCTTCCCTCCCCTCCCCTTCTTCCCTCCCCTCCCCTTCGTCCCTCCCCTCCCCTTCGTCCCTCCCCTCCCCTTCGTCCCTCCCCTCCCCTTCGTCCCTCCCCTCCCTTTCTTCCCTCCCCTCCCTTTCGTCCCTCCCCTCCCTTTCGTCCCTCCCCTCCCTTTCGTCCCTCCCCTCCCTTTCGTCCCTCTCCTCCCTTTCGTCCCTCTCCTCCCTTTCTTCCCTCTCCTCCCTTTCTTCCCTCTCCTCCCTTTCTTCCCTCTCCTCCCTTTCTTCCCTCCCTCGCCTTCCCGCCTTCCCTTCCTTCCCGCCTTCCCTTCCTTCCCTTCTTCCTTTCCTTCTCTTCCCTTCCCCTTTCTTCCTTTCCTTTCTTCCCTTCCCTTCCCTTCCTCTCTTCCTTCCCTTCCCTTCCTCTCTTCCTTCCCTTCCCTTCCTCTCTTCCTTCCCCTCCCTTCCTCTCTTCCTTCCCTTCCCTTCCTCTCTTCCTTCCCTTCCCTTCCTCTCTTCCTTCCCTTCCTCTCTTCCTTCCCTTCCCTTCCTCTCTTCCTTCTCTTCCCTTCCTCCCTTCCTTCCCTCCCTTCCCTCCCTTCCTTCCCTCCCTTCCCTCCCCTCCCTTCCCTTACCTCCCTTCCCTCCCTCCCTTCCCTCCCCTCCGCTCCCTTCCCTCCCCTCCCTTCCCTTTCCTTCCCTCCCTTCCTTCCCTCCCCTCCCTTCCCTCCCCTCCCTTCCCTCCTTTCCTTCCCGTCCCTCCTTTCCTTCCCGTCCCTCCTTTCCTTCCCGTCCCTCCTTTCCTTCCCTTCCCTTCCTCTCCTCCTTCCCTTCCCGTCCTCTCCTCCTTCCCTTCCCGTCCTCTCCTCCTTCCCTTCCCGTCCTCTCCTCCTTCCCTTCCCGTCCTCTCCTCCTTCCCTTCCCGTCCTCTCCTCCTTCCCTTCCCGTCCTCTCCTCCTTCCCTTCCCGTCCTCTCCTCCTTCCCTTCCCGTCCTCTCCTCCTTCCCTTCCTTCCCTCCCTTCCCTCCCCTCCTTCCCTCCCTTCCCTCCCCTCCTTCCCTCCCTTCCCTCCCCTCCTTCCCTCCCTTCTCTCCCCTCCTTCCCTCCCTTCCCTCCCCTCCCTTCCCTCCCCTTCTTACCTCCCCTCCCTCCCCTCCTTCCCTCCCCTCCCTCCCCTCCTTCCCTCCCCTCCCTCCCCTCCTTCCCTCCCCTCCCTCCCCTCCTTCCCTCCCCTCCCTCCCTTCCTTCCCTCCCTTCCTTCCCTCCCCTCCCTCCCTTCCTTCCCTCCTCTCCTTCCCCTCCCCTCCTTCCCCTCCTTCCCCTCCTTCCCCTCCTTCCCCTCCCCTCCTTCCTCTCCCCTCCTTCCCCTCCTTCCCCTCCCCTCCTTCCCCTCCTTCCCCTCCCCTCCTTCCCCTCCTTCCCTTCCTTCCCTCCCCTTCCTTCCCTCCCCTCCTTCCCTTCCTTCCCTCCCCTCCTTCCCTTCCTTCCCTCCCCTCCTTCCCTTCCTTCCCTCCCCTCCTTCCCTTCCTTCCCTCCCCTCCTTCCCTTCCTTCCCTCCCCTCCTTCCCTTCCTTCCCTCCCCTCCTTCCCCTCCTTCCCCTCCTTCCCCTCCCCCGCCTCCTTCCCCTCCCCTCCTTCCCCTCCCCTCCTTCCCCTCCCCTCCTTCCCCTCCCCTCCTTCCCCTCCCCTCCTTCCCTTCCTTCCCTTCCTTCCCTCCCTTCCTTCCCTTCCTTCCCTTCCTTCCCTTCCTTCCCTTCTCTCCTACTCTCCCCTCCCCTCCCCTCCCCTCCCCTCCCCCGTCCCTCCTTCTCCCCCGTCCCTCCTTCTCCCCCGTCCCTCCTCCTTCCCCCGTCCCTCCTCCTTCCCCCGTCCCTCCTCCTTCCCCCGTCCCTCCTCCTTCCCCCGTCCCTCCTCCTTCCCCCGTCCCTCCTCCTTCCCCCGTCCCTCCTCCTTCCCCCGTCCCTCCTCCTTCCCCCGTCCCTCCTCCTCCCCCGTCCCTCTCTCCTTCCCCCACTGTAGAGCTAGTATGTTGAAAAATTCACTTAGTTTTTGCCATTCTTAGAATGTTTTTATTTTTACCTTTACTTTTGAAGGATATTGTCACTAGGTTTTGAATTCTAGGTTGGCAATTCTTTTCTTTCAGAAATTTAAAGATGACACCCTATTACCTTCGGGCTTGTATTGTTTCTGTTGAGAAGCCAGATCTCAGTCTTATTGTTGCTTCTTTGAATGTAAAGTATCTTTTATCTTTGTTTTTAAGATTCTTTGTTATTGTTATTATTTGTTTTTAAGTTGTCTTATGTGCATAGGTCTGTTTTTTAATTTCTTGACACGGAGTCTCGCTCTGTTGCCTAGAATGTAGTGCAATGACGTGATCTCAGCTCACTGCAACCTCTGCCTCCCGGGTTCAAGCAATTCTCCTGCCTCAGCCTCCCAAGTAGCTGGGACTACAGGCATCTGCCACCACACCTGGATAATTTTTGTATTTTTAGTAGAGATGAAGTTTCAGCATGTTGGCCAGGCTGGTCTCGAACTCCTGACCTTAGGTGATCCACCCGCCTCCACCTCCTGAGGTGCTGGGATTATAGGTGTGAGCCACCATGCCCAAATTTGTGTGTATGTGTGCATAGGTCTGGTTTGTATTATAAGGTATGACAAAGGTTGTGAATATCCCATCCTGGAATTGGTGAAACATTAACCACATCATTCTGTCTTAACTCATTCAGTTTTACCAGTTAACTCATCTTTCTACCAATTTCTGTATTATTGGCACTCTAACTGAAAAATATTAAAAGCTCACCCAAAATATCTTAAATAAATGGTGAAAATGATTATAAAAATCAGCTCTTGGAATATATGTTGCATGTGGTTCTCAGGAACAAACTGAACCAGAAACTGAAATGCTAGATAAACTTTTTTTTGTTTTTATCTTCCCTTTCTTCATGCATCTACTGCTTTTTCTTCCCCTTTTCCTTCTCCTTTTCATTTTTCTTTTTTTCCTCTTTTCCTGCGGACTCATAACTATCCCATAGACCAGGGGTATTCAATCTTTTGGCTTCCTTGGGCCACATTGGAAGAAGAAGAATTGTCTTGGTCCACACATAAAATACATGAACACTAAAGACAGCTGATGATCTTTAAAAGAAAATCTAATGTTTTAAGAAGGTTTATGAATTTGTGTTGGGCTACATTCAAAGCCATCCTGGGCTGCTTGTGGGCCATGGGCTAGACAAGCTTGCCATAGACATAATAGAAAAGAGCTACTCGAGGTTCCTAAGTTTGCATTTCCTGTCTTCAAGAAATCAGCCAAACTATGTTTATAATATAGCCTGCCTAATTCCAGTATCCTGGAAAGAAACTCATTGCGTAGTGGGATGAAAGGCCCAACCCATGTCCAATCCAATTGGACCAGGCAGGCAATGTAACATTTTAAGGACATGGCTTCTGGGGACCCAGGGCTTAATTGTATGTGTTGAGAGGGAAAATTTGGGCAGATAAACCCAAAGTAAGTGTTGGCTAAATAGTCCATCCTCTTTGGAGGCTAGTCTCTATATTGCTTTACTTTGTGGAAGTTGTACTTTCCAGAATATAACAAATTTCTGTATGTAGGCTAGCTAGAAACTATCTTAAAAACTACTGAAATGTAGAACTTTAGATACTTTCTATCATACAATAGAATCTTGAAATTTATAAAAATATTCTTTTGGAAAACCAAAAGCTGAGCTTCCCCATACCCAAGCTATTGCCCTAGGCTACATCTTTACTGTTCAACATTTTTAACAAAAAACTCTGTCCTGCTGTCCTCTAGCCTCCAGCCTCAAGTATATATTTGATAAGTATTGTTACATTTTGACAATATTTTAAGTACTGTTAAATAATCCTTTTATAACATTTTCCTTTTATCAGCTATTGCAGAAGTCAATCCTTTGTTCTTTTGTTTTGCTTTTGGTTATCAAAGCTGACAAAACTATTACATTCATTAAGGGAATGATTCTACATAAATGTGATATCTCAAAGCAATTTATTTGGCATCATTTATATTAAAATGAAGCATGTGCTTAAAGTCCAACTGTTTACATTTTCTTGAAACTGAAAGTTTTAATTTATTTCAATATGTGGAAATATCAAAATACATCTAATTTTTATGTACTTCACATCTTTTTTTCTTTTTCTGTATGCCATTTACATGGATGTGTGCACGTGCGTGTGTGTATATATACACACACACATATGTTTTAGAAAGTCTGATATCTTAAAGCCGTTTTCTCAAATATAAGAGAATGGTTAAGTTTGTCCCCAGATAATTTAAGAAGCCAACAAGAGCAAGAACATTAACAGTAACATGCATCTATTTTTTCCAAATATTTTCTATTTTTTATTCCTAACACTGGGAAAGTCTTTACAGAGCCATAGATTTTGCCAGGAGAAATGCTAACATTTTTGAGAAGAGGCTTTTGATAAACTCACGAATTCATCACATTTCAAGAATAATGGCATACAAAGATGTGATTGTTATAATTTGAAAAGTGGGTCATCTTAGTTCAGCTTTGTCCAAGGATAGTGGATATAGTTAGCAACATCTGTGAGAAGCTGTGTTACTGAACAGTCTGGTGATAATAACCTATTCCATAAAGAGTCTGTTCTGGCTTCTGATTTTCAGTTATAATAATGTGTACTGGCATGTCCTAATGAACCTGGTGAGACATGTTCACATGGCCCAATCTTGCTGGCTTCCCAACAGCTGCTCGAAGTTGATGAGGGTCTGGCCTGTTTTGTTTTTTTCCCAAGTGCTCTGAATGCTATTCATCAAGGCAGCATTCATTAAGCATTATGAATGGTGGATTGCATTTCTGAAAAGGCTAGAATGTAAGATGGTGGGGCCTAGCCCCTTGGTATGTTCTCTGGCTGTGATAGACTTCAAGCCCATTGTGACAGAGGACATGTGTCAAGGGTGTGGCCCTCTACGCATGGCCTTCTATTTTAATTTAACCATCTAAAAATTAGTTTTTTGTTATTTGTTAAGCACTTTGTAACATGGATCAAGAACAGAAATGAACAAAACATAAAACAGAAACGGACAAAACATAAAACAAACCACGGTTTGTGTATTAGATTCCTTGGGCTGCCATAATAAATTACCACTAGCTTGATGATATGAAATAACAGATATGTATTTTTTTATTTTTATTTTTTTTTACATTCTGGAGGCTAGAAATCCAAAATCAAGGTGTTGACAGGGTTAGTTCATTCTGGAGGCTCTGAAAGAGAACCTGTCCCATGTCCTCCTGGTAGCTTCTGGTGGCTGCTAATAACCCTTGGCATTCCTTAGCTTGTCACTCCAGTCTCTGCTTCCACCGTCACATGACCTTCTTTTCTGTGTGTCTCTGTATGTCTCTTTCTTCTTATAAAGATATCAGTGAGTGAACATAGTACTTGCCATAATCCAGCATGACCTCAACTTGCATCTTAACTACACTTGCAAAGACGCTATTTCCATATAAGGTCACATTTGAAGGACTTGAATGTATCTTTTCTGGGGAACAGAGCTCAACTCGTTACAACTGGGTTTTGCTCTACAGCTCTGTTTGACTCACGTGGCTTCTTTCTTCTATTTCATCACTAAAATCCAAATTCTGCTTTCTCAGATTTCTTCAGTAGACTTGATTATTGAGCAGAACTTTTAAAATTATCAATGATCAACAAGAACTATATTTGTTAACAAAATCAATAAAAGTCTGGGCAACACAGGGAAGCCCTGTCTCTACAAAATTTAGCCAGGCATGGTGGCCATGCCTGTATAGTCCCAACTACTGGGGAGGCTGAGGTGGGAGGATCAGCTGAGCCCAGGAGCACGAAGCTGCAGAGCTGTGATTGTACCACTGCACTCCAGCCACTGCTGTGATTGTACCACTGCACTCCAGCTCATGCCTGTAATTCCAGCACTTTGGGAGGCCAAGGTGGGTGGATCACCTGAGGTCAGGAGTTTGAGACCAGCCTGGCCAACATAGTGAAACCCCAACTCTACTAAAAATATGTAAATTAGCCAGGCATGGTGGCTCATGCCCGTAGTTCCAGCTACTCAGGTGGCTGAGGTGGGAGAATCACTTGAACCCAGGAGGTGGAGGTTGTGATGAGTTGAGATGGTGCCACTGCACTCCAGCCTGGGCAATAGAGCAAGACTCCATCTCAAAAAAAAAAAAATCAATAAATCAATGAAATGAATTTAAAAAATCCATGAGTTTAAACACTCCCACAGGTAGCTGTGTGAAGTTATTAGGGAAAAATATCTAACACAATCTTTAGTGGGCAACATCTGATATTTCCATTGGACAATGCTTTCATCCATTTAATAGATGAAAACTTAGTTCAAGAAACAAGTCTTTGATTCCCACTAAGGGCAAGCAAGAGTCTTAAGATCTCAGGGTAACTAAACAGAAAAGATGCACATCTTTACTTCAATCTATCTGCACTATAGCATCACAAATAACTGTTTTCCAATTATTTAAAAATAGAAGTATAATATCACAAACTAGATTAACCAATTAACCATTTTCCAAACTAGTTCATTTCAGAGAAAATTAGCTTGGTGGCCACTCTGTTCATATAGTTAAGTGTCTGAGACATCAGTGCTCTAAGCTTAGTTTGGGTATATCCAGTATAAATCTAGATTTTTCACCCCTTTTTCTTTTGCTCCATGTCAGTCTTTCATCTTTCAGCATGGCTGTCTCTTTGTTACTTTATTTTTTATTTATTTATTTATTTTTGAGGTGGAGTCTCACTGTGTCGCCCAGGCTGGAGTGCAGTGGCATGATCTCGGCTCACTGCAAGCTCCGCCTCCTGGGTTCAAGCCATTCTCCTGCCTCAGCCTCCTGAGTAGCTGGGCTACAGGTGCCCACCACCACACCCAGATAATTTTTTTTTTTTGAATTTTTAGTGGAGACAGGGTTTCACCATGTTTGCCAGGATTGTTTGGATCTCCTGACCTTGTAATCCCTCTGCCTTGGCCTCCCAAAGTGCTGAGATTACAGACGTGAGCCGCCGCGCCTCACGTGGCCGTCTCTTTGTTACTTTAATAATTTCTTTTTAGATGGGGTACCAGATCCCCAGACAAATAAGTCTTAATTTCCCATAGAAAAGTGCCAGTTCAATAAAAAAGGGCACTTCTGCCTCTTTACATGTGTACTTGACTTTTATCTCTTTTGCTAACACAGTGACATACTCTTCCCACTAGCAAAGTGGCTAGCATCCTTAAACCTGACAAATTTGGAGCTTTTCCTGTGAGTGTGAAATGTGTGTTGGTGTGTGTGTGTGTGTCTGTGTAGGAAGAGAGACATTGAAATTACTTGCTTTAAAATCCACATTATTGACCACACAGTATTTCATTCATGAATATGCCATGGTTTTAAGTGATCGTTACCCTATTGTTGAACCTGTGTACTGTTTCCACCTTTCCTCATTTTACTGCTTCCTTTTACTTTAAAACATTGTATCAGTAAGGATTCTTGGCTGCAGACAAACAGAAAACCATTATAGATAATTTAAAAAGAAAAATTTTTGGATGTGTGGCAGATGGAAGCATTGATCTCAATGCTTTATGGCCCTGTCATACTAATATATGTCTGTACCCCTACCATCGCCCTGTGGTAGACGTATGGTACATTCTCACATCTTGACTTTGGGCTTGGCCATAAGGCTTTCTTTGACCGATGGAATCTTGGCAAACATGATATGAGTAGAAGCTTGAAATGCGCTTGTGTGTTTGGGCTTCGTCTCTTACTTTGTGGTGGTCTGAGAATATTTCCCAGGTAGATGCTGTTTCTTTAGCCTGTGTCCCCAAATGATACATGCCAAGTAGAGCACTTTTTCCAGGGAACCACTGAATCATTTTTTATCTCACAGATTCTGTGACCCAGGAATCTCAGCACAATTTGGCTGGGTTCTCCAGTTCAGGGTCTCCTACAGGATTGAAATTAAGGTTTTGGCAATGGCTGTGGGTATCTCAAGGCTCAAACAGGGAAAAAATCTACTTCTAGACTTATTCTTCTATTTGTTAGCATGATCCAGTTAAGAAGTATTAAACTGAGGGCTTCAGTTCCTCATGGGCTGTAGCTGGAGGCTTCCGTCAGTTCCCTGCTAATTGGGTCTCTCTGTAAGTCATCTTACAACATAGCAGCTTACTTCATCAGAGGAAAGAAGTAAGAAGAGGCAGAGATAAAGTGTGCGTGAACAAGATGAAAGTCAGTTTTGTATAACCTAATCTCAAAAGTGATATTCCATTGCCTTTTCCATTTCTGATCATTAGAAGCAAATCCCTAAGTTTAGCCCACACACAAGGAGTGGGGCGATTACACAAGGGCATTAATATGAGGAGGCAGCGAGCACTGGGAGGCATTTTGGAAGCTTTTTACCACATATGGTTTAGAAAATTGATTAGAAAGCTGGAAACTGATTTGGACATTGGGTGGAATCACAGCAGTCAAGAGGAAGGGTATTAAGATGCTACAAATAACTGTTAGGCACATTTTTACCAGAATCCTAACCAATGCCATTAACATCTTGTTCTTGCTCCTGAGAGGTATGAAGGAAGACGTTGTTCAACCTTAGATGCATGCAGTACAGATTTGTGAGTAATTTCACTGGATTGTTTTTCTGAATTGAGAAAGCTTATTTTTTACATTGGACTTAATTGGGGGTAATTACTGTACATAAAAGAAGCCTAAACTGTGTTTTTATTAGTGTATTTAACTTATTTTGATCACTTATTACTTTCTAAAAAAAGCAACCTCTAAATATTTTACTTAGTGGAGAAGGCAGTCAAAGAGATTATTTGATAATAGACTTATCAAATGGTTAGTTTTCTGAGTTTTAAACATTGTATTGTGCCCTTTCTTTGCACATGTACATCCAAGCATTGACTTTAATCACAGGACATTGAAGTACTAAAAGCACACTCTTGTTTTTCAGTAGCAACTTAATTATTCCTTGAGAGTGACAATCAATTTCTTCAACTAGTAGCCCTTTGATATTTGCCCTGTTATTCCACTGGCATGAGCTCTCAAAGTGGCTGGGTGACAGTCTTAACTTTCAGCTCAATGGAATTACTCTTATGTCCCCTGTGGAAGCATTTATTCCTTGGAAACTAAGACTTCTAGAGCATCAGAACCTTAATTCAAAGGAACGGGAAGCAACAGTTTTGCTAGTGGGTCATTAGGTATAACAGTGAGATAAGCCTTTCCCATTTTCCATGTCTGGGAATTCTGACTATGGAAGAAATAGCACCATATATCGAACACTGATTTGGAGCACATACTGGATCCTGGAGGACATTGCCCCCATCTCTCAAAGTGTTGTCACCTACCTGGCACTATAACTGAGTATTCAAAAGGCTGTTCCATTTTCTATCCAGCCAGCTGCTTTCGAGTAATGAGGAGCGTGATAAGACCAGTGAATTCCATGAGTATGGTTCCATTGTCATATTTCATTTGCTGTGAAATGAGTTCTTGCTCAAAAACTGTCCTGTATAGAATACTATGATGGTGGTATTAATTGTCTTACAGATTGGCCAGAAGTCTGAAACAGGTCTCCCTAGGTTAAAATAAGAGTGCTGGTAGGTCTGCATTTCTTTCTGGAGGCCCTGGGGAGAATCCATTACCTTGCCTTTTTTAGCTTCTAGAGGTTGCTCATTTCTTTGGTTTATGGTACCCTTTCTTGATCTTCAAAGACCGGCTACGTGCAGTCTCTCTGACCATTCCTCCGTAGTCACTTCTCCCTCTGACTCAGACCCTGACCTGGCCCTGGAGAGGTTCTACACTTTTAAGAAACAATGAGATTAGGTTGGGCCCACCCAGATAATCTACCGTAATCTCCCAATATCAAATTCCTAACCTGAATCACATCTGTAGTTTCTTTTGCCATGTAAGGTAACACTTCCAGGTTCCAGGGGTTAAGATGTCTTTGTGGGGCCATCATTCTGTATATCTCTTCCTTAGATCTCCTTGTCACTAGTTTTCCAACTGTGTTCTTTATAATCCCTTGGCCATGAGCCAACTTGTTAGCTATAGCTCATAAATCATTGCAGACTTATGCCTCTGGACATCTCTCCTTTTAGACAAAGTGAACAACCAGCTACACTGAAGTTCTGCCCAATGGAAAGCTTTTTCTTCACCACTGTCCTTTAGGGCCAAACCCAAGAGAGGCTGTAATGCTGTAGTCATCCACTTCTGGATATTGCTGGCATATCATGCAAACTCTCTGTAAACCATCTGTTAACTGGTCATGAAGAACTCCCCATGAGGTCAAAGGTCTGTGTTAAGGAGGAGGAGGCAATGAATCAAGAGTAGGTCCAACACTTTGGGAGGGTGAGGCGGGTGGATCACTCAAGCCCAGGTGTTTGAGACCAGCCTGGGCAATGTGGCAAAACCTGATTTCTACAGAATACACAAAAAATTAGTTGGGCATGGTTGTGTGTGCCTATAGTCCCAGCTACTCAGGAAGCTGAGGTGGGAGGATTGCTTGAGCCTGAGAAGTCAAGGCTGCAGTGAGCCATGATCACGCCACTGAACCTGCACTCCGGCCTGGGTGACAGAACAAGCCCCTGACTCAAAAAAAAAAAAGAAAGGTAGGGATCATAAAAGTATGATCATCATTTAGACTGCTTCCTCTTGCAACTTGCTTTTCCTTCAGGACCTGTCCAAGTTTCGTCTTGTATATGCCACTTACATTTGATGATAGCTCTGCTGTGTGCACATAAATTTATGGCTTTGTGGATCAGACACCACCACCCTGTTCATGATGAGTAGCTCAGGTTGCATAGTCTCTGCTAAGCCCAGTAGCAAGCCAAAAGCTCTTTCTCAGAAGAGTAGTAATCTGCAGAGGATGACATGGCTTTGCTCCAAAATCCTAAAGATCTGTGTGTGAATCATCTATAGGCCTGACTTAGGAACCTTCCAAAAGCATCACCTAGTCTTCAGTCTGTCACAGGGACCTCAAAGATCTAGTATGGCCCATATGGTAGAGCAGCTTACATGGAAGTCTGGACCTGCTGCAGAATCTTCCCATTTTCAGCCTGTGCAAAACCAACAGCCTTTGCGGTCGTTCTGTAAATGGGTTAACGTACCATAACAGCTTCCATGGTTGCATATTTTGTTCAAAGTATAAGCAATTATTTTAGTTTTATTTTAAAAGATTCTCAAATGGCTAAGAGGATAAGCAGATGCCCTGGAACCACATATTAGTGTATATTAATTAATTCTGTTTATGCCGCTTCAGTGTCTTCCTATTTTTCTTAGGATAAAATTCAAAATCCTTATTAGAGATGATGTAAGCCTGGTGGTTGTGAGTAGGCTGTGTGTTTGTATCTCAGCTCTGTCACTTACAAACTAATCTAACCTTGAGTGAATTTCTTCACCTTTCTGGTTTCAGTTTGCTTACTTGTAGAATTAGGATAATAATAGCACCTTATAAAAGTATGGAAAATGAAGAGAGTTTATGTAAAACAGCTAGAGCAATGCCTAGCCAATGGTGTCCACTTAATAACTAAACCATTATTATTTCTTTTCTTTTTTTTATTTTTATTTTTGAGATGGAGTCTCACTCTGTTGCCCAGGCTGGAGTGCAGTGATGCGATCTCGGCTCACTGCAAGCTCCGCCTCCCGGGTTCATGCCATTCTCCTGCCTCAGCTTCCTGAGTAGCTGGGACTACAGGCACCCGCCACCATGCCTGGCTAATTTTTTGTATTTTTAGTAGAGGTGGGGTTTCACCGTGTTAGCCAGGATGGTCTCGATCTCCTGACATCGTGATCTGCCCGCCTCAGCCTCCCAAAGTGCTGGGATTACAGGCGTGAGCCACCGCACCCAGCCTATTATTTCTTTAATTTATAAACCCCCATATAATCTGGCCCTTGTGTACTTTTCTACTATTGTCAAATCTGCCCAAACTCCTTTCATTTACTCCAGGGAGTTTTTGACCCCCACGCAGTTATCCTTTCTTTTCCCTCTCCCTGGAATTGTCTTCCTCCTGCCCTTCACATGGTTATAGCAGCCATGAGAACGAGCCTCACAGATCATCTGAGGGTGTGGGGCCCCGGATGCTGTGCTCTGAAGCCTGTCACCAATTCTGCCTCGAGGTCATGCCTGTCTGTGCTGCTCGCCACCAACAGTCAAATGTGGTGGGGATACTAGGACAGCTGCATTCCTGGGAGATGTAGGGCTACTTTGCCTGCTGACTTTGGCTCCAGGAATCCATGACAGCTCTCCTGAAACTTTCTTAGATTTCATGGCAGACCAGGACTCTTCTCACCAACCTTCTCTCCCTCTCTCCTTCACCCGTGGTCAAACTTGCACTGTGGTATGATGACAATCTCAGCTTTCCCCTTCTCCCTCCCTCTTTCCTTTCATCTCAGGCATTTTCTCCAATAAAATCCTTGCATCTTTAATCCCATCTTGGCATCTGCTTCTCAGAGGACCTGGACTAATGCAGCTGGCATTATTTTCTTCACTGTCTATTTAAGTGCCCACTTCTACATGGTCTTCTCTAACTAACTTCACAAATGTAGCCCCCTTTCTTGGTTACTGTTTAGCACATCATCTTGCTGGCTGTTTTATTTCCTTTATGGAAATTATCACAGTACTTAAGTACTTGGTTTTTTTTTTTTTGGTTATTTATTTATTACCTGTTTCCTCTGTTAGCATGTACTTCTTCTTTGGGCAGGGACATGACAGCTCTGACACTTAGCTGCATTATGTGACACATTATATGTGCTTAATGGATATTGTTAAATTAATGAATGGATTCTCATAGCTTGTCTAATAAAGGGCTGGGAATTTTGAGGAAGTAAGGAACTATTGGTAATATGTCAATCTGTATATTTTGGAGGAGAGTAAGACTAAACTAGGATATTATTGAACAGCTGAAGGCAACATATGGGTCTTGGTCTCTTGGGATAACAAGGTAAAAGAGGTGATATGTTGGCTCTATGTCCCTGCTTCTCTGGGACAGTTTCATTTTTGTCCTGTCAACTGTCTAAGCACTCTTACCCTTGTCAATATACTTGTTCCAAAAAATGATGGCCAAAGTGATGAGGAAAGGGCATCAATAGTCAAAAGCAAGCTTTGTTTTAAGTTATCAAGTTGCTTTAATCTGGTCCAGGTCTTTCTTATCCCTCATGATGTGGAGAAAGGATGGGAAATTTATTTGCTGCACTGATAGGGGCAGGTCCAGAATTAGGTGTAGGGAGTAAGCCACTGCCAGTCTTATTCAGTAACTATTTGTGGTAGTAGTGTGTATCACATTTTAAAATTCTCTAGCCTAATTTTAAACAGAGAACTATTTCTGTCTTTATTTTCTTCATTGCCTTCAATGGTGAAGCTTAATACAACAAAATAATTCGACATATTAACCTCAGAAAATGTGGGATTTATGGGAGAGGGTGGTGGCTAAGTAGTCCTAGAATTTAATTCTTATGTCTGGCTACCTTGGAAGTTATATGGCAACTGCCCCCAAAATGCAAAATCTACCTGTAAGTGCTCGGAAATTGTGCCAGTTTTGAGGGAAGTTGACCTAAAGCTCATCAGAAGTTTTTCTCAAATTGTGAACTGAGGCTACAAATCACTTCCATTTGTGGCTCTCAGGACAAATCAGTTTGTGTGCTGGAATAACCAATAATGGATCCCATTTTTGCCTTAGATTCTGCTGGTCTAATATTGTCTTCAGGCAGGTTCTCAAAGGCAACAAGTCTATTAGCTACCCATTCTTTTGGCCAAAAATTACAACTTTCACGTGTGTGCATGCAAATGTATATACAAATGCACACATAAATTATTTGTTCTTTTTTTGGCATTTCTATTTAACCCAAGCCTATAAAGATTAATAAAAATACAAAAAATCCCAATATATACATCTAGTCCAAGATAGACAAGCCAGAGAAAAACTGGAAGCAGAGGGAGAAATATGCTATTAGCTGAGCAACAACATCAAAGGAAAAATATCCCTTTGCAAAGGGTCCAGATGAAAATGATAAGAGTTGAAGAGAAAGCAGCATTTGCCATGTCCTGACTGTAAAGGTAGAGAAAAAGAAAACCTGCCAGGTATATGGGAAGTAAAAGTTCCTCTTTCTTTTAAAACACAATAGCTTGTGTAATTTTGTCACATGCATCTGTTGCTTTCACCTCTTACATTGCACTGATGTGCTCACCAGAGCATTCACGGGAGCAATTCTCCCTCCCACCCCTGACACCTGCCATGGAAAATGCTGCATTATTCCTTGGGGAGCTAATGGCAGGTGATGAGATCTTTTCACGCTACATCCCTCTCAGTAGGTGTTTATCACTCTGTTCACCAGCAGCCCTGCTATTACTGAGGGGCCAGAAGAACCCTACACACTCGCTTGAAAGGTAATGGGAAACGTGCTCAGCTTTCGGGGCTCACAAGCACAGATGAAGGTTATCACCAGGGCGGCTGCAAAGCCTGGGGCAGGAGGAAGGGTGGTCACTCTAAGCGAACAGCTTAATTTTGGAAATCCATACAAATCATGTCAGAGTCATGATAATCCATCTTCTTTAGCTTCTAGCCTTTCAGCAGTCATTGTGCTGTAATAATTTCCCTCGATTCACCTGTGATCTCTATAAATAACCAGAGTGAGGGAGGAAAGGAGAGGAGGAAGGAGATGAGTTTGGCTTAGTGTGTGATGAGTGTGCCAGAGAGGGATTTATCTCTGTCTAGTAAGCAAGACACTGCCTTCTGCAAGGTGGGTGGGCATGTGGCCATGCACAAGCCAGCAGCGGGACAGCCCTGCAACCCCAGCTCAGTGCTCTGGTGTCATCTGAAACCAGCTTGACAAGAGAGGTAGTGGTTCTAACGATTTATCTGAAAGCTGTGACAAAAAAATTATGGAGCAGTGCCATGTCAGCATGTGGGAGGAACTGAAGGGGGACTATTTCATCTGCAAGCACTTCCTTCCTTATGGGAGCACCCTTATCAGAGAATTCTTTGCCATACTGTATTTGCCACAAATACCACCAATTGATTCTAGCTTTTTAATTCATTTTTTCCCTGTTGTTTTTGTTGGAAGTAGGAGAATTTTTGGTTTATAGTTCTGAGTTATGGGAATATTAAGTAAAAGAATTCAGATTTGAAAAAGCCATTGTCGTCAAAATAAACTGGAAAGGCAGCAATCAAATTTTTACTCTCTCGATTCACTTGTGGCTGATTTTCTTCTGGGATGAGTGCTATTTCTTAATTCATGGCGGCCCATTGGTTTCTCTCTTCCATAGCACAGTGTGGCATAGTGGACTTCAGAGTCTACAGAATTTGGTTGGAAAAGACTTTGGTTTAATCATACATCAACTACTTAGTAACTGTGGGAATGTATTTGGCCATTCTGAACCTTGCTTTTATTACTAGTAAAATGAATATAATATCCAGTCTAGGCTTACTTTGAAAACTAAATGTCAGCCATTTAATAAGTACTTAACAATTGCTAATTCCTTCCATTTTCTCAAACTTCAGGTGAATTTATTTTTCCTTTTACACAACCAAAGCAAATCTCTTTAGGTAAGTTGACAGATCTTTTCTCATGAGGTAGGCAAGTTAAAAAACCCTACTATGTTTTTAAGGTTGGCCCTTGGTCAATGTGTGAATGGTTAAACAAATTGATATATACCCATACCATGGAATAATATTTAGCAATAAGAAGTAGCAAACTACTGATACATACAACTTGATGGATATCCAGGTGGATTATGCTGTATGAAAAAAGCCAGTCTCAAAAAGTTATATACTACGTGATTCTATTTATATAACTTTTTTGAAATGACAACATCAAAGCAATGGGCACTAGATTAGGGGTCACCCCAAAATGGTGAATGGGAGGTATGCAATTCTGGCACGAATGACCAGTTGATTGAAAAGTCCCAATTTCGTGGGCAAAAATATACAGTGGATTTATGTTTTGTTTATTAAGGATTCTCAAAGTTTGTTTTCCACCCCTGGATAGAATCTTGGAGAGTAAACTCTGGTTAAAAACTGTCTAGTTCACTCTCAGATCTTATCTCCTTCAGATATTGTCTCCTTCCCTTTCCCCAGTAAGGAATAGGTTTTGTTGTCCTCTGTTGATCCTTATCTGACCCCAGCCCTTGAATTTGGAGGGCAGGGGATACTCTGGTCTGCTTCTGAGATCATATCTTTTCTCTTCTCTTTTTTTGAGCCCAGTCTTCTGATTTACCTCAACTTCTATCTTGTTGAGTAAGAGAAATTACAGGCGCAGAGTGGCAGAATTACAGAAGAGCCTGGTGTTGATTAGGGGAGGAATAACGGGACACCAGCCACCTTAAAACCTGTCATTGTGCAACAGAATGGCAAATAGCCATCTATTTCCTGGTTCAGCTGAATCTTGAGCATCTAATTAAGCAGAAGAGAGTGGGGAACAAATAAGATCCCCTCCAATGGCCCAACATCTTTAGGACTGGTCAGCCTGCTCAACTCCCACCAGCACAGCCTAGCTCAGGCCCCAGGGAAGATTTGCAATTTATCTGAGTAGTAAGTGGGATTTCCTCTAAGATTGTGGCGATAGTTGGAGGCTGTTTTAATTTTGATGTGATTTTGAGATCTTTATATTTTTCTACTTTTAAAAATTATTTTAGTGGCAAGATGAGATATTTAAGACTTGTGAAATAGATTCCATTATGAAATCAGCATACTCACACATTTGTGTATGAATTTGGATAAATAGAACTTCTCAGGTAATTAAATTTTAAACAAGTCTATCAGTTCTAGCTTGCATAGCTAATTTGAAGTATAATATTATTTTAATTCTTATTCCAATGCTTTCACCCTAGATATGATAGAGCCATGATGCCAACATTCTATAATTTGTACTTTGTCAAGTCTTCCTTTTTTGGAGAAGTTAAAGGTTGGCTAAACCATATTTCTTCATTAAATTTCTTAGCATGAGTTGTTGGCATGTTTAGTTGTAGTGAATAATAGCTCTATCTTTCAAATTAAAACGAAAGATGACAAGACATTTTGAAAAGACTAGGTAGAGGGGGAATATAAACAAAAGTGATTTAAAAAGTAGGAAAATGTTTAAAACTTTTAATACAGAGAAACATCCCGTATTATCAAGCTGTCAGATTTCCCAGAAGTTCTGCTATCCAGAAGACATTTCTAACCTGGAAGTAAACAAAAGAGCCATCATCAAAATCTTTAGATCCGTTACTTACAATAATTGTTAAATTATGTGAAAGAACTGTTGCTTCAAAAGACAGGAATCTGAGAACAGTTTAGAAGAAATACCAAACTTTGCTTAAAAATTTTGGCTCTTGAGATGCTACTGATTCAGGAGCAGGGAAAAGGGAGTACAGGGGCTTTGGCATTAGACTGATATGGTTTGGAATCCTGAATTTTGCCTCTTCCTAGCTGTCTAATTTTGGATAAGCTACTTATTTTTTCTAGGCCATGGTGTGTCATGTGCATATTGGGTATTAAAACACTCATCTAGTATGGGCTGCTTTGGTGATTAAATGAGAATGTATACGTAAAGATTATCATTAACTGTTTGGCTACGTAAGAATAATCATGAACAATTAATTTATACCAATGCCCAATTCCTTAATAATATGGAATAAATTAAGCTTACCCAACAACTTCCTGAGTTTGCTGAATGTGTTTAAAAATAGTGCTCTTCACAGCATTGGCCAGGATGTCAACATCCACCCTTGAAAGAAACTTCAGTAAAATTTCAAAATGCCTTACCAATGAGTTAGGGAAAGAGCTCATTAATTACTCTCTATATTATGTTCAAATGAATATTCAGCCCTAGGGACATGAATACATCCTCAGTAGTGTGTGTGATCAGTTGTACATTGGGCCACAACAGTTTTAGGACCACCTCCCTATTTACAAGCTTGAGCAAGTGCGTACAAATGAAACAAGAGCAAATATTATAAACTCTTGTCATTTGTACAAAATCTTGGTGGTGTGCTATCCTTCTTCCATTTCCTTTTGGTCAGAGTAGCTACTATCTTTTCTGCCTACTATGCTGGAAGGTAATTACTGGAGTCCAAGCTCCAAAAACTAGTTTTATCAAATTTATATTTTAGCATTATGTGTGACATTTAGAGTAATTTTTTTTTGAGACAGAGTCTCCCTGTGATGCCCAGGCTAGAGTGCAATGGTGCGATCTCGGCTCACTGCAACCTCTGCCTCCTGGGTTCAAGCAATTCTCCTGTCTCACCATCCCAAGTAGCTGGGACTACAGGTGTGTGTCACCACACCCAGCTAATTTTTGTATCTTTAGTAGAGACAGGGTTTCACCATGTTGGCCAGCCTGATCTCAAACTCCTGACCTCAAGTGATCCGCCCACCTTGGCCTCCCAAACTGTTGGGATTATAGGCATAAGCGAATGCACCCAGCCCATTTAGAGTATTTTTTAAATGTCTCACTATTCCCAAAACTATGACCACGAAAGAAGCTGTACTTTCAGTCATGGGGAGAATAGGGTAATAAAAATTAGTGACATAAGAACAAATGTGTGGCCGGGCGTGGTGGCTCATGCCTGTAATCACAGCATTTTGGGAGGCCGAGGTAGATGAATCACCTGAGGTCAGTAGTTCAAGACCAGCCTGGCTAATATGGTGAAACCCTGTCTCTGCTAAAAATACAAAAATTAGCCAGGTGTGAGGGCGGGTGCCTATAATTCCAGCTACTTAGGAGGTTGAGGCAGGAAAATTGCTTGAACCCAGGAGGCGAAGGTTGCAGTGAGCTGAGATCATGCCACTGCACTGTAGCCTGGGTGACAGAGTGAGACTCTGTCTTAAAAAACAACAACAACAACAACAACAAAACAAAAAATAACAATGTGTGATAGGAGCAACCTGACGGAAGGGTGTGAAGCATGTGTGAGATGGAGGAGCAGGTTGTGCCAAGGCTAGTGTAGATCTGATTTATTTTCCAACACTTTCATTAACCGTCTTGGCGAACTCACGGGATCTCTGAGAACCTCTGATTTCTCTGCCATACAATGTTGAGAGCGTGGGCTCTGAAGTCACAGAAACTGGGTTGAAATCTTGACTCTTTTACTTGTTGTGTGGAGAAGGTATTTACTTGTTGTGTGGAGAAGATTGTGAGCCTCAGCTGCCTCAAATATAAAATGGGGAAAACAATAGATTTGCTGCATTTGATTTTATGGGGATTAAAAATAGGAATGCATTTAAATACAGGCATACATTGGAGATACTGTGAGTTCAGTTCCAGACCACTGCAATAAAGAATCACAATAAAGTGAGTCACATGAGTTTTTTGGTTTTCCAGTGCATATAAAAGTTACATTTACACTATAGTATAGTCTATTAAGTGTACAATAGCAGTATGTCTTTAAAAAGTACATACTTTAATTAAATAATACTTTATTGCTAAAAAATGTGACAGAGATGTGAAGTGAGCACATGCTGTTGGAAAAATGGCACAGATACATTTACTTGATGCAGAGTTGTCACAAACCTTCAATTTGTAAAAAATGCAATATCTGTAAAGCTCAATAAAGCAAAGCACAATAAAATAAGGTTTGCCTATACGAATAAAGTGCTGCACATGTAAAATTATGTACATTAAATATGAGTTACTGTTATAAGTGTCTGGTTGAATTAGAGAAAAGAAAAGCCCCTGGACAGATCAGCACCACAGAGAAAATTGTTTCTGTACCACCAGTTCCTTTTCTCCTCTCATCACCCCTGGTGGGCAGAATAATGCCCCCTGCCTGCAAAATGTCCATGTCTTAATGCTTGGAACCTGTGAATAGATTGAGTCTCAAGGACTTTGCAGTTGTAATTAAGGACTTTGAGAGAAGGGGACTATCTTGGATTATCCCCGTGGACTCATTCTAACATGAACCTTGAAAATTGGAGAACTTTCTCTGGCTGGAAACAGGAGATTCAGCAGAAGTCGAAGTCAGAGTTTTCAAGCGTGAGAAGGATTCAACCAGCTGCTGTTGGCTTTGAGATACAGGGATCAGGGTGCAAGAACTGTAGATAGCTTTCTAGGAGCTAAGGATGACTCCAGCTGATAGGACCCTAATCCTAGAATCACAAGAAACAGGAAACTTCCAACAATCGGAATGAGCTGGAAAGCAAATTCTTTCCAGAGCCTCCTGATAAGGCCAACTTCTAGATTTTCACATCTGAAGATGTGAAACCTAGGTCAGAGAGACCAGCTGAGTCAACCTCAACTTCTGACCTACAGAACTGTGAGATAATGAATTTGTGTTTTTAGTCACTCTGTGGATTAATTTGCTATGATAGTGATAGAAAAATAACACACTGCCTTACCCCTTTAGCATTTCTTTCCAGTCTTTATGAAAGTTAGTTGCAGTTTCGAGGATGCTTCACAGAGATAACATCACCCAGGGTGGAAAGGCTTGTGGGTGTAGACACTTAGGTAATATAGCTAGAAGAAGTTTAGCAGAAGGATGTAGGCAAAATTAGATGGGCAGAATAGGATAGGATGAAGGGTTTTGGGGAAAGAAAAAAAAATACATATATATACACACACACACACACCCCCCACATATAGTGAGATTTGGGGAATTTAACAAAGCAACATTCATGGCTATTTACTTTTTTTTTTTTTTTTTTTTTACTTTGCTCTTTATCCTCTTGTTTTAAGATGAAGAAACAAAAAGTCAAAAGTGGTTAATGGACTTGCCCAAGGTCAGATATTCAACAAACTACTTTTCTTAGCTTACGAATGGACTATGGAATTCTTGTGATGTCTTCTTTTCACTGTAAATACTACTCACTAGTGGAACCCAGTCTTACAGTGGGTGTAGAATGGTAAAGTGTTGAGGGAGTAGAGTATAAATGTAGATAATGTTTTCTTATTCAACCAAGAATCTTGATGACCAGCTTTAGAAACAATGTTTTAGGTGTGAAAATGCATAAGCCTTCATTCACTCTCTGGATAGGACTTCTGTATATGGAATCCTAGCCTGGTTATATTTATCAAGCATTCTGCTTTATGTATAACCTAACGTGGCCATAGGCAGAAAGAAGTCACTGAAACATCAGATGAAGGATTGGGTTAAGTGACTGCCAAGATCATTTCCTGTCTCAGTATTGTTCAGAGCACTCAAGATAGTGATTTATGTCTACTTAGAAGGATGCCATCCAGACCTTGACCAGTGTTTGAAAACAATTTTCCAGCCAGCAATGCAAAGAGATAATTTCACAAGTCAGCCATGTTTATGGTATATCGTCCATGAAATCACTGAGCAGACATGTCACTGCATCATAGAACCTTCACCCAGGTTCATATAGGCAAGGTGCTATTGCCTTAAGTGGTGTTTATGAGATGTATAGCAGCAATGGACAACAAAGGAGCCATTTTTCTCTTTGCATTGCTGAAAATTTGGCTTTCCTTCTGGTTGCTGTTAAAATCCCGCTAGATGCATATATAACATGACAATGAGTTGGAATTTTCTTTTTCTATTGCTCCAGAATTGGTGATAAGATCTCAGAGTTGAAGAAGGTCCAAGTATTCCTTATTTAAATGAAGCTACAAAAAACTGAGGCTAGATACCTCTCCAGGGTTTAATAAGCAGAGACACAACCTGCCCTTCTCATTCAACCATTCCCCCGCCCCAAGACTGGTGTGTATTAGTTTGCTAGAACTGCTGTAACAAAGTACCACAGACTGTGTGGCTTATACAACAGAAGTTATTTTCTCATGGTTCTAAAGGTCAAAAGTTTGAGTTTGAGGTATCAGCAGTTTGGGTTTCCTCTGAGGTTTTTCTCCTTGAATTGTAGGTTGCCACCTCCCTTTGACTTAACTTGAACACATGAACTTCCCTCTGTATTTGTCTGTATTCTAATCTCCTCTTATTATAAGGACACAAGTCATATTGGTTTAAGATCCACTCTATGATGTCTGCTTTAATGATGTGATTTTAACTTACCTGTTTAAAGACCCTTTCTCTGAATGCAATCACATTCAAACTTTAATATATAAATTTTTTAAGGGCACCATTTGGCCCAAAATTACTGGGAAAGGGAGATAACTACGGAGATTGGCAATCTTCTAAGAAGTATTATATTCAAGCTTTATATGGTTTGGCTCTGTGTCCCCACCCAAATCTCATCTTGAATTGTACTCCCATAATTCCCTCATGTTCTGGGAGGGACCCGGTGGGAGATACTTTGAATCATGGCAGAGGTTTCCCCCATACTGTTCTCATGGTAATGAATAAGTCTCAAGAGATCTGATGGTTTTATCAGGGGTTTCCGCTTTTGTATCCTCATTTTTCTCTTGCTGCCACCACATGAGAAGTTTCTTTCACCTCCCACCATGATTCTGAGGCCTCCCTTGCCATGTGGAACTGTAAGTCCAATTAAATCTTTTTCTTCCCAGACTCCAGTATGTCTTTATCAGCAGTGTAAAAACAGGCCAATACAGTAAACTGGTACCAGTAGAGTGGGGCGCTGAAAAGATACCCGAAAATGTGGAAGCGACTTTGGAACTGGGTATCAGGCAGAGATTGGAACAGTTTGGAGAGCTCAGAAGAAGATGGGAAAATGTGAGAAAGTTTGGAACCTCCTAGAGACTTATTGAATGGCTTTGACCAAAATGCTGATAGTGATATGAACAATAAGGTCCAGGCTGAGGTGGTGTCAGATGGAAATGAGGAACTTGTTGGAAACTGGAGCAAAGATGACTCTTGTGTAATGTTTTAGCAAAGAGGCTGGTGCATTTTGTCCCTGCCCTAGAGATTTGTGGAACTTTGAATTTGAGAGAGATGATTTAGGGTATCTGGCAAAAGAAATTTCTAAACAGCAAAGCATCCAAAAGGTGACTTGGGTGCTGTTAAAAGCATTTTGTTTTAAAAGGGAAACAGCATAAAAGTTCAGAAAATTTGCAGCGTAATGATGCAGTAGAAAAGAAAAACCCATTTTTTGAAGAGAAATTCAAGCCGGCTGCAGAAATTTGTAAAAGTAACAGGAGCCCCATGTTAATCCCCAAGACAATGGGGAAAATGTCTCCAGGGCGTGTCAGAGGTCTTCATGGCAGCCCCTCCCATCACAGACCCGAAAACCTAGGAGGAGAAAATGGTTTTGCAGGCAAGGCCCAGGGTCCCCATGTTGTGTGCAGCCTAGGGACTTGATGCCCTGCATCCCAGCCACTGTAGCTGTTACTAAAAGGGGCCAAGGTACAGCTTGTCCCATGGTTTCAGAGGATGCAAGCCCCAAACCTTGGCAGCTTTCATATGATGTTGAGCCTAGGGGTGCGCAGAAGTCAAGAATTGAGGTTTGGGAACCTCCACCTATATTTCAGGAGATGTATGGAAACACCTGGATGCCCAGGCAAAAGTTTGTTGCAAGGGTGGGGCTCTCATGGAGAACATCTGCTAGGGTAGTACGGAAGAGAAATGTGGGATTGGAGCCACCACACAGAGTCCCTACTAGGGCACCACCTAGTGGAGCTGTGAGAAGAGGGCCACCGTCCTCCAGAACCCAGAATGGTAGATCTGCCAACAGCCAACCATGGACACTCAACGCCAGCCTGTGAAAGCAGTCGGGAGGGGGGCTGTACCCTGCAAAACCACAGGGTGGAGCTGCCCAAGACTATGGGAACCCACCTCTTGCCTCAGCGTGACCTGGATGTGAGACGTGGAGTCAAAGGAGATCATTTTGGAGCTTTAGAATTTGCCCCACTGGATTTCAGACTTGCATGGGCCCTGCAACCCCTTTGTTTTGGCCAATTTCTCCAATTTGGAATGGCTGTATTTACCTGTACCTCCATTGCATCCAGGAAGTAACTAGCTTGCTTCTGATTTTACAGGCTCATAGGTGGAAGAGACTTGCCTTGTCTCAGATGAGTCTTTGGATTGTGGACTTTGGGTTAATGCTGAAATGAGTTAAGACTTTGGGGGACAGTTGGGAAGGCATGATTGGTTTTGAAATGTGAGGACATGAGATTTGGAGGGGCCAGGGGCAGAATGATATGGTTTGGCTATGTCCCTACCCAAATCTCATCTTGCATTTTACTCCCATAATTCCCACATGTTGCAGGAGGGACCCAGTGGGAGATAATTTGAATTATGGGGTCGGTTTCCCCCACACTGTTGTCCTGATAGTGAATAAGTCTCATGAGATCTGATGGTTTTATTAGGGGTTTCTGCTTTTGCATCCTCCTCATTTTCTCTTGCTGCCACCATGTAAGAAGTGCCTTTTGGCTGGGCATGGTGGCTGACGCCTGTAATCCCAACACTTTGGGAGGCCAAGGTGGGCAGATCACAATGTCAGGAGATCAAGACCATCCTGGCCAACACAGTGAAACCCCGTCTCTACTAAAAATACTAAAAATCAGCTGGGTGTGGTGGCAGGCGCCTGTAGTCCCAGCTACTCGGGAGGCTGAGGCAGGAGAATGGCGTGAACCCGGGAGATGGAGCTTGCAGTGAGCAGGGATCGCACTACTGCACTCCAGCCTGGGCAACAGAGCAAGACTGTCTCCCCCACCGCAAAAAAAAAAAAAAAAAAAAAAAAAAAAGGTGCCTTTTGCCTCCTGCCATGATTCTGAGGCCTCCCCAGCCATGTGGAACTGTAGGTCCAATTAAACCTCTTTTTCTTCCTAGTCTTGGGTATGTCTCTGTCAGCAGCATGAAAACAGACTAATACAAAGATGAAAAGTGATTGTTTTCTTTCCCCATCATGAAGAATAGGGGAGTGAATTTTTCCCCTAAAGCCTAGAGAGGGGCTTTGAGAGTCATTCATAATGATTGGGATATACTTTTAGAGAGGCAGGAGTAGAAGACATCTCATTCCTTCCCTGAATCCTTGCTGAGCTGTGTAATGTATGGAGCAGTGCATGGAAAAGAGTTCTTGGGAGAGCCTGAAATGTATACCCTGGAGTTTTGGGGATGCCTACAAACATAGAGATGGCACTTTCTTGCCTAGAATTTCTGAAGGCTAAATTTTTACTGAAATATTTTACAGTAGCAGTGCAGAAGGAATGCTGATGTCATATCTTTAATGAAAAAGATGAGGATCACCCTCATTCCAATTTTCTACTGTTCCTGGATAGTTCAAAAGAGAACCACAACTGTTAGTGTGGCTGCACGTAAAAGACTACACTAGGTAAAGGATGGGTCAGATATCCCACCCAGGTAACATCTAGACTAAGCAAGGGGATACCTCACCCAGTGAAAGGTTTGAAGGTGAACTCTGAGGAGGCTGCTCAAGAATGATGTACACAGTCTCTATGTTAGTAGTTCTCAAGCAGGGTGAATTTGGCCTCCAGAAGACAACTTACAATTTCAGTTGTTACAACTGGGAGAATGATGTTACTGCCCCAATGCTGGGGATGCTGCTAAACCTGCTACCATGCAGAGGGCAGCCTCTACCATAAAGCATTACCCAGGTCAAAATATCAGTAGTTATGCTGTTGAGAACTTTATGTGGAAGCCAGCATATTGGCATAGTCACCCTGCTACTTTTTTTTTTTTTTTTGACATGGAGTTTCACTCCTGTTGCCCAGGCTGGTGTGCAATGGTATAATCTCGGCTCACTGCAACCTCCGCCTCCTTGGTTCAAGCGATTCTCCTGTCTCAGTTTCATGAATAGCTGGGATCACAGGCGCCCGCCCCCATGCCCACCTAATTTTTGTATTTTTAGTAGAGATGGGGTTTCACCATGTTGGCCAGGCTGGTCTCGAACTCCTGACCTCGTAATCCGCCTGCCTCAGCCTCCCAAAGTGTGGGAATTACTTACAGGCGTGAGCCACCGCGCCCGGCCGCCCTGCTACTTTTGTTGTGTTCACAAACATTAATATTTCTGAAAGGGAATGTTTGGTAACTGCATGCACAGGAGGGAAGTACGTCAAAGTTATTGTCAGGTTGATCAACGTATGTATTACATGGCTTTCCTGGGTGAAAGATTAGGGGTACGGAATTATTAAATCATAGTTCTTAGCTTCAGGATCTTATACTTGGGGGAAAACAGACATATTGGACAAGTGAACGTGCCTGTCAGTTTGTGCAATAGTGATATAATGGAGGCATGAGCATGTTGTAAATAAATGGGTGGTAAATAGCTTGAAAAAATTGTGACATGTTCTGTATGATCCCATTTTATAGAGAATATATATTCATAATCCCACTTAATATTTAAAATATTTAAAAATATATACAAAATTTAGAAGCAGGTGTATGGATATTTTATAATTGGCTAAGTATGGGATTCTGGCCACATTTTAAAATTTAATTTTCAATAGTAAAACCTTTTTTGTGTGTTTAAGATATGTGATCATTGCAAAAAAGGAATTAGGTACTATGTAAGGAGGCTGTAAAGAAGAAAATGAAAATCACCGGTAATTTACTTTCTAAATGTAAGAACCATGAATGATTTGGTATCTATCCTTTGAGGTTTTTCCCCAAGCATATGTGTGCCCTTAGAAACAAATAGTTCTGATCGTGCTATGCGTTGTTCGCTTAAGGACTCCTGTTTCTTTCGTCTGTGTTAATATATTTTACTTATATCATCTTAAAGGAAATACATAATATATATTAATTTACTTTTCCTAAGTGAAGAGGAGTTTGAAATGGAAAGCATATTTTTTCTGCATATTCTTCTTCAACCTCAGTTTCACTCCCCAAAGGCAACCACTTTTATACTCTGCTATTTTTAGTTCCCTTTGTGGTTACTTTTATACATCTCATGATTATGCTTCTATTCTTATTCTTCCTCCTATTTCCTCTCTTGCCCTGCTACTACCTAATTTCTGGTGACTCTTCTTTAATTTTACATAGTCACAGTGAAACAGTTCTCTCCCTTTCTGAAACTGTAACTGTTATGTGCTTTGTCTTTAGCTTTTACTGAAGTGAAGACTAAAGACCAATAAATACCATTTGTTTCTGTGGCCATGTACATATTGTTTACCACAAATTCAATTAAAGGCATTGCGTTCATTTTCTTCTTTTTACATCCAGTGTTACAATGTTTTTACAATTGGAGGAAGAAAATTCCTAATGTCCAACTCAAATGGGTTCACTTTTGTTACATTTTTAAAATATTTTAGAATGACTCATTCAAAAGTAGCTCTTCCTCTTTCTTTTTTCTTTTTTTGGAGGCTCCAAAAAATACCATGATGGAGGAAGAGTTCCTGTTTGTTTGTTTTTTTTTTAATTGACTTCATCAATGAATGTCTTGTCTTATGTAATTTATTTTATTGCCATTGTTAAGTTAAAAATGAATTTTTACCATATTCTTAAAATTACTTAGGCTTATCTATTGCACTGAGTATACTTCTTTCCAAAGAAAACCTTTCAGGATCACTTCAGCTTTCTGCTGTAACCTGGGCTGGTCACTGCCTTGATCCACTTACTGTTCAAAGAATTGTTAGGAACAATATCAGTGCATCTTGCCCTCCTGGGTTAGCTTCTTTTTTGGAATCCCATGTCTTCCATTTTTTGGTTTCAACTTCATTTTCTTATCTGGAATACATACTCAAAATTCTCCTCACAAATGGCACTTGGGTTATCAACGTTCTGAAGCTGTGCGTATCTAAACATGTATATTTTATCCTCAGGCTTGATTGATATTTTGTATGGCTGTAGAATTTTAGGTTAAGAATCTTGTAGAACTTTGAATACATCTTTATCTTGTAACGTTCAGAGTTGCTGATGAGAAGTCTGATGTCAGTCTGATCCTGTATATATTTATTTGTTTCATAGATGGCCCTTGCCTTGGTTTACAGTTCTAGAAGCTGCTTGAAAGCAAGAGCTATTGCCAGGCCAGAGATAATGTCTGAATCAGGCACATAGAAGTGAAATGAGGAATTGTGAGAGACAAATTGGAGTTAGGATCTATGTGATTCAGTGTGTCTGCTTTTTTAACTTGGCTTCCATTCTTAATATTCTTCCAAACCCTAGCTGGAGCTTTTAATTCTTAATGCACATGAGGTCAGTGAGAATTACTGAGTGCCCACCATTTAGTGAAGCGTGGCAGAGCTGAACTGAAGGGTGTAACCCATCCAGATCTTTCAGAGGTAAAATATAATTGGCCTGAGCCTTTGACCTGTACTGACAGTTTATATTTTGAATTCTGTTGTGTTTATTTTCATCACTAAAAAGTCAGAGGATAGTCACAAGTTTTAGATAAACTAGGTATTGCTATTTTAAAGGAAAAGGGATGTCAGTTTTTGTCTGTAAGTAACATGACAAATATTTTATTGTGAATTGTACATGGTGATTTAGAAACCTAACAACAGGCCAAACTGAGATGATGAGTTATACAACAATGGGCTGGCTGTATTTTGGAGTTCATTTATGCTTATCCAGACTAATCTTAAGAGGTTTTAGTCTATGCCAGGTTTAGATCAAGGATTATTCAAATACAACTATTCCCCAGGGCCTAGAGATAGTGCTTTTGAAGGTGGTAGACAGATATCATTTGACATAAATGAAGCACAATGGAGGGCAAGAGTAGTTTTAGGTGTTTGGAAGAAGACATGGAGTGATAATTTCTTAAGCAGAGGCTTGCGACATAAATAAATCAGTCCACTGAGGAGGAGGATAAAAGCTCTGTTTTGTGCAACTAAAAAAATGATAGCCCATATCTGGGAGGACATTTTGAGCATGTCTGCTACTGACACCATGACTCTGTGATGCTCTGAAATATTTATTGAAAGAGATTGGAATCATCAATAATTATTGCTTGATGGAGGTTTGTGGAAATATGCTTTTTCAGCTCTGAGAACCATGTGGTTCTATTCAGCTAGTTATCACAAATAATTAAGGTCAAAAGCACTATCGACACTTACTTTGCCACAGTGCATTAAAAATAATCTTTGAAAGCTGCTGAGTCTGATACACCACTTTGAATCCTTCTAGTGCATTAGCAGGGTAGACTTATATGACAGTGGCTGTACTGTGCAAATGATCTTTGTGCATAGAATTAGGTGATAGAAATAGGCAGAATAATTTCAGCCACCATAGTCTGGAACTACAGATCTACTTATAGAAGGCTGTAGGAACAAGGAAACTAAGATAAATTTGTAATGTGCAAGAGAGATTTTTGTCTGAAAGGTGCCTTTCTGTTTTCTCTATGGTTCAGTAGGGTCTGTGGTGGGGGAGGAAGATAAACAAGGAACAGGGTACAGGGAGAGGGTGTGGCAATGATTTCTGCTTCCATTGACAAAGAACAAGGCATCCCTGATTGCTTTTTATCAGTCAAGCCACTTATGCTTGACAAACCACCACATTTTCTGATTTTTATTTATTAATTTTATATGTTAATTATTCTCTATCCAATTTGTCTTTTTCTCTCTTCTTCCATTTCTATCTCCTCTTTTCTGCATCTCCTTCCTCTTTCTTTCTCCTGGTTCTTTCATAACTATTCGCCCATTATTCATTCATTCACCAGGTGCCTATGGAGTATATTCTATGTGCAAGGCATTACGTGACATGGTGGATACAGGAATGGATAATGTATGGTTCTAATCCTAAAGGACTTTACAGCTGACTGTGTGAGGTTTAGAGAAATATGTTTAGAAATTACCTGAGTCTTTTCCAATCGTTTAGATATTTTAGATCTAAATGACTGTCTGGATCCCACTCAATTCACACAGATAAGAAGTGAAGTAGGGGTTACCTTTTCGGGCCTGGCATTTGTAGTACAGACTCTGGTCCCACCAGAGTCTCCTTACCTTCTTCTCCCACCCCCAGTAATAAGTAAAACAGCTTCATGGCCTGATATGGTTTGGCTGTGTCTCCACCCACATCTCATCTTGAATTCCCACATGTTGTGGGAGGCACCTGGTGGGAGGTAATTGAATCATGGGGGCAAGTCTTTCCTGTGCTGTTCTCATGATAATGAGTAAGTCTCAAGAGATCTGATCGTTATTATAAGAGGTAGTTTTCCTGCACAAGCTCTCTCCTTGCCTGCTGCCACCCATGTAAGATGTGACTTGCTCCTCCTTGCCTTCCGCCGTGATTGTGAGGCTTCCCTAGCTACATGGAACTGCAAGTCCAATTAAACCTTTTTTGTAAATTGCCCAGTCTCCAGTATGTCTTTATCAGCAGAATTAAGACGGACTAATACATGGCCCCTCCAGGCTTCCTTTGTTTGAAAACTACTGGTTTGAAGCTGCTAAGAAAAATGATCAATATTTTGTCCGTCTCCTCCCGTGTTCACTGGATTTATTATTATTATTTAAAGGGGGCAGCTAGGCTCAATGCACAAACTGGGGGGAAAGAATAAATGGCCAGAGAATTTCAATTCTGATTTTTGCAACTTTTCTCAGCCATTCTTGAGAAAGTACAGGATGGATAATCCCTCTCACTGCTTTTGGGATCTCTCCTGTTGAAAAAAGACATTCATTTCTGACACTTAAAAAAAGTATCTTTTCATGGAAACAGACTTTTTGTTTCCTATTTCTCGATCCTTCTAGGCCCTCTTGGTTGCAAAGCTTCATCAGAGCTGCTGAGTGAGTCCCCAGTGCACTGGCTTAGTGGGCTCAGAGCAGGCCTCTCCGGCATGCAGCAAAGTGACTGATGATGGCTCCGTTTATCATGCCAGCTCTCTCCAGAGCACAAGCGGAAAGGCACCTCATGTTCACTTCAGAACCACAGAAACTTCATGCAGATCTACTCTGACATGACTTCGACAGCCAAATAATTTTCAAAATGTTTTACGACCCCAGGCACCTCTAAAATAGCTTCACTTGTCACTTCTGTAGCCTCAAATCAGAATTAGACTAATATCGAGGGGGATGGCAACAGCACATTAGCCTGTCAAGCAGGAAGATGTGAACTTATGGGGAATACAGCATAGAAACTGTAGAGGAAAGTGCATTTAGCTGTGCGACCCACCCTGTTAGGTTATCTGGACTTAGAATTGGAAGAGACTTCAGAAGAGATAAGAATTGTATCATCCTGATTTTGCATAAAACTTCATAGTTTGTAATATATTCCCATGTATGTTTTCTCTTTTTAGCCTCATAACAAGCTTACAAATAGAAGATTCTTTTCTCCACTATAAGGAAGCAGCCTCCAACAGGTTCCAAACCTGTCCCTAGACCCAACTGGAACCAGTTTTGCTCAAGGAGGTGGTTTTCACTCACCACTGCATCTTAAGCAGCTAATGCATTGTGTGGTATATGGTTGGCAATTAAATAATTGCTAAATAACTTACATAGTGGCTGAGCTGGAATTTAAATCTAGGCTACCGCTATCTTGAGGTGAAGTGTTGATTGCCTTCCTGAGGGGGAAAAAGATAATTTTGAAACACAGCATTGCTGTGGACATCAGTGTTAATACTTTGCAGCAGAGCAGTAGGGAGCCTAAGTTGCTAACCTGGGCTGGGATGCTGAGAATCAGAGCTGAGTGTGTGATGGGGGTAGGGCAGTCCTGTAGATGAGAATCAGGGAAGGAATGGGGCTTGTGTATCAAAGAGACAACCAGGGAGAAAAATCCATGTCTGTAGCTTGGGAAGCCTAACTAGGGCCCACCAATCTATGAGGCTGGTGTTGAGGCTGCTTCTCTCCCTTTTAAATGTGAGGAACCTGAAGCGCACATAGAAGCCCTTTGGCTAAAGTCACCTTGAATTGAGGACTGTTTACTCTCAAGCCCAGGTTCTTATTCAGTATGCTATATTCTGTCCCTGTTGGAAATTGTATTCACCTTAGTTACATGGAGATTAGCTAAGTGAAATCCAATTCGTCCAATATCCGGTAGAGGGGACAGATGTGTGAGTAACACTAGGCCATGTGATTGATGTCATGCCAGGAGAGAGAGTTGCGCACAGCAGGGACGCATGACTGGAGAGAGATGAGAGGGAACGCAGGGGCCCTGGCAGGAGGGGGAGCCTGGCATGAGCCGTGGTAGCGAGAGGAGACCAGAATCCTTGGTATGATTTGGACACACTGTCTCAGGAGACCACAAAGTGGACAAGGGCCAGATCAGTAAGGGTCTTGTGTCTCTTGCTGAGGTTTGGACTTGACCATGAAGCATAAGAAAAGCCACTACAGAATTCTCTGCAGGGATTGGATTTGAATAAATATGCATTTCAGAAAGGTCATTCTTCATAATTTCTTAGGAGTATTTGCAATTTTTGAGGGTGCTTTGAAACTCCCCATTTCACAGGACCACTATATTTCAAAACAATATCCCTAACAAAGAATTTGTAATGCCTGGGGAGATATTTAAATGCATGTCAAATAGTTGTAAATGAAAGAGGACAACCCATAATTAATGTGGATGATGCCACGTGCATTAGGGGATTCTTTATCCCCAAGGGCAGAGTCTGTAGACCATCTTTAACCTTTCTGGCTTTAAAAATCCTGTAGAATACTAAATGCTTCCAAAGTCAGAACAGCATATTTGCCTACAATAGGAAAGAAGACCACTTTCTGATCCATGTAAATATCTCTTATTGATTAAAAAAAATTCAGTCTGACAAAGTATAAAGTAGATATTTAAAATGTGCATAGTGCATGAAATTACCTCACATTACTAGTAAATGCATGCCTTGTAGCAATTATGTCATTTATGCTTACACTAATTAAGTGTTGATGTGTGAGCAGTAAGTTGCAATGATGTCGTTAACTAATGTACATAAATATTCCCTTTAAACTGTAATTGCACTTTGCCACAACGTAAAAGAAGGCAAGCTCAATTTAGGAGTTATGTAGGACTGTTCTTTGAGAAAATGTTAACGAACTCTGGAAAGGGAGAGTTTGATTCTGGAGTGCTGTGTTTCCATTACAAGAAGGCAGAGGGAAGGGTCTGGGGAGTCTAATTTTACAAATCCGTTCAGAACATTTACATAGTCTTTTTTTCTAGATGCTGGTGATGTCCAGGCACACAGTGTCAATTGCACAGATTGAGTTTTCTGAGCTGAAGGAGCTCACGAGACTTAATGCCCACACTATCCCCAGCAGAGAGACACTGCACTACATTTCTGTCACAAGGATTAGCTGATCTCTGGGAAATTTGTGGTGGTGTACCCATTTGCTGAAGTCAAGATTTATGATGCCCAACATTAATGTGATTTTAGCTCTAAAACTCCAAACCCTGTTTATTCCCCAGAAACAAAGGCCAAGGTAGTACGAGAGGGGATGTGTCATCCTGAATTGCTTCTGCAACCAAAGCTAATCAGAATGGTGAGGCTTCTGTGGTTTGGAGTCAGAGAGCTTGAATTTGCTAACTAGGTATCTCAGCCCTCCCAGATACACACTCTTCTCATTTTGTGGTGGACAATGACCCTCCTCTGAAAATAGTAAGGTTTTTTTCTAAAAATATTCCTCCCTCTGCCAAGAACAGAAGAAAGACTAGTGCCCCTTATAGAGCATAAAACGAAGTTTGTTGACTCATGCTAAGACGGAAATGAGCAAAGGGGGAAAAAAAGACCTGGTTATAATTATTAGTGACAGCATCTGGAGGAGCTGGAGTCAGCAGACAAACCTCAATTACTGGGGCTGGATCATAAAGTGTATGGTGAGGGGTACAGCTATTTTAACTGTGGCATCTAACGTTAGAGTTTAGTTTATCAGTTGAGATTCTGATATTAGGTGAAATGAGAGGCCATTTTCATGCTATTTGTACTGGAAGTTTCTTAATTCCAAGAATGTTAATTGATACATAATCTATGCTTAATATAATGTTATCAGTGTCCAAAAATATTACTTTTAAGTGAAATCCCTCTGTCAGCATGTATTTTTGGTGCCTGAATAAACTTCACATTCTTGAATGGGTTATATTACACTTGAATTTGTCAAAATAGGCTGTGTCTTACTGTGGTAGCAAATAATCCCATATTTTCCATGGCTTAAAACAACAAAGGTTTATTTTTTGTTACGTTTCATGTTCCCACAGATCATTAGAAGGCTCTGGTCATCATAATCTTTGAGAGATCCAGTCTGATAAAATAGCCAGTCATCACTCAGAGGAACAAGAAGGCTCTGGGGAATCTTGTGGGGATAATTAAATGCTTTAGAAGTGACTTCTCTTACATCTTTTCACCCCACTGGACCATAAAGAAGCAAGTGGAGTCCCACTATATACTGGGAAGGGAGACAATCAGAAATTTTTGGCAAACAGCTACTACAATATTTATTTCTCTTATGTTAGGGTTCCCCCCCCAGAATGTTTACTGAGTAGCTCATGTGTGCGGGACACTGTATTAGTGCTTTCTTATGCTATCTTAATTGCCAGCAAAGAGGAAGAACAGGAAGATTCCTAGAACCAAATCACTTTACTATTAGTCAAAACAGACCCCAGCCTCAATTCTCCATCTGCAAGCCCACTTTAAGTGAAATGTCAGAGCCAAAGCACATAGTGGGAATTTCCTAGTCACTTTTTTGTAGTATCTGTAACTCTGCATTGAATTTTTAGGAAGAATTTAAAAGATGATACATTAGATAAATAGCTTGAATGAAATTACAAAGAAGAGTATATTAAAAAATGCCAGCAGTAAAATCTCTTCAGGAATTAAAATAACAGATGGACATATAAAAAAAATCCTTTAAGAAAATATTAATTTGCTGCTAGAAAAAAAAAAAATATATATATATATATATTTTTTTTTGAGATGGTGTCTCGCACTGTTGCCCAGGTTGGAGTGCAATGGCACAATCTTGGCTCACTGCAACCTCTGCCTCCCAGGTTCACACGATTCTCCTGCCTCAGCCTCCTGAGTAGCTGGGACTACAGGTGCCCGCCACCACACCCAGCTAATTTTTTGTATTTTTAGTAGAGACGGGGTTTCACTATGTTGGCCAGGCTGGTCTTGAACTTCTGACCTCATGATCTGCCTGCCTTGGCCTCCCAAAGTGCTGGGATTACAGGCTTGAGCCACCGTACCCAGCCTATAAATCTATATTAAAGTTATTTTTGAAGTTCTGCATTGAATGTTAAATCTCATGCAGCTCAGACATTTTGGGGATGTCTCTCCCTACTGCTGTTGGGCAACAGGGCAAAAAAATGGTTAATTTTTGGATTAAACATATTTTACACTCTGCTATGCTTTGAATGTTTGTCCTCTCCAAAACTCATGTTGAAATTTGTTAGGTAAGTTTACAAGGCAAAACCTTTGAGAAGTGTTTGAATTAAGGAGGCTCTGACCTCATGAATGGTTTAATGTCATTATTGTGGGAGTGGGTTTGCCCCCTCTCAGTCTCTGCAGCCCCGCTTTGCCCTTCTACCATTTGATGCCTTCACCATGTTACGATGCAGCAAGAAAGCCCTCAGCAGATGCTAGCACCTTGATGTTGAACTTCCCAGCCTCCATAACTGTGAGCTGATGCATTTCTGTTCATTATGAATTACTCGGTATGTGGTGTTTTGTTGTAGCAAAACTGACTCTACTAAGACAGATAAGTATAGTTCCTCTAGAGCTTTTTTCAAGTAATTATTACAACTTTAAACAATGGCCTTGAGCTTTGTTGACTAGAAAAGAAAGGAATCAGATAAGATAAAATAGAAAACAAAATACTTGCAGAGAGGTTGGAGGGGCAGGATGGAAAATGTGGGAATGGCTTGGTAACATTAGGTGGAAAATGTTTTATTTCACCTACCTGAAATATACCACATTCATTATAGCTCGGGTATGTTTTCAAGCTCTCTAACAAGTAAGACTGTAATTTGTTAAAGGGATTCACAGATCGTAAGACTTGGGACTCAAATATGAAAGACAAAATTGAATTTATTTATTATGTTCCAAGACTGAGCTACAAATGAATATACAGCCTTTTGAAGAAAGCAAAAGCCAGGGTTTATGTAGAGTTCGAGATGAGTATAGGATTTGTGAGGTTAAATTTAAATGAGGCAGCATTTTGATTGACTAGAAGGAATCTAGACTGGTGATTGATTAAATGGAGGGGAGGTAGACCTACTGGGTGGTTTGCTGCTGGGTGATTCAGCACGTGGGTCATGTACTTCAGGCATGAATGGAAAGTTTGTTCTTACCTTCTCTTGAAAGTGTTTATGTATCTTGCCTTTTTCAAAGATGTTCTTTCTTTCTCTTTTCCCCGGTCTATAGTATTCACTGGAGACTCCCATTATGTAGGTCTAGCACCAATTCTTTCCATATTTTAGCTTATATCATAATAGATGAGATTCAGCATACAAAGTGTTTGAGTCCTTACTATTTGACAGGGACTTCATTTTTAAGTGGCCAATTGGGAATTGTTGGAGGGTCAGAATTGAACACAAGTAAGTGTAAAAAACGGATAACAAGAAGTATGATAGAAGTCTGTGTTCCAGAATGGGGACATGAAGGAGAAAATGCCCAGTTGTACTTGTGGCTTCATAACCTTATCCTTAAGCTAAGTCTTAAAAGGTGGGCCAAGATCTGTAAGGCCATGAGCCAGGTAAAGAGATTGTAGGCAGAGGAAGAGCAGAGAACTGTTTAACACATTTCTTTTCAGGGTACCATGAGCAATTTGGTGTGTACTGTGGAGTGAGGAGTTTTTCTCCTTTCCCTACCTCTCACTTTCTCCCCGGATTTCCTAGGGCTTGCTGTGTGCTAAAGTCAAGTTGACATGGGGGGCTGTTGGGAACACAATTCGAGTTGGCAAAAGACTAAACGTTTTTAACATAATAACTGCTGAAGATAGGGAGAAAGAGAGGGGTCTGTATGGAAGATTCTTAACCTCTCATCTCCTTTTTCTATACGTTAGGAAGCACCTGCCCACTTTTAGCCCTCAACTAGCTCCAAAGAAGAAATTCAGTGCTGATGGCCTCTCCTGAGGTGATAATATAGGTGAAATGTGGATGTGGAAGAAAAAAATTTACAAGGATTAGGGGGCTTTGTTAGGAAAAAAAGAGGATGTAGGATAAGAATGGTTGAGGGTGGTGGGTCTGTGCTTAAACAATAGAGGGAATTTATTGGCTAACATAATAAACCACCCACTTGTCCATAATGTCTTCAGGAATGCAGCTCCATGTTTCTGTGCCTCTTTATTTTGCCTCACCCTCTGCCCACATATGTATTGAGTTTATTCTTAGGCTGACTTTATAGTAGTGGCAAAGTATCTGCCAACAGCTCCAGTCTACAAACTCCATTTTCATAGCCAAGGGAAGAGACAGTATGTCTTCCTGCATTTATTAAAGTCTAGAGCTTTATTATTATGATTGGGGCACCTTAGATGATGTACCTGCATCTGAAGCAATCCTTGGGGCCAGAGGAAAGCCATGGGCTGCTTGGATTAGAAATAGGTTATATACCCTTACCTGAACCATTCACCATGGCAAGAAAGATGCCATAATCTCACTTGGATTAGATCAATCAGAGCATTCTGAAGAGAATCCAGTTTCAGCTGCTCAGCTGTTTGCCAATAGAAGAAAGGAAAAATGGAAGAATTGGAGACCTACTCTTTGGTAGGCAACCATGACATCTATTTCATGTGACACTGTATGATGCCTCCAAATTCTCAACAGAAGACCTCAGGCCAGTTGAAGAGCCTGGATTACCTCAGGCCAGTTGAAGAGCCTGGATTTCTTCTTAAGCTCTGGAATCTAAAATCTTAAACCTAAACAATTGCTTGCACTTGGTTCTAGACTACTTCTGCTAGCTTCATGTGCCAATAGCATAGACTGTATCACCTCACCCTTTACCCTAGGGCTGGAATCACAGCTAAGTCATAGGCAATGAGAAGGGACATATTAAGAAATTTAAAGCTTATTTTCAAGAATGTGAGAATTGTCTTAGGATTTTGAAGTCGAAAGATCTATAATAAGGATTACAGTTTGGAAAGATCATGTTGACTGCTTGAATAGAGAATGAGTAGAACAAAAAGAAATCATGGAGTGGTTTGAACTGTTTACAGCAAGAGCCTGAAATAAGGTATTTCTAATGGTGATGATTCCACGTAAGAAAATTTAAGGAACTATCAAAAGACTTAATAAATTAATGAATTGTGGCAATGGTGAGAGAGTTTGGTGAAGGAGAATGGAGTCTAAGGAACGTGGAGGTAATAGAACCCTTTTTATTTTTTTATTTTTTATTTTTTTAGATGGAGTCTTGCTTTGTCACGAAGGCTGGAGTACAATCGTGGGATCTTGGCTCACTACAACCTCCGCCTCCCACCTCAGCAATTCTCCCACCTCAGCCTCCTGATTAGCTGGGATTACAGGCATGTGCCACCATGCCTGGCTAATTTTTGTATTTCTTTTTTAGTAGAGATGGAGTTTCACCACGTTGGTCAGGCTGGTCTTGAACTCTGACCTCGTGATCTGCCTGCCTTGGCCTCCCAAAGGTAGTGGAACTCTTTTCTGAGAGTAGCAATGATAAAATACTCATTTCCTGACTCAATACTAGAGAATTAGTAATGGTTGGTTTTAAAATTTTTGTTTTGTTGTGGTGAAAGCACCTAGTGCGAGGTCATAGAGTTTAGAATGGTCTGAAACTTCGTTATTTTCATCTGCTGAATTCCCAGCCACCAACAAATAATAGAATAATAATGTCTTTTGTTTATTCTTTCTTCCTTAGATGAGGGAGACTTCCAATAATACCATTTCCTTTCGTTAGTACTTTAATACTGTTGTTCATGTGAACAAAGTTTCAGTTATTGGTAGGGTTTAATATTTGACAAATAGAGGGATACTGTTAAAAATACAGGTCTCATTTTATTGAAAAATGCCAATATTTCTAACTAAATCATTCTGAGTCTTAAGAAGGCACTCTGGCTAGATTAGAAATTTAAAGGTTAATGATCATAGAAAGACTGACTATATTTCTTTATTCCTTAATAGTTTTGAATAAAGCATGGTAGATGAAATGGAAACATAAAAAAATGGACCAGATCAGGCAGACTTGGATTTAAACGTCTTTTCGCTCAGGAAAAAAATGTGAATTTCATTCATATTGCTAACATGGGACAAGATAAGCTGATAATTAAAAAAAATTATTTATACCTAATTGTCAGGCTGTAATGTTGATTTACACACTCTTAGCCCTGATGTGTGATATGGCCATCACAATCATTTGCTGTTTTTTATATGGACAGTATTGTCTAGTTGAACAAAAGTTTCTTCTTGTTTTATAGCATAAGACAGAAATACTTTGCTGAGAAGAATCATTTGGAAAGTTTGGCATATATAATAGACAGCCAGCTTCTGTTTAGCTTAATAATATATAGTGTGGAAGGTAAATCTAGGTACATGAGCTGGATTGCCTAGAATTTTTTTTTTCTTTTCCTGTACAGTAAACAGTGTCTTAGTCTATTTGGCTGCTATACCAAAATAGCATAAACTGGGTGGCTTATAAACAACAGTTTATTTCTCACAGTTCTAGAGGCGGGAACTCTAAGAGCAAGGTGTTGGCAGATGTGGTGCCTGGCAAGGCCATATTATTGTAACCTCACGTGGTGGAAGGGGATATGTGAACTCCCTTTGGCCTATTTTGTAAGGACACCAGTCCCCAACTCTCAATGTCCCCACAACTTAATAAAATTACAGTGGGAATTAGATTCCAATAGATAAGTGTGGGGAAAACACAAACATTCAGACCACAGCATCTGGGCAATGAGAAAAAGAACTTATAAAATGGCTGTTCTCTTTACATGTGTATATTTTAAATGGGCTTCTGTCTCCAGCACTTTGTTTCCTCCCTCAGGTTACTTGAGCCTGAGAAGACTCAACAAATCTGTTGAGTCCTAGCGGCTATATCTCTAGACCTCAGTTTTTAAAATTAGTAATGTAATAATGATATATTTCCTACTTACCTTACAGATTTCTTATGAAGATTGAATATTAATGCATGATAGGTACAATATGTCTACAGTTTCAGATTTTGTGTAATTGTCTTTCTTCTTGCTGTTACACTAAAGCCCAAACTACTTGCCATGAAAAATAAGGCCTGGCTCTTGCTTTTCCCTCTCCAGTGCATCTCATTCTGCTCATTCCAGTACCTACACCTTCTATGCTACACACCAGACATAACATCATTTTGATCTGCTTGTGGTTTTCCAAAGACACATTGCTCTCTCTCACTCACAGGTGTTTTCTCATGCTGCCCCCTCTGCCTAAAGTGCTTGTTATCTATTGGTGTTTTAGTCACTCTCCAGGTTTCTAGACCCTCCTTCCCATTCCCCTCGAGCCTAAGACTCATGGAAGATAGTGGAGGCAAGGCTGTGAGTGCTGAGGAGGAGGACAGGGAAGGTTTCTTCTCCCTTGCTGATGGAGATAGCAGACATAAGTGAGTCAGTACCAACTCTAATTTTACAGATGGGGCAACTGAGTCACAAAGGGTTCAAGTAATTTTTCCAAAGGAATAAAACAAGTAATTTGTAGAGCTGCAATTTGATCCCAGACAGTCTGCCTGAAGAACGAGGGCATTTATTCTATGCTATACAGAATGTGGTGAATGATTTGCTTATCTCTTCTCTCTCCTGTTGTGCTATTTTCTTCTCCCTAATCCACGCTGTAGTGTTTAATAAAACCTTACCGAAGAATTAAGTGTAATGGGAAAACTCACATGCAGAAAACAAAGCTTAGATTAAGAACAAAAAGATGTTCATTCTCTGGTGATATCCTTCCACCCCCACTTGAACCCCTATGATTCCCCCTCCTACCAGTAGGAACAGCATCATCCCAGGTCCCAGTGTGCTACCTTTCTTTGGGGTTCCTTATTCCTCTTCTCCCTATCTCATAACCAGTTCTAAGTCAATGTATTTGTTCTGGTTATCTATGGCTGAGTAACAAACTACCCCAAACTTCAGTGGTTTAAAATAACATTTTTTCTTTTTCCTTTTTTTTTTTTTTAAACATATCATGATTTTGAAGGTTAGCATTTTGCATGATGCTAAGCTTCTCCACATTGCACTGACTGGGATCATGTGGTGTTTTATCTGGCTGGAGGCAGTGCTGGTCTGGTGGGACCAAAAGTGCCCATTGCCTCCAAGGGCGTTGCTGAAGGGCTGGATTCAAGTAGTTCCCCTCCCTCCTCCATGTAGTCTCATAAAAACCTTGAGGCCTCTCCATGGTCTCTTAAACAGGGTAGTCAGACTTCTTAGTTATCATCTTAGGGCTGACTACTCTTAAATATATTCTTTATAGCACATATTTGCTTTTTCAGCTTTTAAAAATTTAGTGTTCCAGGAGAGAGGAAGTGGAAGCTGTCAGTCTGTTAAGACCTGGAAACAGGCACATGACACTTCTGTCATATTCTATTGCTCAATGCAGCACACCAGCATGTCAGATGTATACATATGTAACTAACCTGCACATTGTGCCCATGTACCCTAAAACTTTAATAATAATAAAAAATAAATAAATAAATAAAACAAAAAAAACCCAAAGTGGCCATAAGGCCTGCCCAAATTCAAAGAGAAGGTTTAAAGATCCTCCACTCCTGCTGAGGGCAGTGTTGAATAGTTAGTGGACATCTTTGATTGATCATAGCAATAACTTTCTGCAGAAAAGCCAGTCTGCTGACAATGAAGGTGGTGGGGGCAGTATGGAGTAGCAGTCAAACATTTAGGCTCTGGCAACTTTACAAGTTAGTATCCTGACTCCACTATTTACTTGCTCTGTGCCCTGGGGAAAGTCAACTGTCTGTGCCTCAGTTTTCTCATTTTAAAAAACAGAACTAATACTCTACTTCATACCTGCATAGAAGGTCCCTACCTTATAGAGTCGTGGCAAGTAATACATATAAGGAACTTAGGACAATGCCCAGCACATGACGTGAGAACTGTGAAAGTGAGCTGTTATTAAACAGAGACAAAGGAGTTTCACTACTCATTGTCTCAATGAAGAGGATGATAGCTGTCCTTTGCTTTACTAAATGGCCCAGTAACATAATATAAGCCATCCTCCCTTCCCCTGCAAAAATCTACTCCTTCTCCTAATCCCCTCTGCACCCACCCCTGCATATGCCTTCCAAAAGGGGAGCCTGCCTTCTCCAAAAATGATTAAGAAAATTGCTGGCAGCTTTAAAGTAGCAGATTGCCTCTACCTTGAGCAATGCAGGTTTCCATGCTCTTAGGACAGAACTTGGTTGTAGCACGATGTCACACTTATCATGGCACTTTAAAAATTGTGTTGAAATTAACTGTATAATCATCTGTCTCCTCCATTAGACTGTGAGTTACTCAAGAGCAAAAATTTAAAACTTCACCTTTTTTTCCCCCAATGCTAAGCAAGGTAACTAACCATAGGTGTTCAATATATTTGTAAAATGAGTGGCTTAAAATATAAAATTAACTTTTTAAAAAAATTATTCAGGCAAAGCTGATGTGGATTAGAATGATTTTTAAAGTTGTATGGGTGAATAAAATGTTCAAGTTCTACAAGATATTTTTAACAGATAAAAAGGAAATATGTGTCATAAAGAATATATTCAAGAGTAGTAATTGAGTAACGTTTTCATTTTGTTTATTTCTCCTTTAGGAGATTCTAAATCTAATTTAGATCCTAGGTTCAGATTTTCTTTTTGTTGATAGCTAATAAGTCGTGGTCCCCACTGTACTCAGCACCACCTGAAATTACAGTTTCACTCACATTTTTGTTCTAGTTTTTTTTCCTAATGTATCTATCATTTCTCATCACTTTCTGAAGTTTTCTGCTTTTTACCTTTCCATCATATGGACACAGCGTTCCAGGAAACATTTTGTTTTCCCTCTTGGCTTTATAACTCTACCTTTTGGTTTTTCAGACAAGTCCAGATTTGCACTTTTATCACTCCTTTTACAGGATGTTGACATTGATTTTGGTTTTCAGTGGCTCTCTATTGCTTCTCCTTCATTCCTCCAGGATTATGTTTTACATTTAGGTCATTGTTCAGTGCCCCCCGTTTCCAAATAAAATCCAATTTCTGGAGTTAGTTGGGTCCTAGTGGACCTAAATAGAGTAGAGGATGACAATGACAACAAATGAATCATGGCCAAAGCCTTCCTAATGAAGGCCCCTAAACCTACTGAGAAAAAATATTTACAAAGCCATTCATTCTATTTGCTGAATATACAAATCAAAACATTAAAAAGTTAGATATGGACATTAATACTCCACTATGTTTTTGCTCAGTAAATCCCCCACGGGAGTCACCACTGTAACCCTGAATAAGTGAATAAGTGTAAATGTTGTGAATTCATGATTACATCCTGGACCTTACTTTGTTTATGGCAAGTATTTATTTTACTTTGAAGTGGCTGCATGTTTAAAGCCTATAACTATGATTACTAATTTTATTTTTTTGGTTTAATAAAAACTGAAATGTGAAGATGGCTAACTAGAGGTGCCCAACACTCATTTCCTCCACAAAAAAGGACCAAAGCAACAATTCGGTAATCTCACATGGAATAGAGTGTCCAAGGGAGAATATTGGAATTCAACAAGAAAGGGACGAAGATCCTCTGAGGCACAGAAACTTGAGATGGCTGCACAGAGAAGGAAGAAAAGCAGCTGGACAAAATTAGCTCAGAGTCAAGAGGGACTCCCAATTGTGGGGAAAAGGCAGGTGGAAGATCCCCAGAAGTCTACATTCTCACCACAGATACCTGCAGTCTTAATTGCAGGACAGCCCCTTAGCCCTCACAGGCCCTGAGTCTAGTATAGAGAGCTGCTTAAAGTCTGTGTGACTGCATTGTTCCAGAGAGGAAATTCATGTTGGGTCACCCCCACCACTGGGATCCAAGCTGCTGCACCATGGTACCATATTGAGAATAGAGACAACAGAGACTGCATCCTGCCCTGGGGCCCCCTAGCCCGTGTATTTCCACATGGGGCCCCACTAAGATCACCCACATCCACTCAAACAGCCACCGCATTGTGAGACCAGCTGGACCCAGCACTTGACCCCATGTAGTGCCCTGTACCCCGGGAAACAGACACTCCAGCACATCAGAGAGGCTGCCCCAAGGACACTGGGAGCTGAAGTGTGCATTCACTGGAGCCTGAGAGTTGCCCACATGAGTCTTCCACCACCAACAGTGACCCTGCCCCTCCAGCAGTGGAGCTGACATGTACCCATGTGTGCCCTGCAGGGGCTCAATAACTGGCCCTACTACTGCCACTACTGGCCACTGCTGCCACTGCTGTCACCTAGGAATGATGCTAAGGGGCCTAAGGTCCATCTGGAGTTTGCTATCCCTACTGCTGACTATCTTATCCCCTCCAGTGGCAGGGCCACCACACACCCATGTATATCTCCCAGGTGCCCAAGGACTGGCCTACCCAGTGTTTCTGTTCCCAGCAAAGCCAAATCACAGCCTCCACAAACAACTGCAGCACAGGCCACTGTGGAACTTGCAGACAACACTGATGTTTATTACAGCTGAAAAAAAATCATACGGAAACTATATGACTGCACCCACCAAAAGCCAAAGCCAAAGCACCCTTCTCAACTGACAACTGTAGGTACATCTACCAGAAAAGTCTTTCCCTCTAAATCTACTTCCTAACTTTGGAAAGAGTGAGTGTTACACCAGACACAGATATCAACATAGGGACATAAGAAACATGAAAAAGCAAGAAAATGTGACATCACCAAAGGAGCACAATGATATTCCAGTAATTGGTCTCAAAGGAAAGGAATTCTATAAAATGCTGGAAAAGGAATTCAGAGCAATGATCTTAAGGAAACTAGTGAGTTACAGGAGAACACAGACAATTCAACAAAATCCAGAAAATAATTCATCATTTAAATGGGAAATCTAACAAAGACACAGATAAAGAACCAAAGAGAAATTATGGAACTGAAGACTTCAATGAATAAAATTAAAAAACCATCAAGAGCTTCAACAATAGACTAGATCAAGCAGAGTAAATAATTTTTGAACTTGAAGATAGGCCTTTTGAAATAAACCAGTCAGATCTTCCTCCACCCCCCTTCCCTAAAAATTTAAAAATGAAGAAATCCTATGTGACATACGTGACACCTTTAAGTGAACAAATATTCAAAATTTGGAAGTTCCAGATGGAGAAGAGAGGAGAAAAGACATAGAAAACCTATTTAATGAAATAATAACTGAAAATCCCCCAAGTCTTGAGACAGATATATAAACAGGAAGTTCAAAAATCCCCAAATAAATTTAACCCAAAATGGTTCTCTGAGGCACATTATAGTTAAAAGTCAAAGACAAAAACAGAATTCTAAAAACAGCAAAAGAAAAGCATCAAGTCACATGTAAGGAAGTCTGCATTAGACTCACAGCACATTTCTTGGCACAGAAACCTTATAAGCCAGGAAAGATTAAAGTGATACATTCAAAGTGCTAAAAGAGAAAAAAGCTTTCAGAAAAGGACACTATACCCAGCAAAGTTATCCATCATAAATGAAGAACAAATAATTTTCCAGACAAGTAAAAACTGAGGGAATTCATGACTAGAAATACTTAAGTGAGTCCTATATCTGGAAGTGAAAAGATATCTACCATGGAGAAAACACATGATATATAAAACTCACTGATAGAGCAGATATACAAATAAGAAAGAGAAATCAAGCATTATCACTACAATCACCAAACTGCAAAAATAAAGAGAAAGGATATGCAAAACAGAACAATTAACAAAATAACAGGAGTAAGATCACCAGTAACAACCTTGAATGTAAAAGGTTTAAATTCCCCAATTAAAGACATAGATGGGTTGAATGAATTACCAAAAAAGGCCTAGCTATATGCTACCTACAAAAAACTCAGTTCACCTGTGAAGGGCACATGCAGACTGGAAATGAAGGGATTAAGAAAAAGATATTCCACAAAAATGGAAACGAAAAGTGTTCAGGAGTAGCTATACTTAAATCGGACAACAAATCTAAAAATATAGACTTTGAATCCAAAACATAAAAGGATATAAGAAAGGTCATTATATAATGATAAAGGGGTTATATTAGCCTGTTCTCACACCGCTATGAAGAAATACCTGAGACTGGGCAATTTATAAAGAGAAGAGGTTTGACTCACAGTTCTGCATTTCTGTGGAGGCCTCAGGAAACTTACAATCATGGTGGAAGCCAAAGGAGAAGCAGGCACCTTCTTTACACGATGGCAGGATGGAATGAATGCAAGCAGGGGAAATGCCAGATGCTTATAAAACCATCAGATTTCATGAGACTCACTGTCATGAGAACAGCATGGGGGAAACCATCCTCATGATCCAATTACCTCCATCCTTGGTCCTGCCCTTGACATATGGGGATTATGTGGATTAAAATTCAAAATGAGATTTTGAGTGGAGACACAGGCTAACTGTATCAGGGATCAGTTTAACCAGAGGATGTAACAATTGTAAATATATATGCACCCTACACTGAAGCACTAGATATATAAAGCAAATATTAGAGCCAAAGACAGATACAGACTCCAACATAAAAACTGAGGACTTCAACACACCACTTTTAGCATTGGCTAGATTATGTACACAAAGACTAAAACTGAAAATAAATCACATTATAGATCAAATGGAGTTAACAGCATTTACAGAACATTTTATCAAATGGTTACAGAAAACACATTCTCATCAGCAGATGGAACATTTTCTAAGGTATACCATACATTAGGCAACAAACCTAATCTCAACCAACTTTTAAAAATCAAAATCATATTGACTATCTTCTTAGACCATAATGGGATAAAACTAGATATAAATAAGAGGAACTTTGGCTACTATACAAATCTTTGCTTAGGCAAATATTTTATAGGTAAGATTTCAAAGGCCCAGGTAACATGGGAATTAAACAACATGCTGCTGAATGACCATTTCGTCAAAAAGGAAATATAGAAACTTGTAACAAATGAAAATATATACACAGTATACCAAAATCTATGCCATTTAGTCAAAAGAGTATCAAGAGGGATGTTTATAGCAATAAATGCCTACATCAAAAAAGTAGAAAGATTTTAAGTGAAAAACCCAACAGAACACTAAAAGGAACTAGAAAAGCAAGAGCAAACCAAATTCAAAGTTAGTAGATGGAAAGAAAGAGCAGAACTGAACAAAACACAGATAAGAAACTACAAAAGATTAAATGTAGCTGTTTTTAAAAAAGAGGTAAACAAAATTGGCAAACTCTTAGACTAAGAAAAAGAGACTATCCAATTAAAACCAGAAATGAAGGAGACATTACAATGAATACCACAGAAATACAAAGGTTCATTAGAGACTATTATGAACAACTATGTAATTTCCCAAAAATTGGAAAACCTGGAGGGAATGAATACTGAGATTGAACCAGGAAGAAATAGAAAACCTGAACAGACTAATAATAAGTAAAAATATTGAATCAGTAATAAAATGTCTCTCAAAAAAGAAAAGCTCAGGTGGCTTTACTGCTGAATTATACCAAACTTTTAAAGGAGAACTACCACCAATTTTTCCCAAACTATTACAGTATACTGAAGAAGGAATTCTTTCTAACTTGTTCTGTGAGGCCAGCATCATCCTGATACCAAAAATCAGACAAGGACACCCTAAAAAAGAAAATTATAGGCCAGTATCCTTGATGAACATGGATGCAAACATCCTCAGCAAAATATTAGCAAACCAAATCCAACAGTACATCAAAAAGATAATACAACAAGATCAAGTGGGATTTATCCTAGGAAGGCAAGGATGGTTTGACATATACAAATCAATAACTGTGATACGCCACATCAACAGAAGTAAGGACAGAAACCATACAATCATTTCAATAGATACAGAACAAGCATTTGATAAAATTTGGCATCCCTTGATAATAAAAACCCTCACAAACTCTGTATAAAAGAAGCATGCCTCAAAATGAAGGTCAAATATGACAAACCCACAGCCAACAAAATGGGGAAAAATTGAAAGCTTTTCTTAGATCTATAACAAGACAAGGATGCCAGCTTTCACCACTTTTATTCAACATAATATTGGAAGTCCTGGTGGACCAATTAGTCAAGAGAAATAAAGGGCATTCAAATTGGAAAAGAAGATGTGAAAATGTCCCTGATTGCAGATGACATGATCTTTCATAAAGAAAAACTTAAAGACTACCAAAAATCTTTTAGAATTGATAAGTTTTGTAAAGTTGCAGGATACAAAATAATTGTACAAAAATTAGTAGCATTTCTATATGCTAATAACAACTATCCAAAAAGGAAATCAAGAAAGCAATCCCATTTACATTAGCTATAAAAAATAGGAATAAATTTAACCAAGGAAGTGAAAGATCACCACAATGAAAACTAGCAAACATGGATGTAAAAAATTGGACACACAAAGATGGAAAGACATGCTCATGGATTAGAAAAATTAATATTGTTAAAATGACCCTATTAACCAAAACAGTCTATAGATTCACTGTAATCCCTATCAAAATACCAATGACATTCTTCACAGAAATAGAAAAAAAAGCCTGAAACTTGTATGGAATCACAAAAGATTCTGAATAGCCAAAGTAATACTGAGCAAAATCAAAACAAGTAAACAAAAGAGCTGGAAGCCTCATACTACCCAACTTCAAAATATATTACAAAGCTATATAACCAAAACAGCATGATATTGGTGTAAAAACAGATACATAGACTTATGGAACAGACTAGAGAACTCAGAAATAAATTCACATATTTTTAGCCAACTGATTTTCAACCAAGAACATACCTTGAAGAAAGGACATTCTCTTCAATAACTGGTGCTAGGAAAACTGGATATCTGTATGAGGAGGAATGAAACTAGGCCCCTATCTCTCACCATACACAAAAATAAATTCAAGATGGATTCAATACTTAAATACAGGACCCAACACTACAAAACTACTAGAAGAAAATACAGGGTAATTGTTCAGTATACTGGTCTAGGCACTGATTTTATGCATAATACTTCAAAGGCACAGGCAACAAAAGCTGAAATAGACATATAGGATTATATTCAGCTAAAGAACTTCTGCACAGCAAAGGAAACAACAGAGCATAGAGACAATATGTAGAATGGGAAAAATATTTGCAAACTATTCATCCAACAAGGGCTTAATATCCAGAATACATAAGAAATGCAAACAACTCGAGAAAAAAGCCAAATAACTCAATTAAAAAATGGGCAAAGTATCTGAATAGATATTTCTCCAAAGACGACTTACATATGACCTGCAGATATATGAAAAAATGCTCAACATCACTAATCAGGGAAATGCAAATCGAAACCACAATGAGATATCATCTCAACCAGTTAGAATGGCTATTATCAAAATAATACTGGTAAAGATGTGGATAAATGGGAACTGTTATGCACTGTTGATGGGAATGTAAATTAGTGCAACCACTAAGAAAAACAGTATGGATATTGCTCAAAAAATTAAAAATAGAACCACCATATGATCCAGCAATCCCATTTCTGGATATATATCTAAAGGAAATGAAACCAGCATTTCAGAGTTATCTGCAGTTCCATGTTCATTGCAGCACAATTCACAATAGTCAATATATGGGGTTAACCTAAATGGCCATCTACAGACAAATGGATAAAGAAAATGTTATATATATATATATATATATATATGAATATTTGGCCTTAAACTAAAATCATGTCATTTACAGCAGCATGGATCAACCTGGAGGACACTATGTAAAGTGAATTAAGCCAGGTACAGAAAAAGAAATACTGCATGATCTCTCTCATATATGGAATCTCAACAAGATGATTTCATAGAAACATAGTAGGATAGTGATTACCAGAGGTTGGGAGAGTAGGGAGTAGGAGGGGAACAGGAGAGGTTAGTCAACAGGAAAAAAGGTACAGTTAGACTGGAAGAGTAAGTTTTGGTTTTCTGTTACACAAGTTGGGTGACTATAATAACAATGTAGTATTTTAAGATAGAAGATTTTGAATGTTATCACTACAAAGAAATGATAAAAGTTTAAAGTGATATATATGGTGATTACTCTATTTTGATCATTATACAATGCATGCAATGAAACATCACACTGTGCCTTATAAATGTGTACAGTTCTTATGTGTCAATTATAAATTAACTTAAAAAACTAGAGAGTAGAATTATGGCTATTTGAGGCCAAGAAGGGTAGGGGGATGGGGAAACAGGGAGTGATTGGTTAACAGATACAAAATTATAGCTATATGGGAGAAATAAGTTCTAGTGTTTCATAGCATTGCAGGATGAATATAGTTAATAATTTATTGTATATTTTCAAAAAGCTAGAAGAGAGGAGTTTGAATGTTCCTTATACAAAAAAAAAATCAATGTTTTAGGTTATAAAGTAATTACCCTGATTTGATTATATACATTTTGATTATATACATTTGATTATATACCCTGATTTGATGTATACATTATATACATCTATGAAAATATCACTCTGTATTTCATACATATGTATAATTATTACATGTAAATTAAAAGAAAAATAAAAATTATAGGTTGACTTTTTAAAAATATGAACCTAGGCAAAATTAAACTAATACCTATTGGTCATTGCAATGTGTAAATTGTGCTGACCATCATGTGGGATGTTAATAAGGATAGAGTCTCTTTTCTAAGAGCCTCTTAAAATCAGACGTCTTAGGGCTGGAAGGAATTTTTTGAGGTTGTGAGTCCAGTCCCTAACCTTTATGAATAAGGAATCTAAGGTCTTAAAAGGCTAAGTGATCTTGGGAAATGCACTTAACCTGTTTGAACTTCGGTTTCATTTTAAATAATGGAAATAATATCAAACTCACAGTATTGTCATAAGAATTAAAAGCAATAATATATGTTAATAATATATGAGCCAACTGCTGCCCATAACAAACTACCAATAAATGATGCCTTCTTTTAGTGTTATTATTGGCTATGATGATACAAATAGTTGCAAACCACAAACACAAATTAGATTCTTTCAAGCCTATTGTTTTATGTAGTTCTCCATGCTATCAATGTATCATTTTCCAATCTGGGCAAAATTTGTCTTTCATTAAAGATATATTCAGAAATAGATAGGTGTTACTTGTCAGACTGCCATTTGTTTTCACCAAATCACAACATAAACAAAATGATGTTCCAAACAAAATAACAGCAACAAAAACCCCAAACCTTTTTGGTGTGCACTTCTTAAATGCGGCATTAAGTTAAAAGTTAAATATATATATATATATATTTTTTTTTTTTAAATTAAGACTTTCTAATATAGACACATTAAATGTCATCCATTTGTTCTGCTAAGCATCCCAAATGCTACAGGATATGCTCCAGATTGTAATTCCTATTAGATCTTTCACACTTTCATTGTTTATTAGTTTGTCTTTGGTTGTCGTAGTAGTGGTCAGCTTGGCTATCTCTTCCTGAAGGGCAGGGGTAAATCCTGCTGTCCTATCTTATTTGCAAGATTTCTATCTAGAGCTGGGTAGGAGCCAGTGCTGCTGAGGCTGGTGAATTGGATGTTTACCAACCCTATGTTCTTGGAAAGCCTATCTTATCACTTTATGTGAAAGATGGATGGGAGAGTCTTTCCCGATCTAACCTACTAATTTTATCCAGCTCTGAAATGCAAGTGTTTCTTTCTTATGGAGGTTTGAGTGGAACAATATTTAATAGACAAAACTGAAATGTGCCACTGGGTCTCATACATGCACCTCCATGTTATCTATAGTATTATTTTCAATCAAGATTTTCCATCAATTTAGTAACATTAAGTAGCTTTACAACTTTGTGGAGAGTTGCTCTTTGAATATAAGCTTTATTCTTATGTAAAATTAGATTATCACATCTGTTTCTTGAATCCCTCTTTATTGATTTCAGCTGTCTAGCTGTGTCCATCACCTACTTTAATTCTAAAAGCAATGGGGCTTGTATTAGCCAGGGATTTACAGAGAAGCAGAACCCATTGGATGTATATGTGTATACATATAGAAAGAGATTTTTTTTTTTGACTCAAGCAGTTACAGAAGCTGGCAAGACCCAAATCTGCAGTTGGCAAGTTGAGGGCTCAGGAGCATCCATGTTGTAATTCCAATCTGAATCCAAAGGCCTGCGAACCAGGAGAGCTGATGGTATAATTCTGGTCTGAATGCCCAGGAAGAGCTAATGTTTCAGTTCAAGTCCAAAGGAAGGAAAAAACTGGTGTTTTATCTCAAGGTAGTCAGGCCAGAGGAAATTTCCCCCCTACCTATGGAAGGGTCAGCCTTTTTGTTCTGATCAGCCCTTCAACTGATTGGATGGTGTCCACCCATGTTGTGGACGGTAATCTGCTTTACTCAGTCTATCAATCCAAATGTTAATTTCATCCAGAAATGTCCTCATAGACACACTCAGAGTGATGTTTGCCCACATGTTTGGGCACTCTGTGGCCTACTCAAATTGACACACAGAATTTACCACTGCAGTGCTAAATGGCTTTTGTCTTTAATCTCTGTTATGCCATAAAAAACCAGAATTACACTTTTGCTATTCATAAATGTATATGACTATTAAATTAGCCATGACTGAACTTCTGGTTTCATAGAAATTGTATTTTGCTTACATAACTCTAAATGATGATACTTGTGGGGATAATTTGCTAATGTCTCTGCATGCATAAAGTGAGTCAAATAGCGTGAATCAAACTGGGGTTCCCCAGATTGAGTCTTTTGGGTAGGGAAAAAGTATTGCTTTCTGTTTTTTTTTTTTTTTTTTTTTTTTTAAATTTGAAGTTGGCCAGATCTTAATTTGAATCTAGGCTTTGGCATCCAGCATCTCTGTAAATTTGATATTTTATTCGACTTTTCTGAGCCTCAGTGCTCCTCTCTGCATAAATTGGGAAAATAATACCTCCTTCACAGTGTTATGTTAATTAAATGGCATAACGTATGCAAAACTGTTAGAATCCTCCTTTTTACTTTTCAAATCTTTATTAGACGTTTAACTCTTTTCATTTTATTCTTTCTCTTAACCATTCTTTCAATCTTTTTATGTCTCTATATTGAATCATTAATTTTTTCCAGTGTTTCTTCTAGATCATCAATCCCCTCTGAATTGCTGTTCAGTGTATTGATTTAATTTCAGGAAAATATTTTTTATATGTAGAATACTTATTCAGTTCTTTTTTCAAGTACACCTTCATTCACTGTACTTTATTTTTTGTGAAGTTTTAAATTTATTTCTTCTGTCTTTAGTGATATTTAAAATTTTTAATCAAGTTTATCAGAAAATTCTGTAAGAAAATATGACAATTTTAATCTGCCATCTATATTGTCTGCTGACTATTATCTAAAGATAATTGTTTTCTCTTTTTAAAACAATTTGAATTGAGATTCTATCTCATAATTAAGTGGTGATTAATCTGTAAGACTCGTGTAGTCTGGCTTGATGAAATATCATTATAAGCCATGTGTTTTTTTTTTTTTCCCCAGATATCCTAGGGATATAACCGGCTTAAAATATCCTTTAAAATTTGCAGTATTATTTATATGAAGTGAAATGCATAGATCTTATTGTGCAGTTCAATAAGTTTTGACAAATGTATACGTTTATGAAACTCTTACCCTTGTCCAAATAAATATCTTGGACGGGTGCAGTGGCTCACACCTGTAATCCCAGCACTTTGGGAGGCCGAGGTGGGGCGGATCATGAGGTCAGGAGATCGAGACCATCCTGGCTAACATGGTGAAACCCCGTCTCTACTAAAAATACAAAAAATTAGCCAGGTGTGGTGGCTGGCGCCTGTAGTCCCTGAGGCAGGAGAATGGCGTGAACCCGGGAAGGCGGAGCTTGCAGTGAGCTGAGATCACGCCACTGCACTCCAGCCTGGGCGACAGAGCGACACTCCGTCTCAAAGTAAATAAATAAGTAAATAAATAAATAAATATCTCCATCATCCCAGGAAGTTTATTCATACCCCTATGAAACAGGTCATCTCATCACTGTTCAGCTTGCTATCTCACATACGGTAGTTTTTCCTGTTCTAGAATTTCCTTAGTGGAATCATATATTATGTACTATTTTATGTCTGGCTTATTTCACTCAGCGTGTTTTTCAGATTTACCCATGTTGATAGATGTATTGATGGTTAAGTTTTGTTTTTTATTGCTGAGGGGTCCACTGTATGGGTATGCCACAATTTATCCTTTCACCTGTTCGTGGACATTATGGTTGTTATCAGTTTTTGGTTATTATGATTAAACTGGTTATTACGAACATTGGTATACACATTGTTGGGTGGATATGTTGTATTTATTTTTGGGAAAATACCTAAAAGTGGAATTGTTGGGCCATTTGGTAAATGTGTGTTTAACTCCTCAAAATAAACTTTCAGTTTTCTACAGGACTGTACAATTTTAAATTCCCACCACCAAAGTATGAGTGTTTCAGTTATTCTGTATCCTTACTAACCCTTGATATTTTAAATTTTAGCAATCCTAATTATTATTTATTGTAGTTTTACATGTTTATGTTTTTAATGACTAATGATGTTGAGTATCTTTTTGTGTGCTTACTAATGAGCATATTCATGTTGTTTGGCCATCAAAATTTTTTGGATTGTGTTTTCTCTTTATTCATAATATTGGGAAATTATTTTTATATTCTAGATATACATCCTTTCTCTCTCTCTCTCTCTCACTGTCCCTTCCCTCTCTCTCTATATATACATGTATATACTGTCTATGTTCCCTCTCTTCCAATCTGTGGCTTTTGAATCAATTTTTTAGCTACAATATTCACTTTATGTATTCATATATTTTTTTAAAATGGTTAAGTTCAGGGGTACATGTGCAGCTATGTTACATAGGTAAACATATATCAAGGGGGGTTTGTTGTACAGATTATTTCATCACGCAGTATTAAGCCTAGTACCCATTAGTTATTTTTCCTGACTGTCTCCCTCCTCCCACCTCCCACCTCCCACCCTCCACCCTCTCATAGGCTCCAGTGTGTGTTTTTTCCCTCTATGTGTCCATGTGTTCTCATCATTTAGCTCCCACCTGTAAGTGAGAACATACTGTATTTGGTTTTCTGTTCCTGCATTAGTTTACTAAGGATAATGGCCTCTAGCTCCATCCACATCCCTGCAGACGACACGATTTCATTCTATTTTATAACTTCATAGTATTCCATGGTGTATATGTACCACATTTTTAAAATCCAGTCTGTCACTGATGGGCACTTAGGTTGATTTCATGTCTTTGGTATTGTCAGTAGTGCTGCAGTGAACATACATGTGCATATGTCTTTATAATAGAAAGATTTACATTCCTTAGGGTATATACCCGGTAATGGGATTGTTGGATCAAATGATATTTCTGTCTAGGTTTTTGAGGAATCACCACACTGTCTTCCACAGTGGTTGAACTAATTTACGGTCCCACCAACAGTGTAAAAGTGTTCCTTTTTTTTTTTTTTTTTTTTTTTTTTAACAACCTTGCCAGGATCTGTTATTTTTAGACTTTTTAATAATAGGCATTCTGACTGGTGTGAGATGGTATCTCATTGTGGTTTTGATTTACATTTCTCTAATGATCAATGATATAGAGCTTTTTTCATATGATTACTACCCAAAGCAATTTATACTCTCCAAAGCAATTTATAGATTCAATGCTATTCCCATTAAGCTATCATTGACATTCTTCATAGAACTAGAAAAAAAATTTAAAATTCATATGGAACCAAAAAAGCCAAGGCAATCCTAAGCAAAAAGAATAAAGCTGGAGTCATCAATGCAAAGGGATTTCAAACTATATTACAGGGATGCAGTAACCCAAACAGCATGGTAGAGGTATAAAAACAGACATGTAGTCCAATGGAACAGAACAAAGAACCCAAAAATAAGACCACACACCTACAACTATCTGATCTTTGACAAACTTGACAAAAACAAGCAGTGGGCAAAGGATGTCCTATTCAATAAATGCTCCTGGGATAACTGGCTAGCCATATGCAGACAATTGAAACTGGACCCACTTCCTTACACCATATATACAAAAATCAACTCGATGAATAAAAGACTTAAACATAAAACCCAAAACTAAATCCTGGAAGACAACCTAGGCAATATCATTCAGGATATAGGCACAGGCAAAGATTTCATGACAAAGACACCAAAAACAATTGCAACAAAAGCAAACATTGACAAATGGGATCTAATTAAACTAAAGAGCTTCTGCACAGCAAAAGAAACTATCAACAGAGTAAACAGGCAACCATTCTGTAAGAATGGGAGAAAACTTTTGCAAACTATGCCTCTGACAAAAGTCTAATATCCAGCATTAATAAGGAACTTAAATTTACAAGAAAAAAACAACCGTATTAAAAAGTGGGCAAAAGACATGAACAGGGATACTTATCAAAAAAATACATACATGCAATCCATTTTTAATAGTGTTTTGAAAAATATAAATGTTAATTTTGATGAAGTCCAATATATTATTTCTTTTCCTTTAGAGTTTTATTTTTGTGTTCTAAGAAATCTTTCCTTACCTTTAGATCATGAAGACATTCTCCTTTATTCTAAAATGTTGCTTCTTTTTCTAAAGAGCTTTTATGTTTAGGTCTATGAGTGCTCTCAAATTTATTTTCATGTATACTGGAAGGTGTAATGGCTAAAGATTATTAGTATTTTTTAAAACTATGGATAGATGTTCCAGCATCTTTGTTGAAATGATGTACTTTTTGTCATAAAATTGTTTCAGTAGTTTGTCAAAAATCAATTGATCATATAAGTGTAGATCTGTTTTTGGATTTCTCTGTACTATTCCATTGAGCAATACAATTATTATATAGTAGTAGTTATTTCTTACTAGTTTTTTTGCAGTTGGATAATTTTTTGCCTTGAATTTGTCATGTGTGTTCTATGTTTTCAATGTAATTGTTAATATGATCATGTTTAAATCTGTCTTACTATTTTTCTCTCATCTGCTTTTGTATTTCCTTTCACATTATCTTTTTGAGTAAATTAAATATTAGTATTCCATTTTATCTCTATTTTCTTTTAAGCTTTATTTAAAATATGTGCTGATGTAGGCTTCAGAGTTTGCAATATACAACTTTAACCTATTACAGTCTCCCATGAATTAATAAAATACTACTTCATGTATACTATCAAAACTGTATAACAATCTCTTTCCTATTACCCTCTCTATTCTTTGTGCTCTTATTGATACTATTTTTCTACATTTTTATAAGCCTTACAGTAGAATGTTTTTGCTTTCACTTTAAAGATCATTGTTTAAAATTAAGAAAAGAGAGCAAATTTTCTTTTACTCCATATGTTTTTACTATTTACAGCATTCATTCTTTGCAGAGCCACATTTTCCTCTGGTATGGTTTCTCATCAAACTGAAGAATTTTATTTTAGCATTTCTTATAGTACAGGTCTGCTGGTAACAAATGCTCTCATCCTTTGCTTAACCAAAATTATTTTTAATTCACCTTCCGTTTTCAAGGGGTATTTTTGCTGTAGATAACTTTTTTTTTTTTTTTTTTTTTTTTTTTTAGATTTTAAAATAGGTTATTCCATTTGTTTTCTGAATACATTTCTTCTGATGTGAAGTCTGCTTTCCTTTTTGTGATTGTTCCTTTGAATGTAAGATGTCTTTTTATTTCTGAATGATTTTAACGTTTTCCTTTATGATTGGTTTCCTTTAATTTGACTTTGAACCTCAGTGGTTTGGTTTTGTTTTTCATATATTTACTCTGCTTAGGATTCATTTAGCTTGTTGGATCTGGGAGTTAGTGTTTTTCATCAACTTTTATAAAATTTACACTACTATTTCTATAAAAACCTTTCTCTTTTTGGAACTTCAATTAAATGCATTGTAGACGCATTGGGTTCACTGATGCTCTGTTCATTTAGTAAATTTTTTCTTTCTGTGATTCATTCTGAATAATTTATAATAATCTCTCTTCAAGTTCACTAATTCTTTTTCCTGCAGTGTCTAATATTCTGTTATGCCCATCAAATAAATAATATACTGTAAAATTTTATTTTGTTTTATTCAGATATTATGTTCTCTAGTTCTAGAGTTCCATTTGGTTCCCAATGAGAGTTTTGACTTTTCTTCAAAAAACATATTTACCCATAATATCTTTTTGGCTGTAATTTTTAAAACACATTATAATAGTTGTTTTAAATCTGTTGACTTCTAATTTCAATAATGAAGTCTTCCATGGATTTACTCCTGTTGACTGTATATATTTAAAGTTTTAGAAAATTTCAGATCATATTGATTCTTTATAAATTTAATAATTTTGTATTGTATTCTATACTTTGTATGTAAAATAACAATGGAGGAAGATGTATGATTTGGGGTATTTTTTATTTTCCAGAGAATGAAAGTTTGTTATTCTAAATCGAAGGTAGAATGAGGACTGATCTTACAGAGTCCTCCTAGATTTGAGTTTTACTATGGCTGGTCTGTTGTTTTGACTATATTGAGTTTGCCCATGATTAACCCAGTTCTCATTCTTGACCCATTTTTGATCTTGTAAATATGTGCGTTAGAAGAGTTGAGCTGAAGTCTCAGATATTTTTATTTTAACCTTAGATTAAACTCTAACAGGGCTTTGGAATGCCAGCCCTGTGGAATGAGTGGGTCTCTAAAATACCTTAGATTTTGAGCCCTTCTTTCATTGCTTACTTTCTCAGCAAAATGCAAAGTGGAACATGAGTAATGTGTATGGATAAATTGTCAGGTGTTGTGATTTGCACTCAGCTTCTAGACTCAAATCCATCTTGCCAGTTCACACTGTCATCTAAGGCTCTGCTTGTTTCTTACCGCTGCAAAGTCTTCCATTCTTTGTGAGGTATGTTCCTCCATCTAATGATATCTACATACTTTTCCTCCCCACCCCCAAGGTATAGGAGTTGCCACAGCTTTCCCTAAACCTACGAAGAGCTCATTTCTCTCTTGAATTTAGTTTAGGAAGGCTTCTTTGTATTCACTTTTCTTTATCATTCCTATAGAGAAATGGTCTTTAGTTTTCTGGGCTTTCTTTGGTGTCCTAAATCTTAACTGGACTTAGAACAACTTTGAATAAGATATATACTTCAGAAGAGAAGTCAGAAGCTCATAATGTTTATCTGGGGGAATGCCATATCTGGTATACCAATTATTAGGGGGACTAGCCAGTTGCTGAAACCCCCAATCATGATTGGTATTACCATAACGAAGATTATAACGAATGCATGGGCGGTAACAATAGCATTGTAGATCTGATCATCTTCTAGCAGAGTTCCTGGTTGGCCTAATTCTGCTCGAATTAGAAGGCTTAAGGCCGTGCCTACTATTCCCGTTCATGTGGCAAATAGCAGGTATAGTGTTCCAGTATCTTTGTGGTTAGTTGAAAACAATCAATGATTGATGAACATAAGTGGGAAAAAAATGTAAAATGGCTGAGTAAGCATTAGATGGTAAATTTAAAGACAGAGGTCAAGGCATTTTTACCAGCCCTGAGGTGATTTCTCATGTTGAGTTATAAATTCAAAGGAGCAGCTTCAGTCCTGCTGGAGCTTCTCTGGCTTTTCTCCCCCAATGGTGGGAGAAGGAGATTGAAACCAGTTGATTAGGTGTTTAGCTGTTAACTAAATTTTTGTGGGTTTGAATTCCATCAATCTAGCAAGAGCTTAGCTTAATTAAAGTGGTTGATTTGCATTCAATTGATGCAGAATAGAGTCTTGCAGTCCTTAGATCTGTTATAGAAATTAAGTGTAACCTACTTACTAAGGGCTTTGAAGGCCCTTTGTCTTATTTAACCTAAATTTCTAAGTTATAATTAGTATTAATGGAGAGATTGGTAAGAGGAGGTTAGAAGAGATGACAAGTGGGGGGAAGACAGTATGGGTTTTGTGTTTTCAAATTGTCATTTTATTTTCATATTGTTAGATGTGGGGAATAGTGTCACTGAGGTGGAATAAATTAGGTTTATGTAAAAAGTACAGGTTGAGTAGGGTTATGGTAGCTATAATGGTCGGATTAGTAAGGCTTTTTGTAATTCTTGGATGATGATTCATTTAGGCAGGAATCCTGTTAATAGGGATAAACCTAGGGAGAGTAGAATTAGTGGAATTATAGGTGTCAACCGTGTTAATGTGTTTCAGGCATGAGATAGTGACAGGGTTGTGGTACTTAGGTTGAATGCTAGAAATGTGATTGTTGTTAACATGAGGTAAGTAATCAGGTTTAGAATGGTAATGTTTGGGTGACAGATTAGTACTGCTATTATTCAATCTATGTGAGTGATTGAGGAGTAGGCTAGGATTTTATGCAGTTGCGTTTCGTTATGTCCTCCTCAACTACCCACTATAATGGATAGGATTGTGATAGATAGGAGGATGTTCATGTTTGTTGATGGGAAAATTTGAAACATAATCGAGATAGGGGCTAGTTTTTGTCATGTGAAGAGAAGTATACCAGATGTTAGAGAGATGACTTGGGTTACCTCTGGGACTCAGAAGTGAAAGGGAGCTATTCATTTATTACTAGGGCCACTATTATTATTATGGATGAAAATTGATTAATAGTGTTTATTATTGTTCATTGTCTGGAGGACAGGTTATTGGAAAGGATACCTATCATGAGAATTATAGATGCTGTTGCTTGTGTAAGGAAATACTTGGTGGCTGCTTCTGTAGAGCTGGGATTTATTTTTTTTAATTAAGATTGGGATAAAGGCTGGTATGTTTATTTCTAGGCCTGCTCAGATGAGAAATCACTGTGAGCCTAGCATTGTGATAAGAATTCCTGTGAAAATAGTAAGGGAAATAATAAGTTGGGCTAAGGAATTAATTAGTACAGGAAGGGTGTAATTAACATTTTTGGGGTATGGGCCCATTAGCTTATTTAGCTGACCTTACTCGAGGACGTCTTGCTCTATCATCCAGGCTGGAGCACAGTGGCGATCTAGGGTCACTGCAACCTCCAACTTCCTGGTTCAAGCAATTCTCCTGCCTCAGCCTCCCAAGTAGCTGAGATTACAGGCATGCGACACCACGCCCAGCTAACTTTTGTATTTAGTAGAGACAGGGTTTCACCATATTGGCCAGGATGGTCTTGATCTCCTGACCTTCTGATCCGCCTGCTATGGCCTCCCAAAGTGCTGGGATTACAGGCGTGAGGCACGGTGCCCAGCTCAGCTGGAGTTTTTCACAACTTAGATGGAGTTTAGCTTCACTGAGGGTAGATCTTAAACACTCTTTACGCCGAGTTCTATTAGCTCAGGTTCATTCTATGGCTGCTGTGGCTGGCACAAAATTTAACCAACCCTACATATTAGTATGACTTAGTTAAACTTTCATTTATTACTAAAAATTTATCACTGCTATTTCCCATGGAGGTGTGGTTAAGCAAAGTGTTTTGAGCTGCATTCCTGTGTGCTTGATACCTGCTCCTTTTGATCCAGGTGATCTAGAGGGCATTTTCACTGGGGTGGGGATGCTTGCATGTGTAATCTTACTAAAAGCTAATAAAAAGGCCAGGACCAAACCTATTTGTTCATGGTGTTGTGTGGGCCCATCTAGACATTTTCAGTGTCTTACTTTGAATAATTAAGCTACATTGACTACATAAATACTTAGTGGAAAATTAAAATATGAGAAAGAAATAAGTATAAATAGTCATTTACAGTTCTGGAAATTCACGGTCTTTAAAGTTGAATTTGCAGACGTTTGGCTGAGAGGATTACTCGTAGAGTACGGTTGATTTAGGGTATGATATAATGGGGCAGCACTTTCAGAGGGATATGCTTAAGGTATTAGTATTAGGGCAGAAACTTAGTTATATTTATTATACAAAACGGAGGAATAATTTGGTAGGAGGGTCTTAAGATTTTTTAGAAAAATTACATCAATCGAGGGGTAGCTGTTGGGGGTTCGTGGTTAAAATGATTTCTGGGCTCTGACTGGGTTGCATTTTAGTCTCTCATTTTTGAGGTTTGGCAAGGGTACGTTTACCTAGGTCGATGGTAAAGTCAGAGATGGGAAGGATTGCAGATTTAATCAGAAATCGTTCTTGAAATTGGGTGAGTGTGCGTACGTCAGCATGCGTACGTGCGGGAGCATCTATTGATTGTTATGTCTTTCAAGCATGAATTAATTAACACTTTATGGTTATTATACCAGCCCGGAATATTCAATGTAAGCTCAGGTTCTACAATTGATTTGGCAGGAATCAATTCTGAGTTTGTCTACAGTGGATTCGGCAGGGACTTGGCCTTCCGCGATGGTGAGTGATAGCATCCCCTAAGGTGAAAAATACCAAATACATGACAGTGCTCCCGTGACTGGTTAATAGGGTGGTAGTCACCAGTCCATCGAGATGTCTTATTTAAGGGGAATGTGTGGGCGATCTTAGTGTTATGGCCCTGAAGTAACAACCAGATGCCAGGTGTAGTTTCAGTATAGTCACCCCCAGGTGTCATGGGCCCGAGCAAGGAGCGTAGCACCCCTGAGCGGGATGATGATTCTTGAGCGGGATGATGATTCTTGAGCGGGATGATGATTTCTCAGAGGTTGGTAAATTAAGCAGACCAAAAATTGGCAGGGGATATCCATGTTGATGAGGAATGTCTTGACTAAAATGTGCTATGTCCGATGAACGAATGTATGTATTATGTAACATCAATTTACATTGTACAGGTTTTTATACTACAGGTCAATATCCATGTCGATTAAGTTTGTACAGTCAATAGTAGATGTGTGATAGTTGATTAAAGAATTATTAATACGTGCTTATATGCATGTGGACTGGATTTGTAATGTATTGTTATGTATGAATGTACTGTGTACGAGTAAGCAATAATAGTAATATATATTATTCATGGGGACTAGCAGTATTGCACGAAGTATATTCACAAAGAGTATAAATTCACACCTAAGACTCACGTATACGATTATGAGTTCTCAGGGAAGACTAGTTTTTCCACTTGAGTTTAGTCGAAGACAGATAAATTGTATTGTCATCTCTTCGGGTTTGTTGGCTGATCTTTCCTGTGAGTCCTGAGCATCTGGCTTTACGTAGAATTTGTAACCACAATAACCTAATGTTGGTGTTCCGAGACCTTAGATACTATTTTTAGGTGTTTTCTAAAATCCAAATGATCTGGTTATAACTGATAGCTGGTATGTAATCTCATCTCTCATCCTGAAACAGCCATGGATTTAGGTTCTGGTGATCTGTGCTTTCTCTGTGTTTCTTCTGGATATTTTCCTTTTTTTGTTGAACTTAGGAGTGTATTTAAGAAGATATGTGTTACATTTATGTATAATTTTTTACAGATATATAATAACTGTAAAGTTTTTGGTTATTTCAGTTATTCTATTATTGGAAACACAAGTTACCTTTTTGCTTTGTTACTACATGTCTGTTGAGATACCCCAACCTTCCCTCCCTCCTCTGTGGTGCTGAAATTTAGGTGTTAAATTTGTATGCTGTTAGAGGACAGGAGAGAATGAACTTTCCCTGGTGAGTAAGCGTCCATGGTGATTCTATCAAAAGGATGTGCTCACTTTGGGATATCCTAGTTTGGAAACTGATGGGAAATATCCTATTACTCAGTAATAACCTGAGTAGTGTGCCCTTCACCTATCTTTAGTCTCTAGCTATGGCGCTCATGACTCAGTGATGACAAGGCCAAATAAGTAAATTTTGGAAGAAGTTAGAATGGCTAATTTTCTGTTTGGTCTCAGGAGAATCCGTAACTGACACCTTCTTGGACCCAAAGCAATAGTCATAATATCATCTCTCCCCCAAGATACCACTTTATGAGCACAGTCTTTGGAGTCATACAGCTTGAGTATTTATTAAAACTCTCAAAGTTCTAGTTTCTTTATCAGCAGAAAGAGCATAATGATAATATTTATAGCATAGTTTGTATTTTTATTTTTTGAGGATTAAATGAAGTATGAGGTAATGCTTGAAAAGTACTATGTATATAGCCCAGCATGTTGTAACCTCTAAATTGATATTAGCTATTATAATTGGTTAGTAGTATTAATATGCCAAATAATTAGTTGTAACAAAACATTTTGAAATCTATGTTAGGTTGTAATATGAACACCAACACTCTTGTGATAAACAGTGAGATCAGGAAACAGAAGACATTATATGCTTGAAACCTCTTTGTGCCCCACTATAATCGGCCAACCTATTATCACAAGTCAGAATTTCGTGTGTCATAAGCCATGCAGCTGTTTATTACTTGGATATTATTAATGCCGTATCTGGAGTGTGGGTAGTATATTTTTAAAAGATTGTGGCCTATTATTTATATAAAAGTCACTATGAAAGAATTGTATTGTGTTGTAATAAAAGAGCCCTCTCACCAGAACTGAAGTGTTTCTACAACAGTGAAAGAGAGACTAAACAAAGCAAACTGGAAAAGCTTCTTGGTGTTATGTGAGCAGTTCACATTGTTTTCCTTTTTTTATTGTACTGTGTTACCACTGGCAATCAGTGTGGGGCCTTCACTTATGAAAATATAGCTGTTGGCATTTTAGGCTCAATTTCATTCTCAAGCTGTCATAAATGATCACATGGGAAGATAATACTTGATCGGAATTTTGTTTTTTTTTCTCATTTTGTTCCTTTATTTTTCTTTGAGGCAACTTGTTGGAGAGAAGATTGAGATCTATGATATACTGCAATTCTTGGAAAATACTCACACATTCTCAGAAATTCTATTCACACAGTAAAAAGATAGAGACAATGCCCTAATTGAATTAAAGCATTTGCAGTCATTCTCACTTGTTTCCTACTGTTATCACTATATGTTCTTGAACAAGACATAATATATGCCTTCATGCATTCTTTTTTAAAATTATAAATTGAAAAAATATAGTTGTGTATATTTATGGGGTACAAAGTGATGTTATTATATATGTATACAATGTAAATGATTAAATCAAGGTAATTCGAATACTCATTACCTCAAATACCATTATCTGATGAGAACATTTGAAATTTACTCTCTTAGCAATCTTAAAATATATAATACATTATTATTAACTAGTCACTAGGCTATGCAATAGATCTCAAAAAAATTATTCCTCTTACTGAAACTTTGTACATTTTGGCATCTTTTCATTTCTTCCACCCTCCAGCCTCTGATAACCTCCATTCTACTTTCTGCTTCTGAATCTGATTGTTTTAGATTTCACATGTGTGATCATGTGGCATTAGTCCTTCTGTGCCTAGGTGGTTTCAGTTAGCACAATATCCTACAGGTTCATCCATGTTGTTGCAAATGAAAAGATTCCTTCTTTAAGGGAGAATAGTATGCCATTGTATATAAATACCACTTTTTCTTTCTCCATCTATCGATTGATGAACACTTAACACTGATTCTGTAATTTGGCTATTGTGAATAATGCTACAATGAACATGGGAGTACAGATACCGCTTTGACATACTTATTTCATATCTTTTGGATATATACCCAGAAGTGGGATTGCTAGATGATGCAGCAGTTCTATTTTTAGTTTTTCGAGGAACCGCCATACAGTTTACAAAATGGCTGTACTAATTTATATTCCCACCAACAGTGTACAAGGATTCCCTTTTCACCATTTGCTTGCCAATGCTTATCTTTCATCTTTTTGGTAATAACCTATTCAGACAGGTAGAAGATGATATATCATTGTGACTTTAATTTGCATTCGTTTAATAATTAGGGATGTTGAGTTTTTCTCATAATCTGTAATACTGGGGTTTTAATTTTCATTTTTTAGTGATTAGTAATGTTGAACATTTTTATATGTACCTATTGGTCATTTGTATGTTGTCATCTAAGAAATATCTGTTCAGGTCTTTTGCTCATTTTTTAATCAGGTTATTTGTTTTCTTGCGATTGAGTTCTTTATATATTTGGACATTAACTCCTTACAGGGGTAAAGCTTGCAAATATTTTGTCCCAATCTGTAGCCTGTCTATTCACTCTAATAATTGTTTCCTTTTCTGTGCAGAAGCTTTTCAGTTTGATGTAATCTCATTTGTCCATTTTTCTTGCATTGCCTGAGCTTTTGCAGTTAAATCCAAAAAGTCAGTGATCAGACTAATGTAAATTTCCCCATGTTTTTTTTCTAGTAGTTTTACAGTTTCATGTCTTATGTTTAATTCTTTCATTGATTTCGAGTTGACTTTTGTATACGGTATGAGATGAGGGTCCAAATTCATTTTTCTGGAGGTGAATATCCAGTTTTTCCAACACACTTTGTTGAAGAGACTGCCTTTTTTCCATTGCATGTTTTTGGCATCATTGCTGTAAATCAATAGACCATAAATGCATGGGCTAACATTTGTGTTGTCTATTCTCTTCCATTCATCGATGTGTCTATTTTATGCTAGTACCATGCTGTCCTAATTACTATAGCTTTGCAATGTAGTTGGAAATCAGGTAGTGTGATGCCTCTAGCTTTGTTCTTTTTGCTTAAGATTGCCTTGGATATTTGTGTGTGTGTGTTTGTGGTTCCACATAAATTTTAGGGTTGTTTATTCTATTTCTGTGAAAAATGACATTGAAATTTTGATAGGGATTGCATTGAACCTGTAGATTGTTTTTGGTAGTATAGAGATTTAAAACATATTATTTTGTTCAATCCATGAACAAGGAATATCTTCCCATTCATTTGTGTCTGCAATTTTCTTCATCAGTGTTTTATAGTTTTCAGTGTACAGATCTTTCACCACATTGGCTAAATTTATTCCTAAGCATTTTAGGGTTTTTTTTGTAACTATTATAAATGGGATTGTTTTCTTGATTGTTTTTAATGCATAGTTCATTTTTGTTTATAGAAATGCTATTGATTTTTGTATATTGATTTTGTGTCCTGCAACTTTGGTGTATTTATTAGTTCTAGCAGGTTTTTGGTACATTTAGGGTTTTGTATATACTAGATCATGTTGGCAGCAAAGAAAAAAAGATAATTTAACCTCTTCCTTTCCTATTTTGAACATCTTTTATTTTTTTCTCTTGCCTAATTTCTCTGGCAAGGATTTCCTGTACTATGTTGAATAGAATTGGTGAGAGTGGGCACTCTTGTCTTAGTCCTGATCTTAGATGGAGAGCTTTTAATTTTTCTCCATTGTGTGTAATGTAAGCTGTGGGCTTATTGTATATGCTCTTCCTTGTGTTGAGGTACATTCCTTCTATACTTCATTTGTTGAGGTTTTTTTTATCATGAAAAAATGGTGAATTTTGTCAAATGCCCTTCATTGATTGAAGTGATTATGTGTTATTTGTTTATTTTGTTAATATTTTGTATCACATGTATTAATTTGCATATATTGAATCATTCTTGTATCATAGGGTTAAATCCCAGTTGGTCGTAATGAATAATCTTCTTAAAGTACTGTTGAATCTGGTTTGGTAGTATTTTGTTGAAGATGTTTGCATTTATGCACATTAGAGATATTGGCTCTGTAAACTAATTTTCTTGTAATATTTTTGTCTAGTTTTGATATCAGGGTAGCACTGGCCTTATAAAAGGAGTTTGGAAGTCTTCCCTATTCTTTAATTATTTGAAGAGTTTGAGAATAATTGGTAATAGATTTTCTTTAAATGTTTGGTAGAATATAGCAGTGAAGCCATCAGCTCCTGCATTTTTCTTTGATGTACTTTTTTATTACTGATTCAATTTCCTTACTCATTATTGAAGTCTTTAGATTTTCTATTTCTTCATGATTCCATCTTGGTGGGTTATGTTTCTAGGAATTTATTTCTTCTAGGTTGTTCAATTTTTTGGCATATAATTGTTCATAATATCTTATGATCATTTGTATTTTTGTGATATCAATTGTAATCTCTTTCATTTCTGGTTTTATTTATTTGAGTCTTCTCTATTTTTTTCTTAGCCTAACTAAGAGTTTTCCAATTTAGTTTATTGTTTAAAAAAACCAACTTAGTTTTGTTGATTTTTAAAAATTCTTTTTCTAGTCTCCCTTTTATTTATTTCTGCTCTGATTGTTATTATCTCCTTCCTTCTACTAACTTTGGGCTTAGTTTGCTTTTCTTTTTTTTTAGCTCCTTGAGGGAATAAGTTGTGTTCTTTCTTCTTTTATGATATAGGCATTTATAGCTAAACATTTCCCTCTTAGAACTGCTTTTGCTATGTCCCATAAGTTTTGGTATGTTGTGTTTTCATTTTCATTTGCCCTGAGAGATTTTTTAATTTTCCTTTTTATGTATTCTTTGACCAACTGGTTGTTCAGGAACACGTTGTTTAATTTTGACATATCTCCTGTTATTGATTGCTAGTTTTATACCATTATGATCAGAAAAGATACTTGACATGATTTCAATCCTTTTAATTTGTTCAGACTTATTTTATGTCCCAACGTATGATCTATCCTGGAGAATATTCCGTGTGTGCTTGAGAAGAATGTGTATTCTGTTGCTGTTGGATGGAATGTTCTACATATGTCTGTTAGGTCCATTTGGCCTAAAGTGTAGTTCAAATCCAATGTTTCCTTATGAATTTTCTGTCTAGATAATCTGTACATTATTAAAAGTATTGAAATCTCCTAGTATTATTGTATTGTAATCTAACTCTCCTTTCAGATCCTTTAACATCTGCCTTATATTTTTAGGTGCTCTGATGCCTGATACATGTATATTTGCAATCCTTACATCCTCTTGATGAATCGTCTCCATTATCATTATATATTATCCTTTCTTGTCTCTTTTTTAAAATCAGATTTTGTCTGATATAAGTGTTGCTACCCCTGCTCTCATTTTATTTCCCTTTGCATGGAATATTTTTTCCTTCCTTTCTCTTTCAGTCTATGTGTGTCTTTAAAAATGAGTTGAGTCCCCTTATAGTCAGCATATTCTGTTTAAAAAAATCCATCCAGCCACTCTATGTCTTTAATGTAATGAGCTTATGTTCAAAGTAATTATTGATAGGTAAGGACTTTCTGCTGACATTTTGTAAATTATTTTCTGTTTGTTTGATACTTTGTTTCTTGCTTGCTTGCTGTCTTCTTTTGTGAATTAATAATTTTCTGCAGTGGTATGCTTTAAATTCTATTTGTATTTTGTGCATCTAACACTAAGGTTTATGGCTTGTGGTTACTCCAAGCTTACATAAACCATATTATACTTAAACCCGGTTCTTTCAAGCTGATAACAACTTAACTTTGGTTTTATATGACAATTCTACACTTCCCCTACTCCTGCATTTTATATTTTTTATGTGAAAATTTATATCTTTTGGTAATTTCTATCCCATATCAATTTAATTTGACTATAGTTATTTTTAATAGCTTTCTGTTAATCCTAATAGTGGAGATAAAATTGCTTGCGTACTATCATTACAGTTCTATAGTGCCCTGAATATTACTTTGCATTACTTATACTATTGAGTTTGTGCTCTCATCTATTTCATGTTATTAGTTAGCAGCCTTTTATTTCAGGTTAACAGGACACCCTTTTTCAAATCCTATAAGATAGGCCTAGTGGTAATGAACTCTCTTAGCTTTCATTTGCTTGGGAAAGTTTTTATTTATCCCTCATTTCTGAAGGATAGCTTTGCCAGGTAAAGGATTCCTGGTTGACAGCATTTTTCCTTCTGCACTCTATCATCCCACTCTCTTATGGCCTGCAAGGTTTCTGCTAAGAAAGCTTTTTTTCATTAATTAATTGATTTGTTAATATAGCCATTCATCAAATTATTATCAAGAAACTCCTATGAACTGAGATTACAATGCCTAACATGTAGTTAGATGCTTAATCAATGGTGGATATTATTATTAATAATCTTTTGATTACTGTATCGAGACTCCCTCATTTATAAAATGTTTCTTGGCCGGGCATAGTGGCTTATGCCTGTAATCCCAGCACTTTGGGAGTCCAAGGCAGGCGGATCACAAGGTCAGGAGATCGAGACCATCTTGGCTAACACGGTCAAACCCTGTCTCTACTAAAAATACAAAAAATTATCCGGGCATGATGGTGGGTGCCTGTAGTCCCAGCTACTCAGGAGGCTGAGGCAGGAGAATGGCGTGAACCTGGGAGGTGGAGCTTGCAGTAATCTGAGATAGCGCCACTGCACTCCAGCCTGGGCAACAGTGAGACATGAGATTCTGTCTCCAAAAAAAAAAAAAAAAAAAAAAAAAGTTCTTAATTCTCGCTGCTCCCAGAATTTTCTTTTTTTTTGCTTTTGATTTTTGATATTGTGTGTCTTGGTGAGCTCTATTTGGGATGAATTTGATTGGAGACCTCTATGCTTCCTATACATGGATATTAGCACCCTTTCCCAGATTTGAGAAAATTTTATTCATTATGTCTTTAAATATGCTTTCTGGCTCTTTTAATCTTTTTTCTCCTTCTGAAGCTTATATAAATTTACTTCTCTTACTGGTGTCATATAATTCCCATGACTATTTATTTTAAATTCTTGCCTCTTTTTGCTTCTCTGGGTAATTTCAAATGTCCTAGCTCATTGATTCTTCTGCTTGACTGAGTCTATTTTTGAAGCATTTTTTGAAAAGAAAATTTTGGAATTTTTCAGTTCAGTTATCGTGTGCTTCATCTCTAGAATTTCATTTTTTTTTTTAAATACAGAATCTCATTCTGTTACCCAGGCTGCAGTGGCGTAATCTGAGCTCACTGCAACCTCTGCCTCTCAAGTTCAAGCAATTCTCCTACCTCAGCCTCACGAGTACCTGGGATTACAGGCGTGTGCCACCACACCTAGCTAAATTTTTCTGTATTTTTAATAGAGATGGGGTTTCACCACATTGGCCAGGCTGGTCTCAAACTCCTGGCCTCAAGTGATCTGCTGCCTTCCAAAATGCTGGGATTATAGGCATGAGCCACTGTGCCCAGCCTAGAATTTCATTTTTAAAAATTGTTTCTATTTGTCTATCATCTTGTTTTGTTCTGCATTGTTTTCTGAGTTTCATTTAATTTTCTATCCATATATTTTTGTAGTTTGCTGGACTTCTTTAAGAGTAGATTATTCTGAATTATTTGTTATTTCATACATCTCAATTTCTTTAGACACCATTATTGAGGTTTTGGTGTATTTTTTTGGTGGTGTCATGATTTCCTGATTCTTTGTAATCATGTGTCCTTGCATTGACATCTATGTATTTGAGGAGACAGCCATCTCTTCTGGCCCTTTCAGGTATTCTTTGGCAGGGATAGACCTTCATTATTTCATCTAGCCTGTGGCTGTAGTTGTTCCAGCTAGTAACAGCCCTAGGCAGACAGAGCTTGCTGTTGGGTTTTCTAGTTGCCTAGGTTGCTTCATTTGCTCTGAGATCAGGTGGGTCTGCTAACTGAGCTATCCTGGCTTGATGAGATCATTGGCTGGGTACTACAATTACTTCTGATTGAGCAGGGCTGAAGAATGTATTCCCTGGCCAGCAGGAAATGCTATTTGGGTTCTGCAGTTGGGCAGGGCTACAGGCTGAGATCTGTGGTTAGGTAGAGTTGCTGTTCTGTACAGATGGGTTCAAAGGCTATGTTTCATAGAAATGCATGGTTGAAGTTTTCTCTCTGCCTGGGCATAGCCTTGGGGGTGGGCTCTGAGTCTAAGCTGAGCTGCTGATTGGACTCCTAAGTGAGGCAGGTCCAACCCCTTTACCCCACAGAAATGCACTGTGGTTCTTTTACCTGGGCAGGGAATTGGGGTGGGTTCTGAGGCTGATCTGAGCCATTGTTTAGACTCTCAGGTTGGGCATGTCTAGCCGATGCACTCTGCTGATATGCTTGGAGGTGGAAATCTCCCTTCCTGGGGTGGGGCCTTGAGGTAGGCTGTTGGCTGGATGTGGAGGCTGGATGTCTAAGGACTCAAGCCAGGTTGAACTTCCTATCATGTTTCTTGGAGTGACCAGCTTAGTTTTGTGGGTAAGGTATGCTCTTGGCCAGCATCATGATCAGGTGCCACTGCTACGAGGAACACAGGACTACCACTAAGATCAGCATGCTGGTTGCTGTGAGCTCTGCTTCTTTTCTCTATTTCTGTTTGGCCGCAAGTGGTCTGGCCCTGCTATTAGTCCTGGTGTTTCCCATAAAGAGAGATAAGAGTGAGCTTCCTGGGAAGCATCTCTGAATAATAGGGAAGCTAGATGTCTGCCTCTTGTTCATTTCCCACTGTATAAACTGTGATTCCCAGACATCCTTCTCTCTGTCACTGTGCCAACTTGAGGGTGGAGAGGGACAATGCAGTCAACATGAGGCTGTTCTTCTTACCCGTTGGCAGTTTATTCAGTTCTGTGGTCCACATGAATGTTTCAGTCACATTCCCAAGTTTTAGGGTTTTCACAGAGGTGTCCTTGGCTGTGCACAGTTGTTAGTAGGACTTTCTGTGTGTGGGGATGATTGAGGCCTGAGACCTCCTTTTCTTCTATCTTGCTGACATTACTCCTTACCTTCATGCATTTTTACCGCAGATGTGCAACTTGACTGAATCAAGATTTTGAATCTAAATGCTAGTTTATGGGACACACAGTTTAAAAGGGGGAAGCAATCAGATGCATGCAGTCAGTAGGACATTATTCTAAAGGACAACTGACCTTATCTCTGGAATGCTACAGGAAAAAGGGGGATGGAAAGGGGAATTTTCCAGATTACAAGAGACTTAAGAGACATAATGACCAATTGAAAAGGAAAATGTGGTAATTGTTTGAACCCTGGTTTAATCAAGTCTGCATTTTTGAGAAGCTAAAATTCAATACAGACTGGATATTAGCTGTTACTGAGAAATTCTTGTGAATTTTGGTAGATGTGATAATGGTATTGTGATTAAAGAACAGAATATACTTACCTGAGTTTTGTTTTAGAATTGCATACTGAAGTACATAGGGAAGAAATCATGTCTGTTACTTACTTCATACTACTTCAGCAAAACAATACATGAAGCAGAAACTGCAAAATTTTTGCAAAAATGGTTAAATGTGGGCATTGAGCATACAGGATTCATTATAGTATGCTCTACTTTTCTGTAAGTTTGAAAATGTTCTCAATAGAAAGTAGAAGAAAAAAGTTTTCATGGTATTACTCCTCTTAAAAACAGTGATATTTAAAGTATTTTTTGAGAGATTCATAATGCATAAAATGAGGAGCGAAACAAGTAGATTAAATAAAAGTTAACAGGATAAAAAATATCTTCAAAGCAGAAGTCTCAGACACATTTCTAATTATTTAGAGGTATTTACCTTTTCCTATAAAGGGACATTCAATTTATGAACCTATTTGGTAATGCTTTTTTATAGTTACGGGGACTAGAAAGATCAATACCACATGCTCCTTGGAAGAAAAAAAGTTGTAGAGACTTTCAGACCATGAGCTTGGTCCTTTAGTAGAGGAAATTGTCTTCATGCATTGGGAAGACCCCAAATTTTGCCATTGCATGGTACTGAATTTGACTACTATTATTTTCTAGTAGTGTGACCTTGAAAGCAAGTTTCTTATATTGAGTCTCAAGTGTCTTGTCCATGAAATGGGGATAATAAAACTTATCTTTCAGGAAATAGTATTAAATGAGAGTAGTATACATAAAGAGTTTACCACAGAAATGAATGAAATTTAACTCAGCTGTTTATGTTACTATTATTAGAGGTTCATTAAAGGCAAGTAGAAACAGAGTGATCAGGAACTCTGAAGAGGCGAGATTTGAGTTGAGTCTTCAAGAACGAGAGGTTTTCAACAAATGAAGATGGCAGCAGAGGGAATGTTCCACGTGTTTTGAAATGATGAAACTGATTGGTACATGCCAAGTTTAGAAAACCACCATCATAATAATTGGTTCAGCTTAATTTTAATATTAAGTGTCCAAGAATAATGAAAAAATAGTTTGGGGCCTGATTATTGTTCCTTTAAATTGGTTAGTCCAAGAAACTTGGACTTTCAATTCTTCAATAGCATTGTGAATAATGGTTTTGACAAGCTTTGACTTGGTTGGAGTTGTATTTTGAGATCAATCTCGCAGTAAGATTCATGTTGCTCTGTGAAATCTGAACTCAAAGATGCTCTGGAAGATTCTGCTGATCCCCTGCCCAGTCATCTCCTCCCCTTCTTTACAGGACACTGGTTTTGTTGGGGATGGTGATGCAACAATGTAAAAAGGAAACAGAAAACAATTTTTAGAAAGTGACCACTTTTGCATTTTTCCTTTGAAGAAAGGAATGGCAGTATCTAGTTTTGGCCAATATCTTATAAGCTGAAGTCTTAGAGTGGATCTTCCAAAAATGTTCTTCAAAAGTGGAAGTAGCATTAAGTGATAAAACTGCTTAAGACCTTAAGGATATAAGCATGGAAAGGCAGCAGTATCTTGAATTCCTTATATTGTGGAACTGTTACATTATCCCACTGCCTACTGCCATCTGTATTGTGATGTGACAGAAAACTCCCTATTTGCTTTCCAAGTTGCTGTATATATGGCTAATGTTTTGTGTTATGTGCAGCTGAATTCAATTGGTAACTGACGAATTATCACCAACTAGGAAGTTTTGCAAGGGTGAGAAGCAAATGAGAAGCTGTATGAAGCTGGACTGTGGTAGGGGCAGCATCACTAGAAATGGAAAAGAATAGTAAACAGAAGATACATTGGGGGATAGAAATCATAAGACAATTACTGTTTGAATGTGTGATTGGAGGAAAAGGAAGGACTCCAACACAAATTTAAGTTTAAGCTTGGGTGACCAGGAAAATGGTGGCATTATTTACCAACTGAAGATAACTGTAAGAAAAGAAAGATAGCTCAAGTGATATATACATGAAATGAAATAAATGTTAGATAGCATTTTACTCAAAGAAAAGTCTGAATACTCTAAGAACTAAATCAGTAGTATCAACTCCCAAGCCCTTAGAAAGCCTGATAGAACAGAGGAGGGAATGGCAAGGAGTCTCCTATTAAATTGCAAGATTTCCATTTATTCTTCCCGATGTGAAGATGAGCCACACTAACTGGTCAAAAGTTTTAAACATGAGTTTAAACTGCATTTGGAACATGTGTAATTATTTCCTCTGGGGCAAAGTGGCTTGAAATATAACTTGCTTAGCCAAGGCGTAGGTCTGCTTTCAGAGTAGAGCGTGAGCTTTGTAACCTCTGGATGTGCTTATAGTTCCATGATTCTATAATTATCTCAGGCTTCAAATCACTTTCTAGTGAACAGCAAATAATTCTTACTAATAAAATACAATTTGAAACTGGGAACTGAAATTACACATTTTCAATAAAGTGTTGTAATAAAGATAGCAACTGTAGATCCCCTCCAGGAATAAAGGGCTAAATGTATTGGTTGGCCACTCGTGCAAGACACAGCTAAAGTCTACGTTGATTCATCATGCAGGAGATGGGGATGCTCTATATAAGTTTTAAAAATAAACCTGACTGCAAATGAAGGAACTAAAAGGATATTGTCATTTAACCGTAGAATCTCCACTTAACATCAATAAGTGCTCTAAAGTTTAAATTCTGCATTAACCCCACTGAGAAACTGCTGTCCGATTTTTAGTTCCTGTATTCAGCTCCTTTCAAAGAGGTTTCAACCTCTTTCTTGGTACCATGAATAGAAATCTCTCTCTGGGTTCTTTACAATTTTGCCAACAATGAGAGACCAATTCTATTAGAAAAAGATAGGAAGATATGGGGAGCTCTCATACCAATAAAAGTTTATCCCAAGCTCCACAGATTCAGAGGAGCAATTATTTGAGCAATTTTGTTTTTCAGAGGCCTCAAGCATATGACAGAGAACAATTATTAACATATAAATGATTTATGGTACAGTTATTGTTTTCTTAAAATTGTATTTCCTACAAAAGCTTGTGATCTGAAATGTAGGGCTCATATAAATGGTAAAGTGAAGTGATTCTTAAAGCATCTCCAGGTATTCCTCCAAAAATTATTCCTTGGTCAGAAAAGTTTGGGACATTCCATTTAAATAAAACCACTGTTTCTTTTTTTTTGTGGTTCTTGTGAGAGCCTTTATAAAGCCCCATGACCCACCAAGAAAGGAATAAGGAAGTAGCATTTACATCTTGAAATTAGTTAATAAATATTAAATATTTTAATGAGATTATTAGAGATAGAGTATGATCAACATTTTAAAAAATTTTTAAGCAAACACTGACTTGACACTTTTTTTTAAGATCAGAAAGCTGAGGCTCAAAAATATAAAGTATATTTTAACAGACTGATGTGGGTTGTTTTTGTTTATCATGTTTCTTTTGGGAGTTGCTCCTCCCTAACCTCCCTCCCATTTTGCACGTTTACAGTTGTAGCACAGCCATCAGGACAGTTGGATGCCAAACTTCTTGCCATAGTATATTAGACCATCCGTGAGCATCTGATCCAGTTTGCTCTAATTGAATTTCTTTCCTTGGGAGTATGATATTGAGATCAGGAAATTCAGTCTTTCCTTCTTTATCTTGCTTAGTTTCTTCATCACTATAAAACTAGACATATATAAGATGTAAGTAATAGGTTTTTAGTCCATGTGGACCAAAGAAGCAAAGAAAGCCTATCTGGAGGCTGAAAGAAAAAAAAGCAGGCTGGGCATGGTGACTCACACCTGTAATACCAGAACTTTGGGAGGCTGAGGTGGGTGGATCACCTGAGGTCAGGAGTTTGAGACCAGCCTGACCAACATGGTGAAACCCCGTCTCTACTAAAAATACAAAAATTAGCCAGGCGTGGCGGTGGGCGCCTGTAATCCCAGCTACTCAGGAAGCTGAGGCAGGAGAATTGATTGAACCTGGGAGGCAGAGGTTGCAGTGAGCCAAGATCACGCCACTGCACTCCAGCCTGGCTGATGAGTGAAACTCCATCTCAAAAAAAAAAGCATAAATACACAAGAGAGTACACAGGCTAACTCAAAGGGGGTTTTAAGGTCCTTTTCCCATTTTGTTCAGCTATATCCCTCCCCCATGGGTTTCCATGATTCCCTTGTAACTTTGTGGTGGATTCCTTTTATCTTAAGGTTGAATTTTTTTCTGTTTCCTTCAGTGAAAAAGGGCTAAATGACTACTGTTACACAATAGTCGCAGAATAACAGCTAGAAAACAGGTCACAACAATCAGTGCACTGCCTTTTAACTACAAGTCTTTTACGGTTTGTTGAGTAATACTTTACATAGTTTATATTTTTAAAATGTAATGCTGAGAAACCAAACCGTTAATTTTTCCATCATGATGATTCTTAAAATTATTCATGTTTTCTTATCTATATGTATTATATTTAGTTTACTTAAAATTTAATAAACTGCAAAATAAAAATAACATACATATCTACTACTTAAATGTTAGCATTTATAATATTGCTTAAAATTTGTTCACTTATTCGCAGAAATAGAAAAACTTAAAATTTGTATGGAACTAGAAAACGCAAAGAGCCAAAGCAATACTGAGCAAAAAGAACAAAGTGGAGGCCTCACACGACCTGACTTCAAACTATAAGACTATAGTAGCCAAACAAGCATGGTATTGGTATAAAAACAGACACATACACCAATGAAGCAGAATGGAGAACTCAGAAAGAAATCCACTTATTTACAGCCAATTGATTTTCAACAAAGGCACCAAGAACATACATTTGGGAACCGTCTTCAATAAATGGTGCTGGAAAAAGCAGATATCCTATATGCAGAAGAATGAACTGGACCCCTATCTCTCATCATATACAAAAACCAACTCAGGATAGATCAAAGACTGAATGTAAAATTTGAAAATATAAAACTATTAGAAAACATAGAGGAAATGTGTCAGTACATTGGTCTAGGCAAAGATTTTATGGCTAAGACCTCAAAAGCACAGGCCACAAAAACAAAAGTAGACAAATAAAACTATATTAAACCGAAGAGCTTCTGTACCACAAAGTAAACTACAGGGTAAAGACACAGCCTGATGAACAGCAGAAAATATTTGCAAACTATTCATCTGACAAAGGACTCTTATTCAGAATATATAAGAAACTCAACAATAAAAACAATCACATTGAAAAGTGGACAAAGGACATGAATAGATCTTTCTCAAAAGAAGACTTCCAAATGGCCAAGAGTTATATGAAAAATGCTCAAATCGCTAATCATTATGGAAATCCAAATCAAAAACACAATGAGATATCACCTTACCCCACTTAGAATGGCTAGGATTAAAAAGACAAAAAATAGCAGATGCTGATGAGAATGTGGAGAAAAGAGATCTCTTACACATTGTTGGTGGTAATATAAATTAGTACCGCCACTATGGAAAACAGTATGTATGCTCCTCCAAAAATTAAAAATAGAACTACCATATGATCCAGGAATGTACTATTGGGTATTTATCTAAAGGAAAAGAAGTCACTGTATTAAAGGGATATCTGCACCTCATGTTTATTGCAGCAGTATTCACAATAGAAAAGATACAGAATCAACCTGTGTCCCTCAGTGGAGGAACAGGTAAAGAAAATGTGGTATATATACAATGGAATACTATTTGGCCATAAAAAATAAAATTATGTCATTTTCAGCAACATGGATAGAACTGGAGGTCATTATGTTAAATGAAATAAGGTAGACACAGAAAGAGAAAGATTGCATGTTTTCACTCATTGGAAGCTAAAAAAGTTTACCTCCCTGAAGTACAGTGTGGAATGATAGGTATTAGAGGCTGGAAAGGGTATGTGTGGTGTGGGGGTGAAGATAATTGGTTAATAGATGCAAACATCGTGTTAGATAGAAGGATAAGTTCTAATGTTTGATAACAGAGTAGGGTGACTACAGTTAACAACAATGTATTGTATGATTCAACATAGCTAGAAAAAAGCTTGAAATGCTCCCAATACCTAGAAGTGATAAATACCCAAGGTGATAGATGTCCTAAATACCCTGACTTCATCATTTCACATTCTCAGCATGTAACAAAAATCACATATATCTCATAAAGATGTACAAATATTATGTATCAATAAGAACTTGTTCACTTTTAAAGAAATAAACAGTAGACACATTTTTCTATTACCTCTGATCCAATTCTTTCACACTCTACACAAAGGCAACACCTAATATGCATTTGGCATGTGTCTGAATCATATTATTGTGCTTTTATGACACAGAAATCTCTATTTGATATAGTTGTATATTTTTAAAAATGTATTTAAACTGTATTATACAGTTAATAACACTATGTAATTGTCTTTTCACACTTAACATTATGCTTGCATGTGCATTCATAACTTTCTTCTATTTAAATTTTATTGAGCAAGATTTAGCATTATTTTATAAAAATCCTTTACCTGAGATGCTTTTTGCCATGTTGTTGCATGGTTTTAGTATTGAGCTTTTATAATGCCTAGATAATCTCCCACTGAGTTGATATATGATAGTTTGCTTTACTATTCCCCTCTGGTTTAAATAATTATAAATTTTTGGCCCTTATAAATAAGTAAAAAAGTAAATAAATAATAGAAGTTGGTATATTTGTCTCTGAAGGTAAGAGAAAGCATCTTTTACCATAATTTAAGCCAATTTAAATGTTAATTTCATCCAAAATGTCCTCACAGTAACACCCAAAATATTTGGCCAAATATCTAGGCCCATTGTGGGGCAGTCAAGTTGACCAATGAAATTATCCATCATGGGAGGCTAGGTAGGTAGCCAACAGTATCTGCTTCAAAGGTGAGGAACATCAATATACAATGTTTTTGATGTTTTTAATAGGAGGAGATTCTCAGCTATGGGTTATTGAGTTCAATTGATATAAAATATTCAGAAGTTTTGATATGTATTTTTCAAATGCTTTCCTAAAATTCTTTTATAATTTGCATAGTGTCTAACAATGTTTTAGAGTATGTTTCCTGCATTAGCCCAGCATTATGTTTGTTAAAAAATTACTTGTTCAGTAGGTATAAAATGTTACTCATGGCCGGGTACGGTGGCTTATGCCTGTAATCCCAGCACTTTGGGAGGCTGAGGTCGGCGGATCATGAGGTCAGGAGTTCGAGACCAGGCTGGCCAACATAGTGAAACCCCATCTTTACTAAAAATACAAAAATTAACCGGGTGTGATGGTGCATGCCTGTAGTCCCCGCTACTCGGGAGGCTGAGGCGGGAGAATCACTTGAACCCGGGGGGCGGAAGTTGCAGTGAGCTGAGACCATGCCGTTGCACTCCAGCCTGGGTGACAGAGTGAGACTCCGTCTCAAAAAAAAAAAAAAAAGTTACTCATTATTGCTGTAATATTTATTTTTTGATAAATAGAATAACCTTTTGTGATATTTGTATTTCCCTTTTGTGCATTTCTTTAATGAAATCTTAGTGTTCTTAAACATTTTATAGATTCAATATATTATGTAAAATATAAAATATATAATACTAGATTATATTATATGATATAAAATAGATTATGTTCTATGTTATATAGGTTATATGACAAAATATGTTTTATGTATTTGTAATATATAGCATATTTATAATACATATAACAAATGTGTTATTTATATATAACATTTCAGTATATATAACAATATATGTTATATATTATAAATATGTAAAATATATTTTATAATGTCATATATATCCTAATATAACATATAAAATATATAAAATCTATGGTATATTTTATATATGACAATATATAAAATTATATTTTTATGTTCTTGCTACTCTTTTCCTATTTGTGTCATTTCTACCAACCTGTTGTTTTCCATTTTATTTAAATGTTATGTTTTATTCTATAAATGTGTGTTAATTTTCTTAACGTTACCCATTTTGATCTTTTATAATTTCTCCTTTTATTTTTAATTCTCTTAGTTGTGATAGTTTTCCTTCTTTCTTGTGATTTAATTTTAATCTACTTAGAATTAATTATAGAGTAAAGCATAGTTTTCTTCATGTCATTTATTAAAGACTCCCATTGTTTGGATTTGCTTATTTTGTGACCCATCAGTGTAATGGACTGAATTATACCCCCACAAATTTATATGTTGAAGCCCTAACCTTCAATGTCACTATTTGGAGATAGACTACTCTGGAGGTAACTAAGGTTAAATAAGGTCATGAGAGTAGGGCTCTAATCTGCTAGGACTGGAGCCCAGAAAAAGAGACACCGGAGTCCTTTCTCCACCACATGAGGACACAGAGTGTGGCCATCTACAAGCTAGGCAAAGAGGTCGTAGAAGAAACTCATCCTCACAACATTTTGATCTTAGACTCCCAGCCTACAGAACTGAGAGAAATAAATTTCTATTGTTTGATTCATTGAGTCTGTAACATTTTATATTGGTAGCCTGAACAGACTAATGCAATAACATTCTTAGATTTATTGGGATCTCCTCTTGAGATCTAGACTTGCTTTCATGAATATATTCTATTAATAGAAATCTCCATTTACGTAAATATATGTGTATATAGTGCCATTACATAAGTTTGGATTATTTTGATTTTATATTTTAAGTGTGGGCTGCACTTTTTTACATAATAATTTATGTCGAATGTAAAAGTATACCTCAAAATATGCTATAGCCATTCTTCTGAGTTTCTCTATGGCATCTAACATGAAGCTTCATCAAGCAGAGTATAAACCAGAATTTCCTGCTTCGTCTAAGGTATAGGACGCCACATGGCTTGGCGCTTCTTCCTTGAGTGGAGCTAGAAAATGTGAGCCAAGGCTGATGAGAAGGGAAGATGGACCTCCCTAGGGTCATCTGTGGCAAACATGACTAAGCGGAGATGAGGTGAGGAGTATGCAATCAGAAATTGTTGTCATTCTAAGAAAACCTGAGAACCAAGTGAAACTACTTAACATTTTGATTTTATAAAACATCTAAATATTTTCTTACTGTGAATTTCACCTACAATTGTACTTTTTTGTTAAATCTTTTGAAAATACAAACTTCTTTTAATAATGGCTAATTACCTTAGATCCTATTAATGCAAACTTCTTTGAGAGAGAAAAAGCGAATGATACGTTGTGCTCAATAAGGCTGCAATAATAAGATATAATAAATGAGAACAACATGTCATGAAAATTGTGTCTCAGTTGTCTACAGGATCAACTCTTTTGTCTGAATTGCCCAGACATTTTAGCTAAACCTCAAACTGATTTTATTTTTCTTCAATAGCTTTGACTTAATCAGTTGATTTGTTGGCATTACATAGATATAGCCCAAAATAAACATTTCTTGCTCTGAAGAATTTGATCATAAGCTGTTCATTATATTTTAGGAAGAATTTTCAAGAGAGAATGAAAATGATCCAATATTTATAAATTTTCTTTTGCTTCAAATCAGCAACTATCATAGTAAAAGAAAAAAGCTTAGGAGCAATTGAGAGATTTGCCATACGCCTTGAATACCTCTAAGGGCCCTGTCTGCACTGTGGAGGGTTGAGAAGGTTTGATTCCTAGTTGTGAGCCTTGGTCAGGCATGGTGCATGTTTTGCTGGGAATGTTTCTGCAAAGAGGCCGTTGTTTCAGCGTCAGTACTAATCTCGCCACTCTTTGATCTTCCTCTTTTACCATCTGAAGGACTTCTGGATGCTGCTCTTTTATCCAGACAATGTTTTTTACATCCCATTCACAAATTCAGTATCTGGGTCATCCAAATACATCTAGGCCTAAAAAGTAACCCTTCACTGGGGCTAAGTAAACATGATTTAATTTGTTCTGGACTCCAGAGTAGCTTGTGACATAAGAGACAGCAAGTCCAAGTATAGAACCTTAATAGGACAAAATAATTTTTTTTTGGTCAGAACTTAACTAAATTTAGTACTAATCCCTTGAGAAAGAAAGAAAAAGCCTTAATTCAACACCCAATTATTTTTAAAGAAGGATCTAAAGACATAGCAGGAAATTAGACCAGCCAGTTTGACATCAGTTAAGTCTGAGAGCATTTTAAAAAGATCAAATGCTGGAACATTTAAAAAGCACAGCTTGACAACAGTCAATTAAGGTAGCCTCAGGGTGTGGCCGGGAGATTTTAGTAATTTGTGTGTGTAGAGCATGGACAAAAATTTTAAAAGACATTGCCATAAGAATCAAGAAAAACAATAAAAATCATAAACAGGATATGGCTATTTAACACAGACTTTTCTTTCATTTTGTTTAATAATGGAGCCATGAAATCCTGGGGACTAAAAAAGCCTGGCAAATTGAATAGTTGAGTAAACCTGGCTGTAAGTCAAACTCAATTTGAAATCCCTAGTAAGTTAGTTTTGTGTTCAGACTATTATTCAGCGATACTAAGTGTTGGGGTAAACGGGTATGGTTATGGCAGAAACACCTAGGACAGTGCTTCTCAAAGTGTGGTCCAGGGACCAGTGCCATTCCATAAACTATCATTGGCGAGATAAGTACAGAATAAGTTGAGAATAAGTGTTTAGAGACTTTGATAGCAATGTCACAAAGTACTTCCCTGAAAACATGGGTTTTAATTTTGTGTATCTTGCTTTTTTTAAAAAAAAAGTTTCAGCCTTAGCAATTTTATTGTATTTTACAAAATTATGGGTCCATGTCTTATTGAAATAAAAAATAGTGCTTCTCCACAGATAGTCTGAGAAGCACTGATCAAGACAGTTTTTTAAAGAAATGGCATTTAAAGTATGATGTGCATCATGTTAGAAAATATCAAGCTGTTTTCCTCTTCACAAAATAAATCCCAGCATAATTACCTCAAACACATTTGTAAAATGGCTTTCAAAAACAGACATTTGAAGAAACTCATTGGGTCAAAGTTTAGAGAATCTGAAAAAAAGTCTTTTATCGTGAACTGTAGCTGTAACTAAGACTACAGTGTATGTGGAAAGGTAGATCGTACTGTTCTGATTTTCAGGCCCTCACTGTATTCAAAGGATGCACCCATGCCCTTTGCCATGTGAGTTTGCACTTGCTACCACTAAATGTCAAGTGTTACCCTACCTCATTGATGTCAGGCTTCACCAAATGACTTGCACTGGCCAGTAGAATATGGGCAGACATGCCAGTGTTCCGGGCTCTGTGACAAAGCCTCAGAGGCATTGTATATTTCTTGTGTCTGTCTTCAGTTTTTGTGACCACTGTAGAAGGGCATGCTTCAGCTGTCTGCTGCCCCTTGAGGGTAGGTCCCAGAATATGACACGTGGAGCAGAACTAAACCTGATCCAAGGCTTAGAGCCAAGTCCACCACACTGCAGCCTGAAGTAGTCATCAAAGCCAACCCATAGACCAATAAGCCAGAAAAAGATCTGCCTGTTGTTGTAGGCCACCTAGTTTTGGGGTGGTTTGTTATGGAGCATTATTGCAGCAGTAGGTGACCAGCACAGTTGGGTTATAATACATGCTATAGTTACAGATGGTATTTGAGTCACTATTCGAGTCTGGACACCTCTTCTAAGTGGCATTCTAATGTATGCAACTGCCTATTTGACATGCCAACTTTGGTCTCCAATAGGCAACTCAAATGTAACACATTCAAACATGCACTCTTGAATCCCCTCCCCACAACCCCAAACTACTTCATTGCTTGGTAAATGGCAAATCTCTTCTATCACTTGCTCAGACCAAGATCCTTGGAATCATCCTTGATTTCTCACTTTTTTTTTTTTTCCCACATTTCACATCTAGTGGGATGGGAAATAAATCGAAACACATTCTGAATCTGACCACTTCTCATCCCCTCCATTGCTATTAACACTTCCCTAAGAAGCTCCTCTTAGTGGCTCTTTCTTCTTCTGCCCTTATTTCTCTGGGATCTATTCACTGCACAACAACCAGGATGATCTTTTAAAATATGTCACGTCATTTCGCTCTTCTTCAAGCTCTCTATTGGCTTCCCAACTCACTCAAATTCATTCAAAATTGCCGTCATGACCTAACTGGTCCTACACATCTAGACTGGACTACCTGCTTTCTATGAGCCACATGGCTCTTTGCTTTCCATGACTACACGAAGTTTCTGCTGCAAGATCCCGCCTTGGGATGCCCTCTTCCCAGTTGTCTGCTGCTCGCATATCAGTCTTATTATGGAGGCTTCCCTGACCCCATGTAGAATAGTAACTACTACTCCACCACTTCCTGTGCACTTCCTCCACTTTATTCTTGATCTTAGCACGCACTATCTAGCATGTTACATATACATGCATTTATTAACTGCTCTCACTAGAATGGAAACTTTGTGAAGCAGGGATTGTCATTTCCATGGCCGTATCTAGCATTAAGAACAGCGCCTGGCATATAGAAGGCACTTAATACATATCTATTGGTGAAAAAATGAATTAAATGTCTTTGGAAAGAATAGGGCCCTATTAAATCTTGAATTTGCTAAGTGTAAGTTGGGTATTTAAATGCTGACTGATTATAGTTAAGGAAAGACCAGCTTCCTATTTTTAACAAGAAGTTGATGTTTGTCAAATAGGCAGGATAATCTTTTGGTTGTGGATTTTAAAGAATACCATGACTTGTTTAACATTAGAAACGGGGGCACTTTATTTTAGCACTGAAGACATTAAGGTTGCATTCAGGGTTTTTAATTTGTATGAGACATTCAGTAAGGATTTTTAGTTCATTTTTGAACCAGGTCATTTATAGAGCTTACTAAGAGATGGGAGGTGAGAAAGAATCAGCGAATTCTAGAACTGGAAATTCTATTTTTATTTTAGAGGGAAAAGAATAACACTCCTTCCAGGAAAACTTTAGGGACCTGTGAGAAGATGAGGCTGGCCGGGTAGGAGGTGGGGACTATCACTCGCAGGTTTTGCCCACACTAGCGGTTTTCTGGCATTTCAGCAGCACACCGTTTTGGTGAGGACTCTATATGTTATTTTAGCAGCAAAATCTCTGCCAAGATCATGAAGGGAGTGCAAACTCCAGGAAATCTTGTAAAAGAAGCAGAAATGTTGTTATATGCTTGGATTTCAGACCAGCTGAGGCAAAACTGCTGCACATCTACACCCAAGCCCTACCAAGTATGGTCATTCTGAGACTTCCGTCGGAAGTTCTTTGCTCAGAGGTGACAGAATTTCTAACATCATTTCAAAATCTGGTTTGTATCAGGTTGCTGATCTCCGGATTCATGAACATGTAATCAATACCTTATTTCTATAGTGTTGAGTACTTCACAGGGCTATGTGCACAGAAAATACATTATAAAAAGGCAAAAATAGGGAAGAATGATACAATGATTATAGAAAAATAAAATCAATTTTATTCTTATTTTGTGTTCAGTGAACACACAGCAAAAATGTATAATTAATTTTCTCTGGTGGAGAAGGGGGCTGTAAATAACACTTGTTAAATAACTAAGATGTGCCAGACACAATTCTAGGAGCTTCACATATGTTTCCTAGCTATAATATATAAAACTTGTATCTTGCATGTAACCTCCTTTACAAATTAGATTATTTTGGGATCAGATATTCTCCCCATTTCTTAGGATGAAGCAGATACAAAAGCAAGGATAGCCTGACAAACTACCTGAGAGACAGAAATGTTACATATTTTTCTGAAGACCACAGAGCAAATGTAGAGAAGGGAAAGGAAGAATATTTTACACTCATTTGGGATGAAAGCTTCTATGGGTTGGTTTTGTAAGGTCCACAGACAACTTATATTCTGACACCTAAGAAATATTACAATGTAAGTTCTGTGTGATGAATAGTCAGTAAAATAGTTCTTCCTCTCAGATAAGAAACTGTAATTATTCAGCAGCTTCATCTTAATTCTTTTCCTTTGGGCTTTATTTTATAATGCAGAATGCAAAAGAAACACTCCCTGCGTTCAGAAGCGCTCTTTGAAGCAACATCTAGTGCATTCCCTGGGTATCATGAGTTTAGAATTGTGAGATGTAGACTTAAAACCTTGTCAGAAATGTGTTTGCGTGTCCTTGTCCCGAATTCCCCTAGCGTGCTCTGTTCTCAAGTTCGTCGCCGTCCTTCTGTCTTGTGCCCAATAGCAGAGCAGTGGACATTTGGCTCTGCTCCCTATTGCTTCTACACCTAAGGAGGCCTTGGAAGCGATAGCACAGATAGCTGTTGGCTGCAGAGGCAACACAGCCATCACCACCAGCAGTGGAAAAGATGCTGCCAGAGGATGCTGGGAATGGCGTTTGGGCTGAAGGAATGTTTAAGACTTCTTTACAGGAATGGGGAAAGAAAGGGTTCTTTTCACAAGATGTTTGAAAAATGAACAGTATTTTTTTTCTCCAATGGAAATGTCATTTCACTGATTTTCTTCCCTTTCATCTGCATCACCTATATACAATCATCATGTTGTCTTTTCTTAAGTACTGTGCAGTATTTGAAAATGAATTGAATTCTGAAAGATTTTATATTTTTTTCCCCTGGTAACTGCACAAATCCATTAAACATTTTATTGCTCCCTAGGGGTTGTGTGATTTATTATCCTGACCCTACTGGTCAGATAAACAAACACCTAACTCAGAATGAACAACTGTCTCTGTTTCTTTGAGTGATGGGAAGAGAATTTTAAATAATGGTTGGTGTTTTCAAGACATGGGGGGAAAACAAGGAAAGAAAAATGCTTTTTTTCCTTTGGCATTAGCCATGGAGTACTATGATCAGAAAATTGTGTTTTTCCTCTTCTCTCTGAAAACATGTTCTTCATTTATGTTCTTTATTGGAAATTAAGCACTTTAATTCAGGAAATGTATTAAGTTAGTAAATAATACAGTCCTCTAAAGTGTTTTCACCCAGAAAGTTTTTCTCTCTTTTGTTTGTTTTTAATGTGTTTGATTTTAGTTTTTCCTAATTGGGGGTATAGGGAACTAGTAAATCGTTCGTAGTTTCATTTATGAATTCATTTTAAAAAACAGTACTGATCACTTACTTTATGCCAGGTTTGGTGGTGTTACTCAAGAAAACAGCTATGGGAGAATGAGCTTTGCCTGTAAGAAGAGGGCACAGGGCTAACTGATTGCACATTCATAGACACTCACACATATTCATCCACTGTGATGAAGCAGACACGAAGACTCAGCCATGTAGGGTGGAGCCTGAGGAGAGAGCCTCAGCAATGCCACAGAGTCGGGTGAGGCTTCACAGAGGATGTAATATTTGAGCTGAGTCTTGAAAGACCTTTGCATAAAGAAGATTGTTGTAAGCTAAGGGAAATAGCCATGCACAGGCAAGGAGGACTGGCCAAGATCTAGGCTAGGCAGAGAGGTGGATAGTTTGATGACCCAGGAGTGGGTACAGTACAGGGGGAGAATATAAAAGCCAAGTGTGTATCTGCGGGGGTAGAATCACATGTAAGAAGCTGCGTGGAAACTCACCAAGAAAACTAGAGATTTATACAGCAAGAAAGAGAACTGAGAGAGAAGGATAGCATAGCCTTAATTATAAAGCTTTCCATTTCAGAGAATCTAGACTGATTCACATCTTGTGGTTTTATCTTTTAGGTTACTGGTTTTCTGAATAGAGTGGATTATTTAGCTTGAAAATAGAAAACAATGTTATATTTTTGATTAATATTAATGACATCAAAAATACACATATCAACAAACACCTAAATTTAGGATATGACTTAAAGACATTTGACAATAAGGTACAATTGTCCACTTATCTGATTAGCAAGGATTTAGGAGATTTATACCACTTACACTTTCTGCAAGGCCATCTTGCAAAGTATATATAAATTTAAATGTGTCCACCCTTTGACCCTGAAACTGTATTTTTAGGAATTTATTTTTAAAAATTAAAATACATGTTCTTTGTCCAAGAAGATGAGACTACTTAAATGAATTATGTTTCACCATACAATAGAACACACAGAATTTTTATATTCTGTGAAAATTAAAATGATGAATCAGAAACATGTATTAACATGGAAGAATGTTCTTATGTTATTGCTAAGTATAAAAAGCAGGTTATAAACAGCTATATAGCTTTATTTTTAATATGTAATATGTTTAGAAAGGGGCTGGAGAGATCTGTATCAAGTTGCTAACTGCATTTATTTCTGGCGATGATTTTCTAGATGATTTTTACTTTGGAAACATTTTGTAGTGTCTGTGTTTTTGTTGTTTTTACAATGAGCATATTCTATTTTCATTATCTGATAAAAACACATAAAGTCTACTAAAAATGAAAAGGCCAGGCATGATGGCTCATGCCTGTAATCCCAGCATTTTGAGAGGTCCAGGCGGGCAGATTATCTGATAAAAACACATAAAGTCTACTAAAAATGAAAAGGCCAGGCATGATGGCTCATGCCTGTAATCCCAGCATTTTGAGAGGTCCAGGCGGGCAGATCACCTGAGGTCAAGGGTTCGAGACCAGCCTGGCCAACATGGTGAAACCCTGTCTCTACTAAAAATACAAAAATTAGCTAGGCATGGTGGCAGGCGCCTGTAATCCCAGCTACTCGGGAAGCTGAGGTAGGAGAATCACTTGAACCCAGGAGGCAAAGGATACAGTGAGCTGCGATCGCACCACTGCACTCCAGCCTGGGCAACAGAGCGAGTCTCTGTCTGAAAAAAAGAAAAAAAAAAGAAAACAGAAATTATCATTTAATTGACTTGGAGGTTATATCGACCATCAGTATTAAAAATAAAAACCCAGTGCCTTCCCAGCTGTAATATGCATCTGCATCACCTGTGTACCTGTGCATATCATCTGGCAGGTTTAAGGTGGGACCTGAAACTCTGCATTTCTCACAAGCCCCCAGGTGTTGCCTATGTTGCCGGTTTGGGAGCATGCTTTAAGAAACAAATTTAAACTATAAAAATCTTGTGTTGCCAGGTTTCATTGCCTTTGTTGTGCTTATTTTATTATAGGGAGAAACATACATGGAATAATAAAAGATTTCTGAGAAAACAGAAGTAAAACAGCTGTTTTCATTTAATGATTCTCTTAACAGGTAGAATAAGCAGATTCTATTTCCATCTTTTCCAGAGATACCCAAGGTCCTCCTGAATTCGTGTGGCCATCCTGGACTTCGTAATCTCATAGTAGAGCTTTCCTCTCAAAATGGAATCTCAATTTGCAGAGTTTCATGGGCAACCATCCCCATTTAAAGCTTGCTATTTAGAAGTTTCTTTTCCTTAAAGCACTATACTGGTTAGTCTCCTCTGACAAAGTAGTCAGTGCTTAAATACAAGAACTTTCTTGACTTTTTAGCCTCTTCCAAATTGTTTTAACAAGTTTCCATAGGTTATTAATTCCAAAAAATGAATAAAGAAGCAAAGTCAGGCAAGGCAAGATCAAGAGAGCTTTCCCAAAATGCAACTCACTTTATTACCAACAGGTAGTCTTAAACAACACAAGTATGAGTTTTGGTGATTTAGTGAAAATGCTAATCCAATTTTTTAAAAAAAATTGCCAAACTAGTTGTATCGGCCTGCTTAATCAAAATTACCAATTTATTTTTATTGTTCTTGTTAATGAGCTAAATAGTATAGCAACTGGATTTCTTTTTGAATATGATTTCAGTATTAGCAAAGGGCACAACTGTGGCAATATACCTTTTATTGATTATTTTTGCTAATTCATTTGTTTCATGTGGTCTGTTCTTCACCTTGGATTTCTTTAACGCAACTTAGTTCTTTTGAGAATGTAAATAAAATGGTGTCAGCAGAGGCAGATTTACCATAAAGCTAATAAAACATTATGTTCACATGATGATGTGTTTCTGTAAAATTTACTAAAATTAGTTACATTCACTTCCATGGATTAAACACCCCCTTCCTGGCCCACCCTGTCAAACTCCTCTGCAAAGTATGCAATAACTAAAACTCGGAGTTGGTACTTTTATAATGAGCAACCAGCAAGGACTGGGAGCTGGTAGATCATATTCAGAATATACCAACAGCAGGGAATCATTGAGAGCAAGAGACACATTTTTGATACAATAAATGACTAGGCTCTTGGGTTATTTGATAATTCAGTTAATGAAAACAGAGAACCATATGAACACGTTGGAGAAATATTAAGATTTCCTGATGATTTGATACAAAGGATGGTCATTGGCAAAGATAACATAACTCATGCCGCTAAAGCAAGGACATCTACTAACTTGTTAATGAGTGTTGAAAATCCCAAGTACATTTAAGACCAGTCACTGCACAGGGAAAGGTGACGGGCCCAACAATCTCGCAATCTTACAGTTTACATATGAGGGAAACTTGACAAATATTTTCCCCAATAATTCTAAACATGCACATGATATTACAATAACAAATGGTGCGGTCAAAAGAAATTTTTTTAAACTATTAAAAAGAAAACCATAAATTTTTGTTGACTTTGCTTGAGGAGAAATTCAATTTTATTTTCTCTATAGAAAATATTGTTGTCATGCAGAAACAAAGAGGATACAAACAAAAATATAGTTAGCAAAGTATTACAGATGTGGACCAGGTCAGTTAATTAAAGAAAATATATAATTTTTCTGGATCTTGTGAGGTTTTTGACAATTATCGGCATTTTGAAAGTTATAAATTATTGTAATTTTCCCACTATTCTGAATTCTAAATGAATAGTCACTTAAACGAAATGTGATATTTGTAATTTTACATTCTGTTTCTTAAAGGACTTTGAAGGTAGTAGAACCGTCAAGTCCCACAAAACCTGCATCCGTCCCTAATATCAGAATAACTTGAAATTCTAGTAAGTTCGTATAGGATGTTTGTTAGCATGTTAATATTTTGAAGTTAGGAGCAGGTTTTTTTTTTTTTTTTTTTTCCCCCCCACAATAAAGGGAAAAGCTTAGGAACATGTGAAGAAAGTAAGAAACTCAAAATATAGACACCCTTCCTTCAGTGCAAATGTGGCTGGTTTGATGTCATCTAGAACCACCACACTTTGCTCTCTGGAGAGGCTGCCAGTACAGATGAAAAGCTGGGAAAGCAATTCCACCCATGTAACTAACTCTCACTCCTCTAAAAACAGATCAATGAAGATAATTGCCTTGGACCATATTTTGGATTTTTATGAAATTGGTCTCTATTAAAGGAGTGTTATCAAGGGCCAGCATGAGAAAACAGAGCCCAGAATAGAAGTATGCAAAGAATGAATGAGATCCTAAGTGCACATGTCTGTGGAGAGTTAACTGGGCTGTAATTCTAATATTACTATTATTTGGGATAGGTTACTTGTTACAATGCTCTGTAGATTTTGAGTTCATCTGTCCTGTTTGTATTTTCCCCATACATTCTATTATTTTTAGGGCATAATTATGTTGAATGTGAGCTTTTTCCAGAACCCGTTTATGACAATAAAGCAGGAATGCTTGTATTTATACTTTGCCTATTTGTAAAAAGTAGCTTCTAAGATAAACACGATGCAAAGCAAAAGCGTAGGACGTAAGAGAATATCTGAGGAAAAAAGAGGATGGAGACATTATGAACAAAATGTACAAAACGACAACAAATACTTGTCCTCAAATGAAAGAAGTACTAATAAATAAAACTGGTCACTGTTACCTGGCACTTAAGATAGAAAGAAGAAAACAATTTTAACAGAGTTTTATTTTGGTATGAAATGAATTACAGAAATTAAAGTTGATACCCAAAGTGAGAACCCTGTCTATAAAAGTAATCTACAAAAAGTAAGAAAAAAAAATTTAAGGGGGTAAGGTGGCAAGCGCCTCTAATCCCAGCTGCTTGGGAGGCTGAGGTGGGAGGATTGCTTCAGCCCAGGAGTTTGAGGTTGCAGTGAGCTGTGATTACACCACTGCACTCCAGGATGGGCAACAGGGCCAGATCTTGTCTCTAAGAGAAAAATACAATAAAATAAATAAAAAGTTGATACTATATGGAGAAAGCATTCCAGCACTGAGCAGAGGTCACAGTAGGTACTCAGAAAATGTGGGAGGAAGAAATACAGGCTTTGCAGTCAGATGACCTGGTTTTCAGCCCAGCTCAGCGATTTATTAGGGTTCTGACCTTGGACATGTTATTTACCTCTTTAGACTTTGCTTTGTCTGTGACAAAGGACTAATAATAACTATCTCAGAAGCACAAGGTAAGTACCTAATAATGTTATATGGTAATACTGTTGTTATTATTATTTTGCCAAAGATGTGAAAACATAATTCAAAGGGACAGGTTATTATATCCCACTTTAGGAAATCAAAGGCCATAACATTTGATTATTATCTAGGAAGGCATTTCTCTGGATGCTTTGCTTTCTGAGTAAAGGTGCAGCACTTGAAAGCTCTAGATAAAAAGTTCCTCTCCTTGGGCGGAGGCTATGACACATCTATTTTGTGGGTGCTTTGAAATCTGGTCCACAGACTGCTTTTTATGACTAATGAAAACAGATATCGCCCCTGGTCGTGAGGGTTACCACTTTTAGTCTGTGATTGGGATGCAGCCTGAGAGACCCAAGGCAGTGAATCCTGCCAGTGGGATCACCAGGCTTTGTGACGTGAGGCTCCCCAGTCAGTAGCAAAGGTCCCTGTAGGAACTCACCCCGATGGTTGCTGGAGAAGCAGCGCCTGACCTGCCCATCTCTCCTCCCTCCTGTGACTCAGGTCCTTGCAGATGGGTTCAGGGGATTCTGCAGATTTGAGCCACTCAATCAAATCTTCCCACTTCTTCATGCAGATACTAATCTGCCTTTTGAGTTCTTGGGTTACCACCTGGGAGGGAACAGCAGGTGCCAGACAGCAGAGAGTGGCTGTAGGAGACACTGTGCTCCTAGCACTTTGAGCTTCGAGTTTCACCTTGGCCCTGCACATTAGGGTGATGGCAGTGGCAGCGAGTGACTTGTCTGCCTCACATGCTGTGGAGACAGGGAGGCGAGAACGTGTCGCTGCCATCGTGGAGCCATTTAAGGACTATGACTACTGTTGCTATCTCTATAGAAATGGACTGGATATCGCCTTTTAGACAGGGGAGGGCATTGAAAGCCACCAGATTTTAATTTCTGTCTTATATCAGCTTTCAACCTTAAACAACTATATTAAGTGCTCTTTGGGTTAGACTGAAATGCTTAGAGAAGCTCATTATAGAGTTTAATTATCATGGCATTTTATAAATGGGAAAGATGAGTGCAGTTGGGAGAATCCTGCTTTCTTAGTGCTGACAATGCTGGTTAGGATTTCCGTAACCGCTAGAAGGTGCATTTTGCATTTCTTGCAGATGTACATTGTGAAACAGGAAACTGGAAGGGGGAAGGAGATAAAAAGCAACAAGACACCACTGATCTGTTTTCTTTTTTGAAATTGTAAATTACATTAAAAAAAGAAATTGAAACATGAATAGACAAAGACTTTGTTTATTTATTGCCAGGAGAGGTGCATTAGGATGCCACCCTGTGTTTCCATGGCATTGAGGAGACATAAACAGGAAACACGGGCTAATGCATTCAGTTAGGCACAGATTTTAAAGTCTAATGTGCAATCTAAATATATATCACAAGTATTCTTGCCATTTATTTATCTATTGCATAGCCAGCAGTTAAGGGGGGGGAGCCTGCTTAACTAATGGGAAGCTGTGATCTGTTTGTAAATGTGCCTACAGGCTCAAGCCTTTGACATCTGATGTGCATCTATGGCATGTCTGTGCTCTTTGTTACCTTGGAATCACTTGTTAACCTACTTTTGCCTCTTCTAGATGAGGCGTAGTAAATTCAAATACTTTAATTCACCTTCTACGTAGGTAACCTAAAGGTGGCAAGTGAGCTGAGCTAAGTGTATATGAATCATTGTGAATGGCGCAGATACAGGAAATTGGAGAGCCTAAGCTCTCTGGACAGCCGGCAATTCTTGACAAGCACACACATAGACTTGTTTCAGAAGGTTTGATGAGTTTTCAAAGGAATCTGTAAATCTACATTTTTACTTGAAATATGTTGGCTAAAAAATTAGCATATTTATTGGCCAAATGCAACAGGGCAGGTAGGGTACAAAGGTTGCCAGTTTAGAAGTCTGATTTTTGTGATAATAACTTCACGGTTTTTGTTGTTGTTTTTAAAAGCATAGAGCCTTTACCCTTTCAGTGATGTAAATGCATCCTGGATATAATGTAACTGAGTCAATGCCAAAGCAGGGCCCAGAAAGGATCTAGGGCTTCTGGCTCCTCGTTTAGTATTTTTCTTCATTGACATGTTTCCACTTGCCTTTCTTCTTTAGAACTTTGAGCTTCCTCTTTTGTCTGAGAAAAGCATCGAGCAGAGGAAATAGAGAAGCCAAAACCTAAAGTCAGGAATAATTTAGCACTAGGCTACAAAGAGCTCATCAGTGAGAGAACAACTGATTAGAACAGAACAAGAGAGAGTAACCATTGTATTGGACACCATGCTTAAAAAACTGGGTAAATGCCACTCGAGGAAGATCAAGCCAGTTAATTATAAAACGAGAAAATAGGGCTCTCTAGGCTCAGTGAATATGTATAATTGTTACTGCTCACATGAAATCCGCTGGTGTCCTTTGTGTGTACCACCACCCTTAATTTCAGGAATTCTCTACCATTCCTATATGTGGTGTCTGCCTTCAGGGGGTAGGGAGTAGAGTGGCAGAGACCTGTGATCTATGCCCTGTTATAAATAAATATGGCCTTGCAGGCAAACTTCGCATGTTTTTGCGAAATCTAAGGTGCAAATAATTTTTTTCTTTGCTTGTGTTTTTAGAACAGTGTGGTTTGAATCAGGCTAGCTGTGAAATATATAAGCCTTCAGAGCAGAAGTATGCTTATTGCTTGCAATCAAATAAGAAATTAAATATTATTTTGAAGCTATTTTTTCTTACATCCCTAAAAATAAAATGGATTGTTTGAAAAACATATCTAAACAAATGAAATAATTAATTTGAAAAATGTCAAAAGCGTTCCACTGCATTATGTTTTCATTCTCTTTTGCTTGGTTTGTCTGACATTTTATGACTATGGTTAGGTCACTGTTTGGGGCCAACTTCCTTTGTCTCATTGCCTTTTGCTTTTCATGGGTTCATGTTTATGTTGCAGGACTTCTCCTTAGTTCAGCTAAAGATGGGGTCTTTGTCCCATGGCCACAAAAATTCAGGCTCACAGACTGTTTGAAGGATGAGTAAGACAGGGTTTTATGAGGTGAAAAGGAAGGAAAGGGGGAAACAAGCGCTCTCTGTGAGGCCAGAGTCTCCTGCTAGAGCACTTCCAGCCCTCAGCTTGAATCCCAGGTTCCACACAGGAAGAGGAGGGGCCAGGCCTCTCCCTGCTGCAACAGTGGGAACTTCCCCAGGCTCCACCCCAGTGCGCAGGCCAGTTAGAGTTTGTCCAGGGACCCCTCCCACCTGGCTGTCTCATTTACACTCTGGGTGGGAGCCACCTTCTTTCCTTCTTAGGTATTTTCATGTTCTTTTTTCATTTCCAAATGTCTGTTAAATAGGAAATACCCTATTCTAGCTGCAAAGTTAGTGTGTGTCTTTGTCACCCCCTGGCCAGTCACACAGAGGGTCTGGTATTCTGTAAAGATGCTTCCCTTGCTACTGTTATCACAGTGTGCTCAGATTACCTGCCAAGTGCTTGCTGTATAAATTATAGCTGCCTGGTGGGAGCTTTAATTCTCATGCTTGATGTTTTAAAAAAATATTTTCAAGGTTGAACTCCATAAATCCATGTTTTTTGACTGGGTTATGTCTGCTCTCATTTTTCCTTTTCTTCCTCTTGTGTTTAGAATTAAATCTTCTTTAGTGGAACAGGGAAGAAGGTACAGAAACTCCACAAGAAAGAATACTGTGATTTGATGTATCTCAGTTAATAAATGCTGAGTTGGCATAGATTTGAGAGAAGCATATTATAGGATAGTAATTATTTATTCAGATGGGCCAGCCCGTTTATATTGATGGCAATTTTGGTCCTCAAGATTGCTTTTTCTGTTTTGTACACTTGAGTGCATGTGTACACTGATGGACATGAACATTGGAATATGCAGATTGAATTCCAGACCACCAAGTGATTCAAAGCTGAGAAATAAGGATTTACCTTTTGTCTGGTTTCAAGTTTGGCAGAAACTTAATTCCTTCACCTAATTTTCTTGCCTTGTCCTTTCTCTTCTCACAGCAACTAAACACAGATTGAATTTCCAGATTTAACTAATTGACATCCTGGAGCTACAGGAAGTTCAGATACAGAATTAATGGTGAAAGGCAGGCACCATGGGAATTCCTTAAGAGGCCAGAATTGAACAGTGCCTGGAATAAGATTTGGAAAGCAAAGTTTTGCTAATAAGTAATTCTGAGGAAAGGACAGAGAATGAATCACTATGAGGTTGAATGATTAGCAAAGTGAGATTTGAACTAAATGTAATGATTGATGACGATGATGTAACTAAACATGCTATTTTAAATTACTTCCTTTGAATAGAGTTTCTTGTAGCTGAAGACCTTTCATTTGCTGCTGGATGGGATATGTAAATTAGAGCCAGAAGCTTGGGCAGATGAAGACTTGCTATGAATGATGAAGGGAGGAAGCAACGGAAGTTCCTAAGACAATGCACAGGCCAGGAAATACCTAGGGGATCTGCAGAGCTGGGAAGGAGACAATCAGTGATGCTGGACAGGAATCAGGGAAAAGCGGAGGAGAAGAAACCAGACTGGGGACAGCTGTTGTGTCTGGATGGAATTTTGCTGTGGTTGTGATCGGTAATGTGAAGTATTTCCTTTTTGCCACATCTTTGGTAATCCTGCATTGTTCCTCAGTGTTTTGGGTGCATGTGGGTTACTTTTGCAGTCTGTAGGTGTTGAGGTTGGCATTAAGGTTGAAGGCAAAAGCAGAGTCTATAAGCAGGAAGAAGCTTATATCTGGATTGGAAGAATAGCAGTTATAGTAGTAACAGCAATGATAGCTATATGAGCTGGCATTTGTTGAAAGCCTACTATGTTCCAAATACCCCATAAACATTAACTTATTTAAGTTTTGCAACTCTGTAGAAGTGGGACTGTTGACTCCCTGCTCTGTCTCTGTCTTCACCTCACTCCCTGGATTGTTCTGAACCCCCCTAACAGGCACTCAGAGTTAGCATCCTCTTTCCTAAGCCCTAGCTTGCTTAATTTTGGCATTTCCTTCTAAGCAATAACAGTGGCATAAACTTGATACTAGAACATAAGTTTATTACCCAACATTGACTAAACACAGTCAGTAGAAGTAGTTACAGATGGCATATAAACCTCTCTCCTAGGTGCATAGTTGAAGTTGACCCTTTAGTAGGTAACTCATATTCTTCCCCTTTATGACATCCACAATCACCTTCCCAGATTCTTCCCCAAGTAGAGCTAAGTAGACTCTGGTGTCACCCCTAATTATGGCTTATTTTATTTTCATGTGGTGCCTCATTATCATGCAATTACCATAAATCAGAGGCATCTTGCCAGGGCATCTGGGTAATGGAATATGCTCAGTACAAACTAAACCAAGAACTGGGACTTGACTTCTCAGTCTTTCTTTGCTTTTGACTACCTTCCTCCTGGAGGCAAAACAATGCAAACAATCCCAGTGCTTTCTTGTTTTTTCTCATTTTGTCTTCCTCCCTCCAACCCCCACCCCAAGGACAGGCTGCCCTGCAAAGTTTCTGTAGCATAATCTCCTCTCCTCCCAAACCATAGATTCTTCTCTAATCAGTACTCTACTGTGATTCAATGATGTGAAGAGGTAATATTGTTCCCCGTTTTACAGATGAGATTTAGGAAGGTAAAGTAAGCCATTCAAGGTCATACAACTAGGAAGAGATGGAGCTAGAATTCCAGCCTGAGACTGGCTCTCAAAAGGAGCCTCTTTCTTTCCCGTACTGGCTCTTTTCCCTGGATGCAAAGGAGTTATGAAGGACAGCCTACAAATTATGGCAACTCTCTCCTTCTACCATGGGCAAGGGCTGGACAATCGGGGGGTGTAGGGTGAGCAAGCATTTAGAATCATGAAGTTAATTTGCAACATCTATTTATCTATTTCCCTGAGATTTTTTTTTGTTTGTTTAAACTTTCTTTTCATTAAAAATATAAAGTCACCATCTAGGTCTAAGTTAGAATTAGTTCTAGTAGAAGTTGCAGCTGACATTACATTTTTGTGATAACACTTACATGATTAATTATTTAAAGTGGGAATTTGGGGCTACACACTTTCCATGCATTTTTTAAAAATTCAAGTACAAACTTTCCCCACCAAAATTATTGCAGAAGAGATAAAAGAAAATCTTGCTTAACAGCAGGAGCATATAAAATTACTTCAACACAGACAATACCTTTTATTTTACTCTAATAATAACTCTGAAATATCAAGCATTAAAGACAATAAATTTTTACACATGCATTTCTTCCCACACTGACAGTTGTTGAGAATATACTTTGCTCTATTATACTGTATTAACATAGAGAATGTAAACGATGTCAAAATATACCCATGCACTTTCATCCCAGCAACCACCTGAGGCTGCCATTTTTAAAAAATTTAAGTTTAAATTTTTATTTTTCTGAAAACATGTCAGGTTCACAGAGGCTACCTTTGATATTGTGGGATCTGCTTGTTTTCCTAGCTAGTAAATTGCTCTGGGATTTTTTTCTTTTTGATATACTGCATGTGAATTTTTAAAAGTTTTTTATTGCAAAAATGTTCAAACACACAAATTTAGAGAGAATCTCATACTTAACCCCCAGTTTTTCATTTTGTTTCAACAATTGCTAACTGATTGAAACATCCTTTGCAAAATTATGACAAGTAAGAGATGTCTGAATGTAACTGACTCCATCTTGCTTCTGACCTCCAAGCTGTCCTTGGTCATTCCTGGACAGAGGTCAAGCTAATTTTGGGAGAAATTTAGCTTATAGTTTAACTTGAAAGCAAGGATGATAATAATCCCCCCTAAATCTTCCCTCCTTGCTCAGGGAACAAAAACCATCTTTGTTAAATTAATGAAAGGCTACAAGAATAGGACTATAGGAAGGGCATTAACTCTGATAAGAAGTAGGTTTAGTTTTTGTAATCCCTTACCACTCAGGAGTCATGTGGCCAGAGGTGACAGGATTTGTGGCTTCCCTACCTGTTCCCTTAATAGCATCACTATTGTAGGTTGTTTTTGTAAGATTTTTTTCCAGAAGGATCCTACCAGGACTGGTGACTCATGACTCAGCTGGTCCTGAGGCCCCACCCAGAGGTGAACTCAGTGCATGAGAACCATTTTTCATACCTCTATGATTTTATCACCAACCAATCAGCAGCATCCATTGCCTAGCTCCCTACTCACCAAATTGTCCATAAAAACCCTAACCTTGAGCCTTTACGGAGACTGATTTTAGTGATAACTCCAGTTCTCTCCCATGGGCCAGACTGGTGTCAATTAAAGTCTTTCTCTATTGCAATATCACAGTCTTGGTGAATTGATTTTGTCTGTTTGGTGGGCCAGAAGAACTCATCAGGTGATTATTACATCATGGCAAATCCTATTTATTCCATTTTTGTTACTCCACAGGTTTTCTGGTGGGGGAAGAGGGTAAGGGAGAATATAGTATTTCAAAGCAAACTTCAAACATATCATTGTATGTAAATCTGAGTCTCCTTTTAAATATCTCTAGATGAATTCCAATTTTTCCACATGGTTCCTATATATAGCAAACATTCAAAAGGTTTTTCCCTATTAATTCTGAGAAATGATTGAGAGACTGCAGGAAGATGCTGTGAGCATGCTATGGGTTTTTCAGGTGTCAGCAGAAATCCTGTTTGTGAAATAGGTAGACCCAGCAGTGGTCATAAATGATGGCTTGACCATGTGCTGACTGTGCTTCTTAATGCTGGCTTTTCCTCTGCTATCTTTTCCAGCACCCAGTAGGGATCTATATAAAAGACAAGGGACTATGTGATGACAGTTGCTTATACAAAACTCATAAAATTTGCGTGCAATTTAAATACAGATTGGGTTACCAGTAGGCATGGTTCACTGACAAGCACTCTCATGCTGAGTCTGGGCATTGTGTCCTCAAAGGCTTTGATCCCTCCATGGAGATCTGAGGAAGAAACACATGCAAAGAAAAATCCAACTCTGTTCTGCAGTCCTGGCTTCTGTAGCTTCACTTGTCCTCATGGTTTTGGAGTCAAGGCAGAGAAGAGAGTCATTTTACATGCACGATCTCAGCAACCTCTACTGATGGCCCCTTCAAATGACTCTGAACCCATAAAGGGGGTTGATGGATGGAGTTGAGGCTTCATTTAGCTAGATCTGTTCATGTGTTTTTTTGTTTTAGCATCTCATTATCAAAAGAAGGTACTTGAGAGATTAGGGCCTGAGCAGATGTTAGAATGAATAGTTGATATTTAAAACATAATTTTTGATGACTCATCCATTCCTTTATTTAGTTTATATTAGGTTTGTGCAAAAGTAGTTGTGGTTTTGGAAATAAAATTAATGACAAAAACCTGCCGTGCATGGTGGCTCATGCCTGTAAAGCCAGCACTTTGGGAGGCCAAGGCAGGTGTATCACCAGAGGTCAGGAGTTTGAGACCAGCCTGGCCAACATGGTGAAACCCTGTCTCTACTAAAAGTACAAAAAAATTAGCAGGGCATGGTGGCAGATGCCTATAATCCCAGCTACTTGGGAGGCTGAGGCAAGAGAATCACTTTAACCTGGGAGGTGAAGGTTTCAGTGAGCTGAGATGGTGCCACTGCACTCCAGCCTGGGCAACAGAGCAAGACTCTGTCTCAAAAAAGAGTAATGAAAAAAACTGCAATTATTTTTGCACCAACCTGTTCTAGATACTGTTCAGCATTTTGGAGTTATTACAGTGAACAAAAAGACAAAGTCTCAGTCTTCATGGAGTTTATGTCATAATGGGAGAGATAGACAATTTGTAAATAAATAATAGTAGTTGTGTAAGCAATATAGAACAAGTGGAATGGTGATAAGATGGAGCCTGACTAGCAACAGAGAGGTAGTACTTTAGATGAGAGAATGTATCAGGCAGGACTGGCAAGGTCAGTGCTACTCAAAGTGTGGTCTGAGAGCATCAGCATCACCTAGGAGGTTTTTAGAAATCCAAAGTTCCAAAGATGTACAAGAAATTTGATCTAAAGATGCAAGACTTACTGAATCAATCTCTTTGGGAAAGGAGGTCTCTAGGTGATTCCTTTGCACCTAAAATTTGTGATGCACTGGGCTAGGTTATGCAATGACCCTGAAAACTCAGAGTTGAAAACAGTTTCATGTTGCATGCTCATGATCCACCAGCAGGGGCCTCTTTTCTTCCTAGTCTTTTAGTGGCCCAGGCTGCAGTAGCTGCCATCATTGAAAACATCCATGGTTGTTATGAGAACAAGAAGGGGGTCTTGTAATTTGATGTTCCAGTGAGGAGGTGATACACATCACTTCTGTTCACAACCAATTGGAAAGTGCTAGTTCCATGGCTGCACCTGATCCCAAGGGGCCCAGGAAGAGCAATACTACCATGTGCTTAGAAGGAAAGCGTAACAGGTGAGCAGAAAAGGCTGGCTTGAAGCCACTTCATGGAAGTTGAGACTCGATGGATGAGCAAGAGCCAGCCCTGTAAAAAAAAATTTCAGAAAAAGGTAACAGCAAGTATGAAGGCCATGAATCAAGATTAAATAACTCTCTGCTCTTTGCTTATGTCCAGAGATAGAAGTAAATGGAAGTAAAAGGTAATTGATCCTATGAGCCCAGAGAAATTGTGCATTATTTCTGTATGACTGCTAATGACTACAGAAGCTAATATCAAAAATTTTGTCTCATACTTTTGTCAATACTCCATGTCCAATTATATCTCCTATGGTTGCCTTTGAGATTGATATGATTTAGGGAAGTGGTACTACATAGTAAGAAATACATGGGCCTTGCTATGCCACTTGTTATCCTTGCTATGCCACTTCCAATCCTTGCTATGCCACTTACTTAGCGATGTGTTTGTGGGCAATTTGTTTAAGCTCTTTAACATTCAGTTTGTTTTTCATCTGTGAAGTAGGATTGTAATACCTTCCTTTCAGGGTTATAACAGAGATGAAGAAATCTGAGAGACCTTTCTAGTACAATTTGTGGCATTTCTGTCTAATAGCAGACTAAAAAGATATTATTCTTTGTGTCTAACAGTAGAGTCACAAGGCACTAAATAATGTTACTGATTTACAGTGGAAGAGATTCACTGAAACTTGGGAATTGAAAGGGATCTTAGAATCTCCTAGTTATTTTCCCATCCAATGCAGAATTCCGCAGAAACTTCCTGTCACTTGATCACACAGTCATGTTGGAAACTAGTGAGAAAAAAACCTTTCCCTATTTGAGAAAGTTCCTTTCAATCCATCATTTCCCAAAATGTGTGTTTTGACCAGTTCATTGATATGGTTAATCCATGCTTGATTGAGGAATAATGTGTTGTAAGGAAATTTACAGAGTTCCAGGTTCAACAAAGTTATACAGATTTCTTTATTATACAGCTTTTTAGAACCCATCATATCTTCATAAGCATTGTGATTTTCTAAAAAAGCGCTAATGCTGTGCAGTCTCTTTCTATGTAACATTTCCTCCCAAGGCGTCTTAGAGGACTTAGAGTTTTTTTAAAAAAAAAAAAACTATGATAAATACTGATACAAATATTAGAACTCTCTTCTTTACACTGAGGCAAATTTAGCTGTCTAATAACTTGAAACCCTTTCTCCTCCTCTTCTTTTTTTTTTTTTTTGAGGTGGAGTCTTCCTGTGTTGCCAGGCTGGAGTGCAGTGGCACAATCTCGGCTCACTGCAAACTCTGCCACCAGGGTTCAAGTGATTCTCCTTCCTCAGCCTCTCTGTAGCATCTGCCACCATGCCCAGCTAATTTTTGTATTTTTTTTTCAGTAGAGACAAGGTTTCACCTTGTTCACCAGACTTGTCTCGAACTCCTGACCTCAAGTGATCCACCCGCCTCGGCCTCCCAAAGTGCTGGGTACTGGGATTACAGGTGTGAGCCACTGCACCCGGCTGAAACCCTTTCTCTTGTCTCTGCTCTATGGAACAACAGAAACATTTCTACACCGATTTCCACTCAGATAGAATCGAGTGGAACAGATCCCATAGAATCAATGTATGAATCAGAGAAATGGTTTGACATAAAATAGAATACATCTGTACAGTTGTTGCAATACACAAGGCCTTTCAATACCGAGTACTTGTTTGACCCCTGTCATGCATGCAGATTGATTGCCCAAAAAGCAGGAGCTGAGAAAAAAATCTGTTATTTCTAATTAAACACTGAACAAAGTATTTATCTAAAGAACAAGGAGATTGTGTGTAATCCCCTATGAGTGCTGTCGATGCCTCTCATTATTCAGCCACCCTCTTGCAGGCAATATTATATCATCTGGGAGTCCAGAATGAACAAGGCAGGAAAGTTAACGGACTGGCCAAGGCCACTAAGGGAGTCTGTGTGTCAGATCTCCAGATAGAAGGCAAAGGTGTCTGGCTCCTGTGGTCTCAGCTCACGAGCCATACCACATTTCCTAAGAGGGTCATTTGATGCTGGGAGGGGAAGGTGAACTGGCGACAGAATGAAAAGGTTTTAATGATACTCCTTCCCTTCTGTGACATCTTTGTGATGAGATCTTCTGATGTCTCCAAATCCACATTAGTTATGTAATGCAATCAGAAATTGCTGCAGTCATCAGAAGCATAGGATGGACAATTATAGATCTACTTTGAGCATTTGAGTAGTGAGTAATCCTCTTGCAAAAAAAAAAATGCCTTTACTCTTATAACTTGCCTTTGTAAAAGATGAGGCATTATGGATGTAATGCAAAGAACTCTGGTATGGAAGTCAGGATACCTGAGCTCTAGGCCTAGGTGTGTGTCACCAGTAAGCAGTATAATCAGGAGCAAGACAATTCCTTGTTCCGAATCAGATTCCTTATCCTTAAAGCAGGTGGGTTGGACAGATTACCTCTCAGTTTTACCCCACCTTTGCAGTGCTATAAACATGCTACCAAAGTTCTTTTCAGTGAGACGAATTCCGTTTAATTCTCAAAATCAGATCTGTAAGAAGTAATTGTATTGCTGTGTTTAAATCAATCTACATGTGACTCTGAGCTCTCATGTGGCCAACGTGATGTTCAATCTCAGACGTCATTGGTGTTAACATTCCCCACACAGATGTATTAATATATTTCACTGCCTTTTTCAGTGCCAGAACATTAGCAAATTCTGGAATTATCAGCCATAGGACCACACTGGTCAGCATTAAAATGCTACTGTGCCCACTGGCCTGATGGCATGATGCCCTGTGTCTCAGGGCTCCTGTCTCATGCTTGAAGCATAGGTCTTTGTGCTAAGGCTGGAGCCAGCATCTAAAGTCCTCCTTCCCTGGTGAGTCAGGAAGGCATTTCCTTCTTGATGACCTCCCCAGAAACTACCATACAGGGTCTCTGCTGTCCTGAGTCCTCTGAATTTCTTGTCTTGTTCAACAATCTAGGAGAATAAAATTCTCTCCTCTTTTTCAGTATTCCTCCAAGACACTCTTTTTTCTCTCTGCCCTCTCCAAAAGATAAATATCTCTGAAAAAAGTTTCTATTTTAGAAAAGAAAAAAAGAACTTTTGTCTTTAAGTAGTTTCTGCCTTGTAGCTACACATATCCCTGAAGCAAGGAAATACTAAGTGCCTGGCTACCTGCTTAAAACAGAGGAAAAGAAAACATGGGAAGACAAATATAAATTAACAACTTCATAAATTATAATGACACATTTGTAATAGACAACTTTGTAATCTATGGGGGAGAAAGAGAAAATCTTAAAACATTTGTTATTCATGAATAACATACTTTTAAGTGCAGGATGCTTAAAGCAAAGATAAGCAAAAATGAAATTATATATTTAAACCATCTATGATTCAATTTCTAATTGAAGGCTATTTTTAATATTTGGGTGTATATATTTTCACACTTTATGCATATATACTATTACTATTATTGTAATTAAAATAGCTACATTTATTGTTTGTTAAGATAAAAGAGGCATGTGGGAAATCTAATCCATGATAGATACAGAGGCCAAGTCTTTGAATAATGAAATATTTTAAAAAACTAATATTTACTAAAGATTTAACATATCTGTATACCAATCCTGTGCAACATTCTTTAGGTGTATATTTTCACTTATTGTTTGTATCAAGCCCATGAGGTTAGTATTCTTAGTAGATACTGCTGGTCATCTATAAGGTCTCCATCTTTCTCTCCAACTTTCTAACAGAACTGCAGTTCTTTCCGGAATCCATCTCTCTTCTTTGCAATCTGTGTCTCAAGGGAAGCTGTCCCTACCTCTAACTTTAGGGATGGGCCCAATAGATCTAAGAGGAACTTCATTCCTGATTAGTTCAGCCATGCATTGGTTACTAAGTTCTGGACAACAAGACACAAAGGAAGGTTGGCTGGGTGATCCTAAGAATCGCAAGAGGAGGCTGTTTCTTTCTTTTTTGTTTAGACATCACTGAGTGTGATGTAATGTATCTTATTGTTTAATCGATTGTTTGAGTTGGCATTTCTGTTTATTGGAACTGCAAGCATCCCATCTAACAGACAGGATGAGGCTGAGGCTCAGGGGTTTCATAGCTAATAAGACAGACTCTATCTTGAGTCTGTCTGAGTCCACAATCCCCACTCAGAAGTTTGAAATTTGTTTTTACTAATGAGTCACTGGTATTTCTGTATTGGTGAACTTGCTGCTTTTGTCCTTTGGCAAGGCATACCTTAAACCCAATATAATTTTTGTTTTCTATAATTTTAGATAAAATACTTGTGAGATGCTCTTTACATCGTTCTTGTACTTATTCTTAAAGCTGCTACTTCTATTCATAAATTAAATTCACCATTCTTGTTTGTTATTTTTGTTGTTATAACTCTAGAAGGTAGCATTTCAATATTAATCCAACACATCTTTAAAAAATGATGAACTCGTTATCATCTATTATGTAAAACAATCCACCTGCAAGTGCCATCCTGATTTTTGTGTGTCTCAGGAAATCACTTACTGTACTTTGAATTGTGGTGATTTGTTTTCTTACCATTGATGAGAAACATATTAATTTTTAAGTTTCTTGAAGATGAAGGCTGTGTATACTCATATTTTTATTCTTTTAAGTCAGTAGATATTTGTTGGACTGAGTAGAGTAGAACCCTAGTCAATTTGCGGGAAGTGCGGACCACAGACTTACATTTATTGAGTGCTTAGCAAAATAGGTGGTAGGTATGTTCCAAGGGTATATATATATATATATATAAAAATATATATGATATGTGTTATATATGATATATATTATATCATATATATATTATATATAATATATATCTAAGATATATATATATATATATATATATATATGTTCCAAGGGGACATATATATATGCCCTTGGAACATACCTACCACCTATTTTGCTAAGCACTCAATAAATGTAATCATACATATATAAGATATATATAATATATATCTTAGATACATATATCTATGATATATATCTTAGATAATATATATCATAGATATCTGTATCTAAGATATAGATATCTATGATATATATTATCTAAGATATATATCTTTGATATATTATCTTAGATATATTATCTAAGATATATCTAAGATATAGATATCTATATCTTAGATATATATATCTAATATATATCTATGATATATCTAATATATATCTTAGATATATTATCTAAGATATATCTAAGATATAGATATCTATATCTATGATATCTATGATATATATCTTAGATATATCATAGATATGATATATATCTTAGATATATCATAGATATGATATATATTATATATCTTAGATATATCATAGATATGATATATATTATATATCTTAGATATATCATAGATATGATATATATTATATATCATAGATATATAAGATATATATCATAGATATATAAGATATATAATATATCATAGATATATATATCTGTATATCTAAGATATATAATATATGATATATATGATATATATGATATATATGATATATATGATATATATGATATATATGATATATATGATATATATATGATATGTATGATATAGATATATAAGATATAGATATATATAAGGTATATATTATATATATCATAGATATATATCAGGTATATATTATATATATCATAGATATATATCTGTATATCTATGATATATCTATGATATATGTAATATATATCATAGATATATCTATGATATATAATATACATCATAGATATATATCTATGATATATGTCTATGACATATGTACTATATATCTTAGATATGTATCCGTGACATATGTACTGTATATCTTAGATATGTATCCGTGACATATGTACTGTATATCTTAGATATGTATCCGTGACATATGTACTGTATATCTTAGATATGTATCCGTGACATATGTACTGTATATCTTAGATATGTATCCGTGACATATGTACTGTATATCTTAGATATGTATCCGTGACATATGTACTGTATATCTTAGATATGTATCCGTGACATATGTACTGTATATCTTAGATATGTATCCGTGACATATGTACTGTATATCTTAGATATGTATCCGTGACATATGTACTGTATATCTTAGATATGTATCCGTGATATATGTACTGTATATCTTAGATATGATATATAATATATATCTTAGATATATCATTATATATGTCTAATATATATATCTAAGATATAATATATATCAATATATCTATGATATATATTATATATTTCATAGATATATCTCTATGATATGTTATATATCTGTATATATCTATGTGTATGTATATATATATCTTTTAGTATGAAGGCCATCATATATGCCATTATATCATATATGCCATATATATATGATATATATATCTAAGATATATATCTAAGATATATACTATATATATCTAAGATATATATCTAAGATATATATTATATATATAATTTATATATATATCATATATAATTTATATATATAATTTATATATATCACATATAATTTATATATATCACATATAATTTATATATATCACATATAATTTATATATATAATTTATATATATATCATATATAATTTATATATATATCATATATAATTTATATATATAATTTATATATATATCATATATAATTTATATATATAATTTATATATATATCTTATATAAGATATATACACATATGTAAGATATATATAGATCTTATATATGTAAGATATATATATCTTAATTATTAAATAGTCTTATAGGTTAGATTTTATTATTTCCAGTTCACAGTTGAAGAAAATTCAGAGATGATAAATACCATTCATTCATGTATTCATTTAGTGAGTAAATATTTCTTAAGCATAGCCTACCTACCAGACACTGTGATAGTTGCTACAGATACAGTGGTGAACAAGTTATAATTCCTGTCTTCAGAACATTATAGTTAAGGGACAAAGACAAAGAATTAAAGGGCCAATTATTCTACAGTGAGGCTTGAGAGGGAAGCACAGGCAGTTTTGGGAGTCAGGAAGAGGAGGGACACTTGATTAAAATGTGGCAATTAGGAAGGGTTTCCATGAGAAAGTGACATCTAATTTGAATCCTAAAGAGAAAGTAAGAAGTGGCCAGGTAAAGGTAGAGGGAGGTGAGGCTAGACTTTAAGGGAGAAAGATGTCATGTACAAGTCTGAGCCTTAAATTAGCATGACACACTCAATAAGGGTAGAGAATAAGGTTTGATGGGGAGCAAGGTATGTGTCCGAAAAGGCAAGTGTACATCAGATACTGAATCACCTTAGCTGATGTGCTAACAATCTTGAATTTTGCTTTGTAAGAATTAGGGAGCCATTTCGGGCAAAGCAGTGAATTATCTTGTTTCTGTTTTAGAAGGTATAGAGAATATCTTAGAGCAGGGTATGGCAAAGTTTTTCTTTAATGGACTATATGGTAAATATTTTCTGCTTTATGGGCCATAATGTTGCTGTTTTAACTACTCTGTCTTGCTACTGTTATTCTAGCACAAAAGCTACCATAGATAATATGTAAATAAATTGACATAGCTATATCCCAAGAAAACTTTATTTGTAAAAATAGGCCAGTTGTTGGATGTGGTCAGTGGGCTGTAGTTTGCTGAATCTTGGTTTAGAAGGAAGTGACAGTCAGGAGATAGGAGGCTGTTATAGTAACCCAGTCAAGCAGTGGTGGCAGTCTAAAAGAACACAGAGATTATTCAGGTTAAAAACTGGGCAGATTTAAGAGGTATTAAGGAAACAGTATTCATCATTTTCTTATATCTAGAGGATCTAGATATCCCCAGGATCTAGAAATTTATTTAATCCACAAGTAGAAGAAGAAAGGGGAGAAGTAGAAATGGCTCTCAGCTGGCTGGTATGGAATTGGTGTAGATGACTGTGTTTCAACTGAAGACAGGGCTGAAATGGAAAAGCAGGCTGGTGGGGATGGGGCAGGGAAGAAAAATCCCATTTTAGATACATCAAGTATAAAATATGTGTCAATATCCAGATGGAGCCAGATGTTCAATGGGCAGGTGGACATATTCCGGTTAGGTACTCAGGAGAGTAATTCAGGCTAGACACCAAGATTTATTGATCATTAACATTTTTGAAGTATAATCAAAGGTAGAGACATGAAAGAAATTTTCCAAGGAGAGTAAGGAGAAAAGAAGAAGCTCAGAAATGGACCCCAGGGAATCTTGATACCTAAGGTATAGGTGAAGAAAGTGATTTCCATGAAGGAAGCCACAGAGGGGTACACAGAAACAAGAGAAGTAATGTCGTGGAAGACAAAGGAATCGATCCAATAAAAGACAAAATCAACAGTATTTAATACTGCGTCCATGACTTTTTGATCAGTGACTTTGGGTGGAACAATATCAAGGCAGGGGTAGAGAGTAAATCCTTTTTTTCCTTTTGATTGATTATTTTTATTTTTATTTTTTTAATTTGTAGGAATTTATGGAATAAAGTAAATCCTATTTGTAGTGAATAGAGGAGTATGGTAGAGGATGAGAGTTGACATCTCTTTTGAGAAATATGATTGTGAAGTGGAGAAAAGAAATAGATGGGGGTATGTGTGTTGTGTTTTAATAAAAAGGGTGAGATTAGATAATATTTACATTCTAATAGGAGCATACTTTTCAAGAGAAAACTATTGATGTGTTAAAGCAGAGTCATTGATGGAGGAAGGTCTCAGAAAAAGTGGTCAAAAGCAGCTTCCAGGGACAAGGGTAAGCACATACCCATAGGCAGAAGAAGGGTCACAGCTCTTTTCACTAGGACAAGGAAGCAGGAGGTAGGAAGGGTACCTAGTTTTTAGTAAGTTAGTAGGCAGGGAGTGGAGTAGGAAGCTGAGGGAGATCTATTTTCTCTGAGAAGTTTGAGGTAGAGTCTTTGCTGAGAAAGGAGTAGTTACTACTGTTTGAAAGCTTAAAAGATATCAAGAGAGTTGAAAACATCTCTTTGGAAAAAGTCAAGAGGAAAATAAAATATTTTTGGCAGGTCTTCAGCTTAGACAAGTCAAAGCTAGTACTGGCATTAATCTAAGGCTGGAACCACTGTTTTGTCCATGACACCCATACTTCCAGTAAGAACTTATGCAATTTTCTAATTTTCATGGAACTACACTAGTTACAAAAGACCACAGACATAGTGGTATCTACTTTTGAGGACTTGATAATTTTTTCTAGTTTTTCTTACATAACATGTATGAAGCACTAGAAGAGGCTTGTCCAAAAGGTACTGTGTACATAGAGACTTCCACATGTCCCTATGTGCTGTGAAGACAGCAGACTGGATGGGGAAATACTTTAAGATGCAATTTCTCAACCCTAAGCAACCAGCCTACTAAGGCATGGTTCCTTATGTTATGTGAAGTGTTATGTGAAGAGGATAGCAGAAATAAAACAAAGATAAATGATAATCAAAGCAGGGATGCATGAGAACACTTTATCCTTACAAGAAGAGCAACATCTCAAGTGAAAATCTCAGAAATCGTCAAGAGCAGCTCACAATATCTTGCTGTCTTAGTATATTTGAGGGTTGTGAAAATGACTCTTTCGTGAGCTACACTCCTTAGACCAGGGAGAGAGAGAGAGGTGGGTTGAAAAATTTACTTGCTCTTTAAAAGTTTCTTTCTAATACTGTATTATTTATGGTCAATCTCTTTCTTTTGGCCCCATAAAGTAGATATTTATTAGCAAATTTGAAACAGTCCAGAGTAAACTCACAGGTTGGTGATAAATCCACACACACCAGGTGATGAGAGTATATTCTGAGGCGAGCTCCCTTAGCTAACCCGTGGATGAAAACACTGGAGGAAAGCTTTATTGCTGTTTCCTGGTGGAGTGTATTAATTTGTCTAATCCAATATTGTATGAGCCACTCTCTTATTATACTGATAAACAGGGTTTGTTTCTATAAACTGGTTGGGTTCTTCTAATGTGCATCACCAGGAGAAAAACATCAGAGGAAGTATGTGCAAGTTGGAATTAGAATAGATACTATAATTTACTTTTTTGGGGTGGGCAGGGAGGGTGCCTATAAATGACAGAACGTTTCATCCAGTCAGTATTTATCAGTGTACATAGATTTGGTTATTTTGGACTGGCCAATTATGCACTACATTAATATTTTATGCACAGCACACTACATTTCATAGTGCCACTAAAATTAAATCTGACTTCTACAAACACTGGCAGCAAACCAAGTCATGTAAAATGTGGCTTTAGCATCATTCACTGGCATCTGTACTCTGTTCTAATCATCTCCAGTTCAAAGCAGCAGAAGGCCACATTTCTCCCCATAATAATTTGATAACTTAGATAATGTTTCAAACATGAAGGTTTGACCTTTCCTCAAAATGAAAGTCATAGTTCCCCTTCCTTCAGGATTCCATCACTGAGGTGATGCTCTCAGGAACTGTAGAGCTATGGTTAGCTATGGGAGATAGGCAGTTCCCAGCCGCCTCTTCTGTATATGACCCACACTCTGAGGGGTCAAGGGGTCACTTTCAGGTTGAGAATCACAACTGTAGAGAATGGTGAGATTGGGAAATATTTGTAAAGCATTTTCTGTATTAGTGAAGGATTATCAATGTTACATATGCACATGTATAAATTTATGATTGCTGAGGAAAAAACAATTAGCCAAGTCATAAACTATTCTTTTCTTCATATTTTAATTTTGATTTCCCAAATGCTTTGTAAGAGGCTTAGCCTTGTTTGCAGTTTTTAGTGTCCATAAATAAATGACAATTTATTTTCGATCTTACCAGATCTTGCTTTTCCTGTCTCAAAGCCACCTGAGCCCACACTTTCACAGGTGGATAGCTCTGTTCTAGACTTTTGTGTCTTAAGCCATAAGTCAAAAGGAAAATTTAAAAAATATGAAATCAATCCTTTTACTGAAGTTGTTTTTAAGGCATTGTTTTAATCTATATTACATATTATTTTAACTGATCTTTATTGCTGTTACTTAAAGTGTTAATGATTAAAATTATTTCTTTAAGTTGCATCTGAATGTATTAATGTATTAGTCAATTTTCATGCTGTTAATAAAGACATACCCAAGACCGGGTAATTTATAAAGGAAAGAGGTTTAGTTGGCTCACAGTTTATCATGGCTGGGGAGGCCTCAGGAAACTTACAATCATGGCAGAAGGGGAAGCAAACACATCCTTCTTCACATGGCGGCAGCAAGGAGAAGTGCAGAGCAAAACGGGAAAATACCCCTTATAAAATCATCAGATCTCATGAGAATTCACTCACTATCATGAGAACAGGATGGGGGAAACTGCCCCCATGATTCAATTATCTCCATCTGGTCCCTCCCTTGACACATGGGGATTATGGGAACTACAATTTAAGATAAGATTTGGGTGGGGACACAGCAAACCATATCAACTAAAGAGATGATTCTGGAGATTATTTTTACTTCAGCAGCATGCAAAAATTTAAAAACTCTCTAAGTTAAAAAATACATTTTAAATGCAAATTACTGTAAACATAAAGTATAAAAACCAATCGTGTAATGCAGAGGTCCCTGACCTTTTTGTCACTAGGAACCGGTTTTGTGGAAGACAATTTTTCCATAAATCGGGATAGGTGGTTTCGAGATGATTCAAACGCATTATGTTTATTGTGCACTTTATTTCTATTATTATTACATTGTAATATATAATGAAATAATTATACAACTCACCATAATGCAGAATCAGTGGGATCCCTGAGCTTGTTTTTCTGCAACTAAATGGTCCCATCTGGAGGTGATGGGAGACAGTGACAGATCATCAGGCATTAGATTCTCAAAAGGAGTGTGCAACCTAGATCTCATATGCACAGTTCACAATAGAGTTTGTGCTCCTGTGAGAATCTAATGTCAGTGGCTGGTGATCTGACAGGAAGCAGAACTCAGGTGGTAATGCCAGCGATGGGGAGCAGCTGTAAATACAGGCAAAACTTCACTAGCTTGCTTTCTACTTGTCTCTTGCTGTGCAGCCCAGTTGCTAATAGGTCATGCACTGATACCAGGATTGGGGTCCCCTGATATAATGGACTTTTGTGTCATCACCATTGAGATTAAACAACTGACAATTTTTAGTATTTGTTTTAGAAAGGATATTTGGGATCTGAACAATATAATGAACAAGCTTTATGAAGGAATGAAAATAGCTTTGTTTCAACTGTTATTCTTTGATTTTTTTCTGTTATCTCATTAAACCTAAGTCAGCTAGCGTCTTCCATATGATGTTGAATAGGAGAGGTGATGGCCAGCATTGTTGTCTTATTTTTGCTTTTGAGTGAAATGCTTCAAATAATTTACCATTAAATTTGCTGTAAGGCTTAGGGAAATATATTTTACCAAATTAAAGATGTTTCGTTCAATTCCTGATGCTCTAAGTGCCCCACCTGCACCACCACCACCATCTAGGAACAGATATTGAATTTGATCACATATTTTCTTTTTTTCCAGAAGTGAAGATGTTAATATGATGTTTTGCTTCTACGATCTGTTAGTGTAGATAATTACATGAAAAACTTTCCTAATACTATTTTGTTTTCTAGACAAAAATGATTTTTCTATGATGCATGTGTATGGGAACAGCTGCCTCATGGCTGCTGGTGACCTTGAATGTGTTCACATAGACGGAAAGGGCAAAGGTTTGGAATACAGCTTATCTGAGTCTTCCAAGATCACCTTGTGATCCACAGAATGCTAGAGGATAGGAGGGTTGGGAGGTGATGTCTCCTACTCACCTCCTAGCTCCCCGCTGAAGCTATAATGGGACAGTTTTTCCTGTCTTCCTGGGTTCTTTTGAGGCATGATGTTTCCTGTCTGGTCTTCTTTAGAAAAGAGCTGCAGAGTGTAAAACAGCTTAGCTGAAGTGGGTATCCCACAACTTGCGTTGCAATCATTGGATTGGCTCTTTGTTCCAGTGCTGTCACTTTTGGTGTGTGGGACAAGGACCATGGAGAGTTGGCACCTTTGGCTACTCTTCCTTTCACTGTCTTTGTAAGTACATTTCCTGAAATGAAAAGTGGCTTCAAGTATCTTTACTGATCATAACCGTCAGGCCTTGGCTTTGGCCTTGCCTTGTCTTATGTGCTTGACAGAATCTTTGAAACGTTGCTGGATTAAGTTAGCTAAATATTTTGCTCAGGGTTTTTGAGGATCTCTTCAACAGAAAATAGGTCAAAAATCTTTCTTTTATGTATTGTCTTTGTGTTGAATATCTCGATGTATTACTGATCTAATAGAACAGAGGGCTCTTTTTCTTCCTATGTTCCAGAGTAATTTAAACTAGACTTGAATTACATGTTACTTGTCTATTAGATTAACTCATGTAAAAAACATCTCTATACCTGATAGATTCCTTTGACTGGGGAAAGAAGATATTTTACTACCAATTTAATATATTTAGTAGCTATAAGTCTATTCATATTTTCTATTCCTTCAATTGTGTTAAATCCTCGCTTCTTACTTAATGTCCATTTTATATAGTGGCTTACAGTTGTTTATAGACTTTTATTTTTATTCCATTTATTTTAATCTTTACTGATTTCTTTAGTATTTCATGATACTTCTTTTGTGGCCTAGTGTAGCTTCCGGTTTTATAAAGTTTCCAAATGTGCTTGAAATATGTATTCCTTAACTTTTTTTTTTTTTTTTTTTTTGACACTGGGTCCCACTCTGTTGCCCAGGCTGTAGTACAGTGGCTAATCACGGCTCACTGCAGCCTTGATCTCCCAGGCTCAAGCAATCCTCTTACCTCAGCTTTCTAAGTAGCTGAGGCTACAGGCACACTCTACCACACCCACCTGATTTTTTTTTTTAATTAAAAAAATTTTTTGTTGTTGTTTTTAGTAGAGTTGAGGTCTCTCTATGTTGCCCAGGCTGGTCTCAAACTTCTAGATTCAAGTGATCCTCCCACCTGGGCCTCCCAAAGTGCTGAGATTACAGGCATGAACCACTGTGCCTGGCCTTCTCTGACTTTTTAAGGCAGTGTTCTATATATATCTGGTAAAACAAAGTTGACTATGTTGTTCAAACCTGTGATATTCTTGTTAACTACATTGCCTGGTGAACCATTATTTGCAAAGATAGAAATGTTAAAAATCTCAGACAAGGTCTGAGTTTGGGTATGACCTAAAATGACTTTAGTAATAATATTATTTTGCCTTCCTCATAGTTTGGGAGTATCAGGTATATATGAAATGCTCTATATAGTATAAATTGTTGAGTTATATAAGGTACTAGTTATATATGTACGTTGCATAGGTGGGCAGTTCTGACAGTATCACACAGGAAGAGCCATGTGGGAGATGTCAGGTGCCCTGAGGTGTAGACAGTGGTGGTGATCATTCTGAGTGCATCACATGGCTCCATTCTGCAGTGGCCATGCTGCTTGGGTTGTATTGATTCCACCTGCTCCTATTTGCCGGCAAGATCCCTAGTTGGTTTAAGTATTTTGTGCCTTGTCAAAACTATTGGTGCAAAGGGCATTTACCTGTCTACTGTGATTTATAGTATGCAAATGACCTAAGATGTATCAGTCAGAGCAAAGCTCACGACTTAAAAAAAAAAATCATGAAAATAAATGCTGTTTTTCCTTCTTTCTATAGCCTCAATAGTTGCTGGCAGCCATATTGTCACCAGCTGATAATCGAGCTTATTTATGAAACTGACAGAAGAGGGCCAAGTCAGGAGAACTCCTTGTTCTCAAACTGTGCTTGAAGACACTCTCTGGACTTAATAGAAACTTAAGCCAGTGTATTTCCTTATTGCTTAAACAGGTTGATTGGATTTTATGTTGCTTATAATACAAAGGATCCTAATTGACAACCAAGAGACAAAAGGGCAGAGAAGGAGAAAATCAAATTTTCTCTGAATGACTTAAGTAAACCCTACTCCAACAGGAGATGAGTTAATGTTATATGGAAATCAATAACCCATGTTTTCCATTTGTCTCAAAATGTTACTCTTGATATTTAGTTTAACTTTATCTTGCTTATAAAAACATTTGAAAGTTGAGGAAAAATACAACGTGAATTGCCTTTTGCTTCTGTGGTAAAGAGAACAGCTACACATACAGAATGCACTCCTCATAGAGGATTGGTGAACTTTCTCTAGCAGAAGCCATAGTGAGACATCTGAGATGTAGGAAAAATAATAATGGCAAACATTTGTAACATTCTTACTGTATATGAGGCATTTTCTAATTGCTTTATACATGGTAAGTCACTTAAGGATCACAACCAGCTGGGCATTGTGGCTCATGCCTGTAATCCCAGCACATTGTGGGGCTGAGGCAGTAGGAATGCTTAAGCCCAGGAGTTTGTGATCAGCCTGGGAAACACAGGGAGACCCCCATTTCTACGAAAAAATAAAAAGTAAAAATAAAAACTGGCCAGCACTGTAATCCCAGCTACTGAGGTGGCTGTGGTGGGAGGATCACTTGAGCCCAGGAAGTTGAAGCCGCAGTGAGCCATGACTGTGCCACTGCACTCTAGCCTGGGAGACAAAGCGAGACCCTGTGTCAAACAAAACAAAACGCAAGCATTCTTTGAGGTTGGTATTCTTATTATACCCATTTCACAGATGAGGAAAGGGAGGTACAGAGAGGTTAAGTATGTAATAAAGCTGGGATTTGAACTCAAGTACTTTGTCTCCAAAGTCCGTGTTTTTAGCTGTTATTCTATCCTGTGATATTTAAGGGAAAGTTAGTTGATTTTAGAAAAAGCATACTAGAAACCTGTACTGAATATATGGAATATTCTTTACCTCAGCCCCTCTACTTCCTATGCCCTCCCATACTGTTCATCTCTTCATATAATTCAATTTGCATTTTTGATTAGGAGTGGCAATAATGTCTTTTTCAGAGGGTGGGGAGGGAGGATCGGGTGAATTTGGGAAAGAAAAGTGATAGAGAACCCAAGTTTATCACCTACTATTTACTATATTGCAAATGACAGAAAATCTAGCTCAATTGTGCTTAAAATGGGTATAATTTATGAGTTCACATAACTGGAAAGTCTTAGAATGAATTTCTGGCTTGCAAAAGCAGTTTGACAATGACCATCAAGTCTCTTTTTCTTTCCAACTCCATATTATGCCGTCTGGGGTATTAGACTCATTCTTACGCTGTTTTCCTTAAGGAGAAAAAAAATGGTCTCTAGGATTTCTGAGTGTCACACTCACATCCTTTCAGACTAAAGGAGAGAGACTGGGTTTCCTGAGTATGTTTATTAAATGCTTTCTTCATTCTCATTGGCATACAGTGGATCATCTGGCCACTTCAAGCTGGGGCCAGGACATAGGATTATATTGATTTGTTTGGGCCTGTGAACCATGCCCCCATCTAATGCCATAGGCAGATTGAACTTCTTCCATCTCACATGAAAGCAGTATGGATAATAAAAGTGGAGTAGTTGACAAGAGAAATGGGTGTGAATATCGAAGAATAATCACAGTCCACTAGACTTAGCTTTAGCTCAAAATTGACATTTTTGGTCAGTGACTCTATACCACGAGTCAGTAAAATTTAGCCTAGGAACCAAATCTAGTTTGCCATGTTTTTGTACAGCTTGTAAGCTAAGTACTTTTAAAAAAAATTTGTAGTAAAATACACATAAAAATTTACCATTGCAATCATTTTAAAATACACTTTTCAGTAGCATTAAGTATATTAACAAGCAATGTTCCACAACCATCACCACTATCTAGTTCCAGAACTTTTTTATCACTCCAAAAGGAAACCCCAGACCCAGTAAGTAGTTGGACTCCACACCCCACAACCTCCACCCACTGGCAACCACTCATCTGCTTTCAGTCTCTCTAGACTGGCCTACTCTGGATATGTCCTATAAACGGAATCATACAATCCGTGGCCTTTTGTGTCTGGCTTCTCTTAGCAATGTTTTCAAGGCTCACCCATGTTGTAGCGTGTATCAGTACTTCATTTCTTTCTGTGGTTAATTAGTACCCATTGTATGGATATACCACCTTTTGTTTATCCATTCATCTGTTCCTGGACATTTGGGTTGTCTCTACCTTTTGGCTTTTGAGAATCAAGCTGCTATAGACATTTGTGTATATGTTTACCTGTTTTCAATTCTTTTTTGGTACATACTTAGGAATTACTGGGTCATATGGTAATTCTTTATGAACCTATTGAGGAACCTAAGAATGTTTTTACATGTTTAGGTGTTTGAAAAATAAGCCAAAAGAAAAATAATGTTTTATGACATGTAAAAATTATTAAAAAATTCAAATTTTAATGTACATAAATGAAGTTTTATTGGAATACAGCCATGCTGATTTACTTATCTATTGTCTACAGCTGCCTTTGTACTATAATATAGGGTACATTATTTGTAGAGAACTATATAACAATAAAATGGACTAAAAGCAAGTCTGCTTTATATTATTACTATGCACTAGCAATTCTAATTAGTGTTAGTTATTTTCCCTCCAAATATCTTTTTGGGTTCGAGTTATTTATTTTTATTTTTTTGAGACGGAGTCTTGCTCTGTCGCCCAGACTGGAGTGCAGTGGCGCCATCTCGGCTCACTGCAAGGTTCGCCTCCTGGGTTTGCACCATTTTCCTGCCTCAGCCTCCCGAGTAGCTGGGACTACAGGCACCCGCCACCACACCTGGCTAACTTTTTTTGTATTTTTAGTAGAGACGGGGTTTCACCGTGTTAGCCAGGATGGTCTCGATCTCCTGACCTCGTGATCCGCCCGCCTCAGCCTCCCAAAATGCTGGGATTACAGGCGTAAGCCACTGTACCAGGCCTTGAGTTCTTAAAAATAGTTGTGCTTGCTTCTGAATTTTAATAATATTTGTGTAAACTTCAAATTTGCACATTTTAATTACTTATTTTTTAATGAACATTGTATTGTACATGAAAGTTAATTTGGAGAAATATTTCATAGTCACCCCCATACAATAGTAGTAAGTTTTTCAATAGTAGTAAGTTCATGATAGCTTAAAATCACTCAAGCTTGCCTTAGGAGCAGTTCATGTCTCCAGCCCCCATGGAACTACATATCTTTATGTTTAAGTGGAAGATTCAGAATTAGCAATGAGAGCGCAGTATTTATAAAGACCAAAAAACCAGAACATGTTACTTCTGTTATTCAATCTGACCACTTAGAGTTTCAGTTTGTAAAACTATACAATCTGGAAGCTATAGTATTTTTGTCTGGTTAAGTGCAAATTTCAGTTTAGAAATGAAATTTTATGGAATTTGTCTTTAAAACTGAATTTTATTCTTTTTGAAATTGCTAATAGTCTTCAAAGTAAAGAGCAATTCAAGAGAATTATTATTGCTAATTATTCCATGATTATAAAAAAATACAATGTGCTAGGCACACCACTGAGTAAATCTCTGGAGAGTAAATTGCAGATGTCATAACATATCATCCCTAAATCATGCAACATGCAATTTCTAAGAATAAGGATACTCTTTAACATAACTGTAGTGATAATATCAAACCTAAGCAAGTTAACAATTATTTCCAAACATGTAACATTTAGTTAATATTCAAATATCCTCAGTTGTCTCTAGGATTCAATCAAGATTCATGCATTACCTTTGGTCATTATGTTGCTGCAGCTTTTTTTTTAATGGATAATTTCAAACATAGTAGGTGCAGAACTCATATCTATAATTCCAACACTTCGGGAGGCCAAGGCAGGAGGATTGCTTGAGCCCAGGAATTCAAGACCAGCCTGGGCAACACAGTGAGACCCTGTCTCTACAAAAAATACAAAAATTAGCTGGTGTAGTGGCATGTGCCTGTAGTCCCAGGTGGAAGGATCACTTGAGACTAGGAGGTCATGGAGGCTGCAGTGAGCCAAGGTCATGCCACTGTATTCCAGCCCAAGGGACAGAGAGGAATGCTGTCTCAAAAAATCGAAACAAAACAACCCAAAAATTAACAAAAAAAAAACCCCACAAATGGCCAATCTGTTTTCACCTCCAATTTTCACCCCTTCATCCCCAGCCATGAATACTTTATTTTTTATTTTTTTATTTTTTTTTGAGACAGTCTTGTTCTGCCACCCAGACTGGAGTGCAGTGGCGCAATCTCTGCTCACTGCAATCTCTGCCTCCCTGGTTCACGCCATTCTCCTGCCTCAGCCTCCCGAGTAGCTGGGATTACAGGCACCCGCCACCATGCTCGGCTAATTTTTTGTATTTTTAGTAGAGACGGGGTTTCACTGTGTTAGCCAGGGTGATCTCGATCTCTTGACCTCATGATCCACCCGCCTCAGCCTCCCAAAGTGCTGGGATTACAGGCGTGAGCCACTGCGCCCGGCGCAGCCATGAATACTTTTTAAGGCCAATTTTACACATTATATGTTTCAGTATATATCACTAAAAGATAAAAATTTTGTAACATAACCACCATACCATTACACACTTAAACATTAATAGTTCCTTAATATCATCAAAAAATAGCATTCAAGTTTTCTCAACTATCATATAAATGTTTAAAGAATTTGTTTCAGTCAGAATTCAAACGTTGCATCATATTTAGTTGCTATATATAAGTGTCTTAACTCTCTTTTAATCTATAATTACCCTTTTTTGCTTTTTTTTTTTAATACAAATTGTGGATTCTAGGTAGTGATTTATAGATTGAATGGTCATCCAAACTGGGACAATTTTGAGAGAGAAAGGTGGTATTATTAAAATGACACCAGGATGGCAGGTGTGTACCAGGGCACTATTTAGCAAAGAATGCTATGTGGTTACTCTAAAGATACTTACTGTACCATCTTTCAACTTTTCTATATGTTTCAAAGTTTCCAGAATAATAAAACATGGAAAATATTGATGTTCTGAAAGGAAAACAATTGGGTATTTGCTATTACCATATTTTGTCCTTAATGCAGGGGGAAATTTAGAATAGCAATAAAATGTTGAAACCTTCAAATGAGAAGCAAAGATGAAGCATTAAAGAGATATCTAACTTATAAAAATCACTGTTCTCTCATTCATTCATGCAACATATTTAACTATCTGCATATTTTATGTAGGGTTGATGATGAAATAAACATGTTTTTATTCATACACAGTTTACAGTCTATAAAAGGAACTAGACATTGAATAGGAAAAACACAAAAATACAGGACATCAAAGAAAGTCATTTTTTAAAAAAAGAGACATGACCAAGAAGGTTATATCTGAAGGTTTTAGATATGAGATTTTCCTTTGGAAGAGAAATTTAGTCTACTTTGTCTTTAACAATCTTTTGTATTACTGATAGACTACAAAAATTCTTATTTCTTATAAATTACCGAACTTAATCCAGTTCTTGCCTTCTGGTTTTTCCTCCACTATTCTCCGTTTAGCTTATCCCCAATCACATTAACAAGCCGGGACCAGTATTGTTCCTAATTGCAAGTAATTACATGGTTTTGTTCAAAGTTTCATGTAAATAGCTAGGAATGATTGTCAACAGTATTTTAACATTAAAGAACATAAGAGTAGGTGGTATTTTTTAATATAATTTTTTTTTTAGTTGTGAGAAATTAAGGATCTCATTTTACAAGTTAAGGCAGGGAAGATGAAAAGAAATACATTGTCTTTAAATAAACACAAACTTCCTCATCTTTGCCTTGTTTCACGGACATCTGAACTGTTAAAAAGGCTTATGGGAAAGTTACAACATGTAACCAAACAAATATATATGTGTCTTTAATATAATTTAAGACTTTTCAGACATACGGCTTTTTGCAACATGTAAGTTCAGTGTACTGAGATTTCTTCACTTGCAACTTAGAGGAAAGCCACCACCTAACCTCTGACAGGCTGCCTGGCATTCTCATCCAGGCCTTGGTGTCTCTGTGGGATGTAATCTCATAGAAAACCAACATTGGACAGGCCCACTCAGTGACAACCACGAATAAGTGGAACAAAAGATCATTCTTGCAATTTTGTCTAATGGAAAAACAAAGTCACATGAAACCACACAAACACATCCCCCTATCCTGGCTAACACAAAGGACTAACGTTGCTTTACCAATTACAGCTTTAGCCTGGCTTTAATCTTCTTCTCCTTCTAGATAAGAACTATTAAGATACCAAATTATAGAATCTCCTCTGACAACATTCAATCTAGAGCATGGTTCGACGTTACGAAATCTTCCCCAAAATCACCTAACATGAATCCAAATCCTGCAAGTCCTTTCCAACATGCTGTTTTTTATGTACTCCACAGTTCTCCATCAGCACATTCTTCTTCATGGCAGTGAGAAACATACCCAACTTATTCAACGACAAGTGTGTTCCTGGTGGATTTTTGCCAGAAAGTATTGACAGTCTAACCTACACACTGATTTGTGGAAAGTGGAATGCTAAGGCCCTTTTCTCAAGAAATTATCATGTTTAAGCCATAAACAGGGCTTCATTCAGTTTATGCCATGTACAAAATTTCTTTAAAAAATTACTCATGAAAATTAATGATTCCAGTTTGGCTTTCAAAACCCTCTGAAGGAGTGTGTTCAGTAGGCCACTTGATTATTTTTTGGTGACCGTTAGCCCATTTCTGACCACGGTGGCTCTTCCAAATACATTATTGTCAACACTAGATGACACAGGCATGAAACAGATTAGATTATCTTTCAGTGGCTCCCTGTAGTTTTAGTAATAAAGTTTAGTTCCTCTCCCAGGGTAGAGAAGCTGTGGTTCTGGCCTGGCTTAACTCTCCCACCTTCTCTCCCTCAATTCTCACCCTGAAATATACCGGGCTCCCCTAATCTCCAGCTACGTTTAGCTGCTTTCTTTTCAGTTTTACTTTGGAATCCTGGTCATGCATGTAGTGGTAGAGTGAGGTTGGCAGAATGGGCTGATAATGTTACTGATGGAAGGATGGAGGATGCCAACATGAAGAATATGAGTTCTGGTTGAAAGTATAATAGGGAAAGGGCTCAACTGTCTATCACCAGCAAGATCTGAAGCAGATGCTCTGTCAGAGAGGGGCAGTCTCCTTGGTCTCCAGCCTCCAGCCAACTTCTTTCCTCCCTCAGGGGTATCAACTCAGCAGTCCTGGTCTTTGTGTCTTTTAGAAACATTTCTTACATCTCAGCCAGAGTATGAAACAAAATATATTGATGTTTCTACAGTAACTTTGAATTACCTAATGAAGGGGAGGAAATGTATCAATTAAACAGATTGGGGTTACTTTATGTTCATTTTTCAATTCAATGATTTGCTCTAATTATAAACCCTTCTTTTAAGGCAAATTAGAAATTTGGCATTGGTCAATTGCCTCACAATAGTAAATAATGATCTTTGTTTTTTTCTTGTGTGTGTTTTTCAGCACATGTTACAATTTTATCCTTTGTAATTATTATGGACTCATGGTCTTTCACTGACAACCAGTACCAATCAACGCCTGAAATGCAGCTACTTGTGAAAGTATTCTCACTTTCTAGCAAGGTTTCCCAGGCTTGTTTTGATTTTTCCCATTTCGAAGCTATTCGCCATGGAACTTTGGTTCCTTTTAGTGGGGGATAGTTAGAGACCAAAATCTGGGTGCTAGGGTCTACATTACATTATTTTACGTGGACACTGGGTCACAGAGGCAAAAAATTATATTTTTAAATAGAAATTAATTTTTTGTACTTGCAGTTTAGTTATTTTTGTTGCTCTAATTTGAGAGTTTATTATTTTTATCTATTCATTGTTTTATTTTTCCCCTTTCCACTAATCTTGGTGTTATAGATACATAAGGGCATTATGAATACACAGCATTATTCTAAATTAAAGGTGGAATTACAGTGTCAAGTGACAGAGAGGAGGCTGGGCAGAGAAGACCTTAGATGTCTACTAAAAATATCTTCCTTGCAATGCTATTGTGATGAATAGACACGACATATGTAAAGCTCCAGACCACAGTGTTGACAGAATACCTGCTAATTGTTGATATTATTGCCTGAAATAATCTTAGCAATAGAGCACTCTGTTCATTTTTTTATTTTATGGTTTTGGGATGCAAGACAATGGAACATAGCTTGGAGGATTTTTAAATAACAGCTCAATTGCGATATGATTCACATGCCACAGAATTCACCCATTTAAGGTGTGTAATTCAGTGAATTTTAGTATATTCACAGAGTTGTATAACTAACACCAAAATAGATTTTAGAATATTTTTTATCACCCTACCAAAAAAAGAAAATCTACCTATTAGCATTCACTTCCCGTTTCCCCCAACCACCTCAGCCCAAGACAACCATTAATCTCCTCTATATCTCAATATATTTGCCTATTCTGGACATTTTCTATAAATGGAGTCATTCACTCTATGATTGGCTGGCTTCTTTCATTTAGCATAATGTTTTTAAGGGTCAGCCATATTGTAGTATGTATCAGTACTCCATTCTTTTTTATGGTTGAATGATATTTCACTGCATGGATGTAACACAATTTGTTTAACCGTTCATCAGTTGACAGACATTTGGGTTGTTTCTACTGTTGTGTATTATGAATAATGCTACTATGAACATTCATGTACAAATGTTTGTGGAGACATATGTTTTCATTTCTCTAGTATACACTTAGGAGGGGAATAGCTAAGTCATGTGGTTATTCTACTTTTAGCCTTTTGAGGAACTGCTAGACTTTTTAAACAGCGCTGCACCATTTTACATTCAGCCTAAAGGATTTTACTGTGCTACAGTCATTTATTTTGTTAGATTTGGACACTGTCATTTTTGTTACTCTTAATTTCAAAGGGCTGATGTGTATGATTGTATCACAAGTGTATGAAAGGAATACAATTATCTAGAAGCATTTTGCTGAAGAGTCACATCTGGTAGATTCAGAACAAACTGCAGTGCATAGAAGATGAAGCAGGAGTAAGAAGGAAAGGGTTTCCCAGTTGGCTGAGGCTGATGAATCCTGTTAAAATCTAAAGGTCAGAGAAGGTCAAACATGGCCCCTGGGACTTAGTGACTAAGACTAGGAAAAACGCAACCAGTGTATAGATGTAAATAGCGAAAGAAATCTGAGGGACGTGAGCAAAAAAGAGCAAATTAGCAATTTTATAAGGCATGATTTTTAAATTAATAAAAAGGAAATCCAATTAAGGGCCAGAAGTATAGCTGATATAGGAAAGTATCTTTGGTACAGTGGAAAGCATTCCAGATTTGGGGCAGAAGCCATGGACTCTGTTCGTTCCTTTAGTGCGTATCAGCAACATGACCTTGGGAAAGTCACTTGACCCCATCTGTGCTCATTTACTATTTTGTGCACATCTCTATCATAGCCCTTATTACAGCATATCATTGTGAGCTATTGCCGTTTTGCAACTTGCCACATGCCACTCACCTTACTGGAATTTTGCTATGAAAGGACAAGATTTAATCCAGATCCTTCCTCAGTAACTTCTATGTGTTTATCCTTTTCTTCTTTATGCTCTAGTGGAGCAGAGATTGGTATTTTCCTCTGTCTTGAAGTTAATTTGAATCACTACTCAGCATTGAAGAGTAGTCTCTTTCCATAGTTAGCGTGGCACCAGGTTCCCATCTGGGGGCGTTGTATTTCATGTTTCATCAGGCATCCCATAGTGCAGTTATCTCTGCACAGGCATAAATAAGATGTACCTCTGCCTGAACTGGTCTAGAGACTTGCAGATGATGCCAGCCTTCTACTGGAGATACAGGAAATGCTTCATGATGTTATGAGCCTTGAGGATAATAGCTTTGACCTACTAAATTCAGACCTTAAGCTTCCATGGGGATGACTTCAGTGTAGATAAGAGGAATGGAAAAGAAAATATTCAGCAACCATTTTGATGACCTTCAAACTCTTGAACCTAATTGCCAGCCAGCTTTCCAGTAAGAATGCTGAGCCGTAGTAGTTCAGTATCCTATCAGGTTATATGGTCCCATTTGATAAGCCCCTCCCCATTTATTTTCTCCCTTTTTATCCTTGAAAAGAAATTGTTCCCAAGGATGACTCCAGTTGTGATTATCCAGGGATGTCAGACATGATTAATACCCTGCCTTACATCGTACATCATCTTTTTTTTCCCTTTGGGGCGCGGAGAGCAATGTCCTTTTCTGCTCCTTGCTGCCACAACAAATAAGTTCCCCTGTATTATATTTACAGAAAGACATATTTCCTGATGTCTGTGCCCTGCACAGGTTAGCAGATTGGATGGCAGTAGTTAGGACGGTCATAAATCCAATGCTGGCATGGTGTGTCTGGGGTGCTGCCAGGGGTCAGACTCATGGAACTACCATAAATGGCTGCCCGGAAAAATGACAACCAGAAATAGTATGAACCTTCTTTTTGCCCCTCCCACCCCAATTGCAACAGATAACAGAAGGGAATCCAGAATGTCTGAGCATCACTGTTTGAGCAGGGAGCTGTCATTTACAGCCTGGTGCTGTAAGGTAGAAAAGGACACATCTGGGTAAAGCAACAGAAGACCTTGGGCTCCAGAACTGCTTTTACCTCTTTCAGGCTTACATTGAGTAAACAAACTCTTTTAGCTTCAATTTCTTTGTCTGTAAATAGGGGTTAGTAGTACCTAGCTTGCCATTAGTGAGAAGGATTAAATCTCATATTATACATGGAAGTACTTTGTAACCTGCCAAGTACTGTGGAAATACAAGGAGTTCGTGTCTTCTGCTATGTGCTGGACATGTTGGTACTGCTTCCTTCTTGGTCTCCATTTCAAAGTGTGTCTGCAAGTTCACATCACTGTTCCTGCTGACTCCCACCCTCCCTCTGCTGCTTTTCCTTGCCCCTCAGTGGGGCATGATCCCTGACTCTGGACAGACTTCCCATCCTAGTGTTTGCTTCTGTGTATGTCCTGAGTCCTGACTATCTTCTGTGTTCTTGGCCAACATTTTATGTTTCCTCATTATGGCTCACATCCCTGACTCTCTTTTGTCTGATATCTATAGATCCACCTGAAAAAACATTTCAAGACCCTTGTCAAGTAAGTCTAAATGGGTTTCGCCGTACAGTTAATCTTTAATCCAACAGAAATTAGATTTTGTATTTGATATAGGTTGGGAAACAAGGTTTTGGTCTGCCAGATGCGGTTCTATACGTTTCAAGTAAGGATTCTTGGACTGGAAGGGACACACAGTAATTAAAACTCAATAACAGCCTGAAACTAAACTAGCCAAGCAAAACACTGAATTTGGAAATGGGTCAGAAAGGAAAGAGTGAAGAAGCAAAAGCCTTTTTTTTTGAGATGGAGTCTTGCTTTTTGCCCAGGCTGGAGTGCAGTGGTGCAATCTCCGCTCACTGAAACCTCCACCTCCCGGGTTCAAGTAATTCTCTGCCTCAGCCTCCCAGGTAGCTGGGACTGCAGGTGCCCACCACCACACAGTCTAACTTTTTGTATTTTTAGTAGAGATGGGAGTTTCACCATCTTGGCCAGGCTGGTCTTGAACTCCTGACCTTGTGACTACCTGCCTTGGCCTCTCAAAGTGCTGGGATTACAGGCATGAGCCACCGTGCCAGGCCAAAAGCCTTTTAAAGGCTTTATTTTGGGGGTGGGTGGGTGGGTGGTATGATTATGGTTAATTTTAATTTTGATATAATAATAGAGCAATGTAATGAACAAAACGTATGAACAAAAATAGCTATTAGAGAAATTTTAAAAAATATTAGAATTTTCAGATAAACAGAAGGGAATATGGAGGGATGAATAGAAATTTGATTGAGTGTGGAGGCTAAAGCAACTCCATCTTGGATGCTAATTCACCATGTTGACTTCTGATTAACTGCAGCTCTAGGAATGCCTCTAAGCTCTCTATTTTATCTGCTGTTCTTTTTTTTTAAGAGTATGTACCTACTGTAAATCCTGCCCTTGGGTCAAAACAACCTGAACTGTAAATTCTGTCCTTAGGTCGATTCACACTGCATTCTTGCCTTTCTCTGAGGGGTTGACTTCAGTTGTCCTACAAATTTGTTCCATATGGTTTATAAGCCTTGTGTATGGGGGACTATAGCATGGGGACCCCACCATCTTGTCTCCCCATCGCCTGTGACACAGCTATGGCTTCTGTTTGTAAGTGCCTATTAAATGTTTCTTCCTAAGAAGCTGGATTTGTCAGTTTCTTTCTTTGGCCTCTCAGCTTCCTCAGCCTTTGGGAGTAGATTTGCATAGAGCTGCCCATTGCAGAACACTAAGCCAGGAAATAAAGAGAACTAGAAACCAAACAAATAGTAAATGCAAAATAAGATGGCAGGTGGACTTCTGGGCAATTATTGAAGTAGGGATTACACACCTGATTTCAACATAGGAAAAAGGAGTAAAATAAAAGTAGACTTTATAGATACACTCATGACAACTCCAGGCACAGCTCAGCTCATCCTTAGTGTGGCTTTGCAACAGGCCCATCCCAACTCCAAAGAACCTAGAGCAAGAGTATAAATGGAGATCTAAATACTCAAAAGTCCTACATCAAACTCACAAGTTGATCAAATATTTTTCTATCCTTCTATCTTTCTTGTTTCTTGACACAAATACTTTTATAACATCCTAGAAGACCAGCTTCAAATGTAGAATTCTTGGACTTCTGTGCCAGAATATGGCTATGTAAGGAGAACAGCCCCCATACCTTGCTAACTCCTGTTCGCTCTCCACCCTGCTTTGTCCTGCTCTGCAAGGGGCTTTGCGTACACATGTGTGGACACTCCAGCCTGCATGTTCAAGCTCTCTCTACATCCCCAGAAAACAACTATTTCGTCTTTGTATCTTGGGCCTAAAGTGTGCCTATTGGCATGGTCTGTACTTAGACAGTTGAGGGAAGGTTTGGAGCAGTTGGAAGGTGTTTGGGCAGGAGACTCCCTCTGTTAGATCAAAAGGGGGCTCAGTTAGTCTCTGCCAGTGCGGAGATAAATCATATTATGGCTAGGGGCTGTGATGGTAGGCGCAGTCATAGTAATTCTTGCTCCAGTAAGAGTGAGTAATCCCAGGGCTCCGGATGCTGAGTTCATGGTCTTGAATGGGGGCAGGGCAGAGGCTCTGGGTGGGCATGAGCCCTTTGCCTTGCAGAGTTCTCCCTTGTGTAGGCACCCAGCCATTGGAGGTGTAGAGTGGGCCCTTGAATGTGTGTGTCCCAGGTCAGCAGCCTTGGCCATGCTCTAAGTGTGGTACTCCAAATGAAAGACTTAAAACCTTCTCTTTTCATTTTATTAGAACCCAGGAAAGATTTAAAGGGTGTTCTGGTCTCCTCCTCCACCCCGCAGGCACAGAGGGCTAAAGTCCCATATGTGGACATACGAGACTAAATTCAGCTGGCTTTTCTATTTTTGCTTTCCTCATTGGTGGAATGGGAGTAGTTACCTCACCTAAGGACATTTTAAAAAAGATAAATGTTGAGTTACAGAAATCTGAATTCATGTACCCTGAGCTGATGAATATGAGGGAATAACACTAACCCCTTTTCTCCATTCCCAGCAAGTTGAGCTCCAGGACTCCCTTTCTTTGGGCCTATGAATTCCATAGGACTCCTAGAGGGAAACCCAGTTGCTCTTTAGAGCCAGTATGCTAGCGCTGCCGATCACGTTCTTCCTCCCGTGACTTGAATACTGAGGGCTTGTTTTCCCCCAGTGCACTTTCAATCTCTATGTGTTTTTCCCCTAAGGTGGCCCCTGCTGGCCAGGTGGCTTTGCACTGGGGTTGTAGGGGCAAGACCAGAACAGCTTCCGGCTTCTCCTAAGTACGAGGGAGAGGGCGGTCAGGGCTCCAGAAACAAGCTGAGATGTGTGACTCAGGCCCTAGTAATCATCTCTTCTTAATGGCAGAGAAAAGCATATCTCCTTCTTGCCAGGAAGCAGGAAAATCACAGATGTGAAAGTGATGAGAGGTGAAAATGATTTGATTCATCTGAAAGGATAAGCCAAGTTTTCCTCCCTTTCTTATTTGATCCTCCCGAGTTTATTCCTTCCCTGCAAATAAGCACCTTGAGGCAATTAAAAATGCTGAGCTCTCCAGTGTGATCACACTGACTCGGTTTTTATAGAAGGAAATTAGTTCGGAGACAGTCAACAGCCTGTCCTTCGACATGGCCCGGGGAATACGTACAAGCTTCACAAACATTTAGAGCCCTTCTGCCTTTGAGTGAAAGGCTTTGTCCATTGTCTTTGTTTCTTGAAAATGCCAAAAGTAATTGGGACCACCACATGATTCACTGTGGAGTCAAATTCACCACTTTCACTGGAAGTGAAAATACAAATGACTGCATTCCCAAGTGTTAACATTTTCTCCTTCTGAGGATTACATTTAGGTAGCATCTTTCAAATAACTGTGTATTTTCCTCAAATTACTAAAACAGAAGGCAAACCAAAGCAAATCAACAGCCACCAAGAGGGGACAATTTTCCCCTCAGCTCCTTGCCGAATTGCAGCCCAAGAGTGATTTTTATAGCCCAGTTATAAATGTCTGAAAATCAGGAGGTTTTGATGGAAATGGGGGCCAACCTTTAGCGGTATCGATGCTTGTGAGGGCTGTTATGATAAAAATTCCTCGTTCTCCCTCCACCCTGACTCCCCAAGCTCTTTAATTCTTGTAAATAATGTGCTGAGCTCTCACTGAAGCTGGTCAGTGAAGCAGCCACAGGGATATGATTAAGGAATAAAATTCCTGTTCTGGGTCAGGAAGCAAGTCTGCGGGTTTGATATCTGACCACTCAACTGGGAGAACAAAACCTTTTAATGGCACAATTATCTCTGACCAGCAGTGAAATGGTTAATTGCCTCTTCTTCCTCCCCACTCCCTGGTTGGGGATAACTGAGGAAGGGCCATCGTTCTCCCTGGCCTCTAAGCCTGTGAAGCCTCTTGGCAAACTGTCTTGATGAGGTAAATAGCAGCACCCTTTGGCCCCAGTGATTTTTTTCACTTGACATTATCAATGATGAGAGATGCTCAGTGATGACAAAATGCTCAGTTGGCACCAGGTTGCGATGCAGCCTCAGAAATTTTGTATCTTAATCAACAATTCGATTGCTACAAATTAAGCAGAGATATTCACATTACCTATGAGGGATATAATTCTAACCTCCCTCGCATGAAACCAAGGTCTCTTCCTTTGGAGAGCTCATAAAAATTTGAGGCTTTTGTCGTTGCTTTCAATCAGATTGCTCTCGGATCATAGTCCCCACACATTTGTCACCCTGCCTCCCACCCAATAAAGCATATGCTTCAATCTATTACCTTATTTGCACATCAAAGCCACAAAAAAAGGTCAAATAATACAGTTTGGCACATTTTTTACTTTGTCACTTACCATCGAGATTTTGTACATAGAAAAAAAAAATTGACAAATGCCCTTGAAAACATGAGAATATGTAGATTTTCTGTCTTGACAAATTCCTCCCCCCTTCCCACTTAGTCTCACAAATCAGGCAGTCTCTGTATTCTATAAAATGTAAAGTTTAGTTGGATGACTTTTCATAAACTTCATTTTTAACACATTTCTTCTCTTGTATTTCTATAATATATGCAAAATGCCAAGCTCCTCAAAAGAACTTTACAGGTCATTTTCCTGCCATAATAGTCGAATCAGCAGCAAATGCACTTCATGGTTTAAATGCAGTGACAGAAGTAGTCTGACAGCAGAAATATGTACTGGATAGTAACTTCCACAAAAGCCTTGAGATTTTCACATGAGTAGAGATTATAGCTTTGGAAATCGCCTTTTCTTTTCTTTCTTTCTTATTTTTTTTTAAAGATCGGTCCTGTGTAAATATGGACAAAGAACATTTATTGGCTCTGTACTACCAAGTGTCCTTGACCTAGTGACATTATTGATTTCACCATTGTCTTTATATGTATTGGTTCAAGAGGACAGAACCATAATAGCTGCCTACTTCAACAATTAATTTTGATCTCTATGTAATGAGCCTCACAGAAGCCCTTGGAAGAATGACTTTTAGGTCAGTGTGTGAGCATGCACGTGCACACACACACACGTGCACACACACGGGAACATGATGCCTCTTATTTTTTCAAACCGGAAATTAGGTCACCTGGTCTGCTAAAAGATTTTTCCACCGATCTGTGAATCTCATGGATGTGAAAAGAGTGGCACAATAAAACAAAATTATTTGGGGTTATTAATGTAATGTTATCTTTATTGTAAAGAAAAAAATTAAATGAAATTGCAGTGGTTGTACAAAATTGGAGATGCTTATTTACTCATTGGTGGTGAAATAAAACTACCCCCTCTGTCTAAATATAAAAAGGGCTTTGGTCACTGGAGCTCATGCCGTGTTCTCAGTAAGCTGAGCAATTGTTTTCAGTAGGAATATGGCTAGATACCCCAGAACCCAGAATTTCAGGACTCAGAGATAATGTTGTGAATAACAGGCTTTTTCCTATTTATTGCTGCCTTTGCTTCTGTGTCTTTGAAATATACATATATCAGAACCCCTACCAGTGGAGGGTACGGTACATATGAATTTTTTTTTGAAGGAAACACTTTGAATTGAAAACTTCCATGTTTTGTTTTTTTAAATAAATTACCAAAGTATAAAAACTACAAAATTTTCATATATATATATGTATTCAAACATAAAGATGTTACTGGATGAGTAAAAAGATTGCCACTATTCAATCTCATTGCACTAGCCTGGTAGATTTGGGCTAAGAAAACTTTGTTTACTAAGCCTCTATTTTATCGACCTTGGCATTGTTATTTGTTGTTTTTAACTGCCTTATATAATATGCAAAGCATAAATAGTAAGTGTCCACTTCATGCCTGTTTCATTTCAGGGAACAACTGAAGATTAATTACTGTCAGTATTTTGTGTTAGATTAAAGCAACATACCAACAAAAGTGCATTTTCTAGTGTGTAATTTTCTTATTGTAATTAATGTGGTTTGGTTGTTTCGGTATGCTTAATGGTGGTGTTTGAATCATAGCAAACATTCTCCTGACAGGTACAAAGAATTTAATAAGTATCTGTGGAATTTTATTACTCAAAGCATTCAAAATGAGGGATCAATTGCGCTTTTGGGTTTTGAACCTTCCACCAATGTGGCTTTAATTTTTCTTTCTGTTCCACGTATGTGCTCTCTCTTTCTTTTTCATCTTCAATAATTGGAAAAATATTGAAAAGTTTAGAGAATAATGTAACAAGTACTCTACATCAGTTAGTATGGCTGTGTAACATACCAGCTCAATGTTTAGTTGCTTAAGACATTAATCATTTATTATTTCTCATGACTGCAGGGCTGCATGGGAAGTTCTGTTGATCTGGGCTGGGCTTGGTCATGCATCTGTGTTCAGCTGGTAGATCTGTGTGACAAGGGGCAAGAGCTGGCTGGTTTGTGATGGCTGCAGCTTTAATGACTTAGCTATGCTCCACATGGTCTCTCATCCTCCAACAAACCAGTTCAGGGTTGTTCTCATGGTAAAGGCAGGGGTCTTAGAAAGAGACAGCAGGAGTGTACATGACTCTTGAAACCTTGTCCCAGAAATGCCACATCACTAGACTCTCTGCTTTTTATCACCCCAAACAAGTCAGTAATCCAGTCTTGTTCAAGGAGTGCAGAAATAGACACCATATCTTGATGGGTATTGTATCAACTATGAAGTGGTATTGTAGTGTGGACATAGAGAGGCCTTTAATTAAGGCTAATATTGTAGTCAACCTGCACAAACAATATTCCTGATCTCATGGGATTGATACTTATTAACATTTTATCATATTATTCTCAAGTAAAATAGTAATAAAATATTAAAGATTGACCTGGACTTTTTTTGGTAGGCCCTATTCATCTTCCCCACTGGGCAATCACAATCATGAATTTGGTGTATGTTCAGGACATTTTAAAAATACTTTTGTACATGTGGTGCACACACACACACACACAACCACCACCTCCCGCCCCACCCCCCACCCCCACACACACTGGTGGTTTTAAAATAGGTCTGCAAATTATTTGACATTTCTCTTATTAAGAGGTAGTGCTTGGCCAGGCACAGTGGCTCACTCCTGTAATCCCAGCACTTTGGAAGTCTGAGGCAGGTGGATCACTTGAGGTCAGGAGTTCGAGACCAGTCTGGCCAACATAGCGAAACCCCATCTCTACTAAAAATACAAAGATTAGCTGGGCATGGCGGTGAGCACCTGTAGTCCCAGCTACTCAGGAGGCTGAGGCAGGAGAATTGCTTGAGCCTGGGAGGTGGAGGTTGCAGTGAGCCGATATCATGCTACTGCACTCCAGCCTGGGCAACAGAGCGAGACTCTGTCTCAAAAAAAAAAAAAAAAAGAAGAAGAAGAAAAAAAAAGGCATTGCTAATAGCCCTTACACTTGAATATAGGCTGACCTTAGTAACTGACTGCTAACAATTAAAGCACAGTGGAAATAACACTGCATGACTTCTAAGCCTAGGTCATCACAGGGGATAGAGTGTGTGCCTGGCATTCTCCCTGTGAGGATGCACAGCTTGGGAGCTCAGAGCTGACACATGAGGAGTCCAGCTGAAGCCACAATGCTGAAGAACTTACCTGGAGGCACCACATATCTGGATAGAGAGATGCCCGAGGATCCCAGCCTTTCCAGTCCCCAGGTGTCAGGCCGATAAGTGATCCAGCCTTCAGATGATTTTAGCCTCTAGCCTTTGAGCCACCTCAGCTGATGCTGAGTGAAGCAAAATGAGATTTCCCCATCAAACCTGTCCAACTGGCAATTTGTGAGCTATATTTGTCAGCTCAGGCGGCCATAACAAAATACCATAGATTGGGTGGTTTAAACAACAGAAATTTATTTTCTCACAGTTCTGGAAGCTGGAAGTCTGAGATCCAGGTGCCAGCATGATTGGCTATTGGTGAGGGCTCTCTACCTGGTTTGCAGACAGCTTCATCTTGCTGTGTCCTCACATGGCAGGAGGACAGAGTGAACTCTCTGGCGTTTCCTCTCATAAGGAGACTAATCCTATCACATCAGGGCTCCACCTTCTGACTTCTTTTAAACTTAATTCCTTTCTTATTTCAAATACAGTCACATTGGGGATTAGGGCTTCAACATATAAGGGGACATAATTTAGTCCATAGAATGAAGAAAATAAATACTATTATTTGAAGTTACCTAAGTTTTGGGGTGGTTTGTTCTGTACCAAAAAATATGGAGAATCTTGATACTCCACTGTTTATATGATCATGTTATTTTTTTTTAATATATAAATGATATTGGGTTTACTATCCTATAATTTCCTTGTTGACTCAACATGCTCCTGAGATATATCTATTTTGCTATATGTAGATATAAAGTATTAATTTTTTATTTTTGAGATGGAGTCTCACTCTGCTTCCCAGGCTGGAGTGCAGTGGTGCCATCTCAGCTCACCACAACTCCCGCCTTCTGGGTTCAAGGGATTCTCCTGCCTCAGCCTCCCGAGTAGCTGGGATTACAGGCATGCACCACCATGCCCAGCTAATTTTTGCATTTTTAGTAGAGGTGGGGTTTCTCATTGTTGGCCAGGCTGGTCTCAAACTCCTGACTTCAAGTGATCTTCCTACCTCAGCCTCCCAAAGTGCTGGGATTACAGGCGTGAGCCACCGTGCCTGGCCAAAGTATTAATTTTCATTGATACATGTTAGTCAAGTATGTAACAATGTTGTTTTATGTATAAATTCCCTTAATCATGAGCTTTTGGGTTGTTTTTAGTTTTGTTCCCATTACAAATAATAACACAATAAACATGCTTTATGTTTTCTTCTTATGGGCAAGCATGGACTTCTTTTCAAGCGTCTTCACTGGATCATAGGCTGTGCCTACTTTTTTTTAAGGATATGCATACTTTTAATTTTACTTAGGTGGCCAAATTCTTCCTCAGATTCCAACATTACCCCCTTTTTAATCATCCCACTAGCATTGTGCAGACTCCAGAATTTCTTTATTCTCACAGCAGTTGAGAGTTATAAATATTTGAATTGTTTAAAAACTGATAGATTAGTATTGGGTTATTTTAATTTCTATTACTCTTATAGATTAAATGGCTGGGAGTCTTAAAAACATGTTCTTGGCTATTGGGATATACTTTTCTCTGCTGAGAATATATATTCTTTGTCTATGATTCTATTAGGTTTTTTTTTTTTTCTATTTATTTTTAGGAGCTCTTTATGTATTCTAAGCATTAACATTTTCCTGTTATATATATTGTGAAATTATCTCCCAATATTTTCCTTGTCTTTTTCCTTGGTTTAGATGCCTTTAGAATTTCCATAATTTGATTAATCATGTATAATTATATACATATGTATATATGCATATACGTGTATACATATACATACATATATATACGTATGTACATATACGTATGTATGTATATATGTACACTTCTTTCCTGTAATGCCCATTTTTAAAATCTTATTTCTTCTTAAATTTCATCTACCACCTTCAAATTTCTTGCAGATACCAACTAATAAACTGTTTAATTGGTGATAATGGTAGATTAGTACCAATGGCCTGGTAAATCCGATATAATGTGCAGACCTAAAGGATATTTCAGAACAAGATAACTTAATTTCATGCCACCTCAAGTATACATATATGTGTGTATTGCACCTTACACACGTATATATATAAAAGATTTTATTTTATGAATCATGGGTTTTGGGTCCTCTTTAAGAAACCCTTCTCTACTCTGACATCATAAGGATATTCTTGGCCTTGATCTTTAATGCGAAGAATAGTACAGTATTTCTGATATTTTTTAAACTACAGTTTCAATGAATTTATAATTTCTTCTTATTAATAAAACATGTCAGATTGTAAATTTTACATATTTTCTGAGACTGATTAGCTAGGGACAGTGTAGATTTTTACAACATGTAGATAAGTAACTACAAAAAGAAGTTGAAGCTTCTAAAACTCTGGATAGTATTTACAGGAATTGTGTCACTTTGACAGAATGGCTCAATCAGTGCAAAAGTTTTTATCTTAATGATAATACTCTAGGTGGCATGAAATTAAGAGTTATCTTGTTCTGAAATATCCTTTAGGTCTGCACATTATATCGGATTTACCAGGCCATTGGTACTAATTTACCATTATCACCAATTAAACGGTTTATTAGTTGGTATCTGCAAGAAACTTGAAGGTGGTAGATGAAATTTAAGAAGAAATAAGATTTTAAAAATGGGCATTAGAGGAAAGAAGCGTCAACTGGAAACTTGTAGAGAAATATATTCCTTTATCTTCACCCATGAGATTTATTTACCCTTCGTCTAAGATGTTGATGGCACATACATTTCATAGACACTTACGTTATAGGTTAATGTAACCATGTGTGTTGTAGAAAGCGTGTACACAGGATGCCTTTATGTAATTTGATCATGCAAATGCAATATAGCTATCATACTACCTGTCTTTCCCCTGCATTTTAATAGAGACTAATAAATGGATCCTTCACATCCGGGGAGAGGAAGGATAGCAAAAAAAGTAATCTTACCCCATTGTTTTTTCCTTTTTATCTGCTGTGGTTGCCATGTCTTATGTCAGAGCACATTGCTTTAGGCCATGGCTACGATAACCCTGGGGCGAGATGGGTGAGAAGGAGATACACTCTCCAGGCTGTGGCTTCATCTTGTCTTAGGAATGTCTGATACAGCTGATGGCAGGCGTACTGTTCTCCTGTCAGCGCTTTTCAGCATTTATAGATGCCTCAGGGCCCTGAGCTGTGTGCGTGCGTGTCTATCACAAAACATGAAGTTCCTTCTGGGGTTGCCATTATGGGGCTGTCAAAGGCACAGCAGAATGAAATGCAGAGACCCAGTCTTTACTCCCATTTTGCCACTAACTAGCTTTGCATCTTTTAGAAAAATGATCACGATTTGCAAATATCTCTCTTTCAAAGAAATGGTTTGTGTCACGTCATAATTGCCTATGTTACTTACTATCTCCTTCCTTGGAATGTGATTATTTCAAAGAGAGAGACTATGTATTCCTACTTTCCTGCCCATTGCTTAGTACAAGGTGGGCACTTAAAGAAACATCTGTAGTGGAAAATAAGGTTTCTTCTCCTGATCTCTGTGTTCTCTAGAATTGGAGAATTGGAATTTATTAACTCATAAAGTCTTGAGCTCTTGAAGACAAAGACTGATAATTTCCCCTGCAATGAGTATAAGCCCTAATATGAGGAAACTATTATTCCACTGAAGAGTGTTGGGCATAGAAAGGAATCAACAGACACTGAACCTGGATAACATTTCTAGCAAATGATCTGGGCCTCATTAGAACCTCTAAGGAGGTTTTCTAATTTTCTGGTGTGAAGGTATTGAAATTAATACCAGACCCACACTATTTATTTACATTGCACATACATGCACAAGCACAAACTTCATAAGTATCTGTGCTTAAGATAACTAATTTAGCCAGATTTATGGTATTTATGCCCCAGTGTGAGCTCAGCTCTGATGGCCTTACCTGCAAATTTAAGTCAAGATTCTGGTATTCGAGAACATTCCTGTCTGGAATTGCCACATGTTTCACATGGATACCCAATTTTCTTTAAAAGAAATGTGCATGGGGAATGGAGTTTCAGATATTTCAATAAATATCTGGAATATGGCCTCAGATAGTCCAATAAACTCAATAAAGCAAGACTTTTAGTAGAAGGCTGAAATGGAAAACACTCAGCAATGGAGAAAAAATAAGATTACCATTGAAGAAAAGTGCTATATATGACCAGTCACCAGTGACATTAAAGCTGTGCAGAGATGCAAGCTAACTTGAAAATCAGGTGCAATGAGGACGGATATATTTCATGAATTACAGGTAGAAAATGAAAGTTTATAATAGCTCTAGTAAGGATATTCTTAGAGTGGTTTCAAGTCTTGAATTTATATTCTTACTGTGATTTTAACTCAAATACTGATCTTCAAAAGAGTGACATCATTGTTGAAGTATTTTATGTTAGTCCTGACCAATGAAATATACTTTAAACATCTACTTCTTTCTCCTTTCATTTAAGTGGTAGAGAAAATGAAATTGTTACATTGCACTTCTGTTATTGGAGAAATGTATAAGATTTTACCTTATTTAAACTAGGAATCCCATATCCTCCCTCCCTGAAAAAACTCAACATTGCCTCATGCACTTTTGGCCCTCATAAAGATCCAGTTATCAGCCCTCACCAAGATCTTTATGCTGAACCAGCTGTTGTAATTTCTAGAAACCACCAGTAGGTGTCTCCTATCAATAGTTTTGGTCACGGAAAGGGTGCCAGTCATTTGTCGTTCATTTAATAATGGACACCATTGTCACTGGTAGAGGGTCTTGACTGCAAGCTGTCCAGGTTCTTGGCATTTTGAACAAAGAATTGGACAAAACTCCCAAGAAAGCAAGGAAAGAATGAAGCAACAAAAGAACAAAAGCAGGAATTTATTGAAATGAAAGTATACTCCGCAGTGTGGGAGCAGCCAGAGCAGCAGGTCAAGGGCCTGGATACAGAATCTTCTCCGGTCCAAATACCCCCTACAGGTTTCCCATTGGCCACTTCATGCTCACCTCATGTAAATGAAGTGGTGGACCCCAATTGGTGTGACTGGTTGCCGAAAGCAACCAATCAGAAGCTGAAGTGGCGTCACAAAGGTCATACTCCTGTGCAAACATCTGATTGGTTGCTTTTTTCAACCAATCAGAGGCTAAGGTGAATTTACAAAGTTGCAAACAAAGACTCCACTGGCAATCAGTCTGATTGGTTGCAGACAGCTAACTTCTCATCTGCCACGCAGAAAAGGTTGGGGGTTTGCAAAGGGAGTAGCCTGTGGTCCCTTTGTTACCCAGGCGTGGAAAGTTAGGGTTTTCCTTTCAATTTAGTTCCAGGAAGTCGGCGCAAAACAGCCCCAGGCTCCTTGCCTCCAGACCCCATTCTCCTGCTTCACCATGAGAAATCTGCCCACTCTATAATGCAGACAATCCAAGCCCATTTAATGTGCTTCTAAAGTGGGTCAGCCAATCTTCATTTAAACCTTAACCTTTCAGGAAATGAGTTTCAAGTAGTGGTTATTGTGTATGTGTGTGTGTAATAAGTAATCAGAAAACGAAGTTCAACATTTGAGCTGATTTCCTTCAAAGTCTACCAAAATTATGATTAGAAACAAAAAGTTTATAAAGCAGAAGAAGTTGACAATCCAGCCATGAAAATGAACACCTTCCTCACAAGACTGGCAAAAGTGGAAAATTTCCTAGAGATCCAGTCTTGAGGTTTCATTACGCAGGAGGTTAATGTTTACTGTCTGAAGTATGAAGGGTCTTCCTAACAAAAAAATTCAATTTTCTTCTATGTGGAAGAAGGAAAAAGATCTCTTCTGAGAAAGTAAAATGGAGCAATCGAGTGAAAAGTTAGCCTTGATTTGTGCCCAGGCCACTTTATAGAGGTGACGTTTTATTTATTGCTGCCCTCTTTCTGGGAGTCTCTTTTTGTTATTCTTTGCCCCTTTTAATGCTGTCACGTTTTGTGCTTTGGTAGCAAACTTTCCTCTGGAGCTGGGCATATATTGCCTTCTGAAAGCCTTCTCTCCTCAACTAGATGGTACTGTATCTGAGGGCACATTTTGTCTTATATTCCTTGATCTCTCCCAGAGTATCTAACCCGGAGCCTCATCTTGAGTTGACATTTACTGAATGCTTCTCACTGTTTTCAGTATGGCATCCAACTTTTTAGAGAAAAGCTTGTGACAGATTTTTGGTACTTCCATAGTCCCTGATAAGCACAATGCCTTGCACATAGAAGGTACCGTATTATTTTTGAAATAGTGAATGAAGCAAGAGGCTGATAGAACAGGAAACACATATCCTATTTGGAGCAGTGGTGTGGTGTGTTTTTATAAAAGAATATTTATTCCTTTGAGAGCCTAAGGCAAGCCAGGCAGTGTACTGCTCAATCTACTTAACCTACTTAAGGGTGAGCCATAAATTCAGCTGACCTTAGTCAACCGTGGAAGCATTGCAGTTTAACTCAGAACTATGCAAGCCTAACACTCTCCAGGGATTAATGTAAAGAAAGGTATGGAATGTAGCTGTTGATCAATGGGCAGTTGAGCAGAGGAGAAAAGAACTTTGTAAACTTCCTTTTAGAATATCTTAAAGAAAAATGTATACCGCTACCAATGTATTAGTTGTTTGCCTAACCTGTCTTAGGTTGGCTTCCACAGGAAATAGATTCTAAGGTGGATACTTATTTGCAGAGGTTTATTGCGAACACCTTCAGAATCAGTGCTTGTGAGTGAGTGAAAGAACTAGGATTGAGCAGAGGGGAAAATTGAACTGAGATGCAATCTCAACCAAGGCCCCAGCCAATCCTACTGGGAGCTCTAAACCTTCAATGGCTCTTTGATTTATGCCACCTTGAGGCAAGGCAGCTAGCTTTGGTGCCCCCACATCTACCTGTAATTGGACATAGGCTACCCCAGGAAACTGAATCACCTTGAATGTGGTGGCTGTCTTCAGTAGGGTTCAATTCAGTTCTTAGAAGGTGATTCAGTTGTGAGTTATCAGAAGCCAGCATTTGTAAGAGCTCAGGGATCAGTGCTTAGGTCTTAAAGGGGCACACTAGATGGTGCACCAAAGTACTCACTGTGTATTTCTTCTGTTCTTCTCTCCCACCGAAAAATATAAAATCTCAGCCTCATCCATGGAGAAGTAGAGTAAGGTTTGATAATTAGGTTAGCTCTTACATCAGGGCTAGAGAAGGGAACTATTTTTCAGACTTGAATGGCTTGACCGCTCCATGCTTGGGCTTCTGTGCTTCAGGCTAGGCAAGGGAAAAAGAAGAGGACATAGGCCTTGGTCATTCAGCTTTAGAACTAACAGAATTGTAGGATTAGGTTTCAGACTTGAGAGGACAACAATTCAAATTGCAGGATCTAAGGGCATAGAAATCTCAGGCTTCATTTGAAGCCAAAAGAGATGATTGGGGAGAGTATGGGAATGAGAATGGCATAAATGGGACAATTTGGAGGGAGATCATGTCTGTATGTGTTTCAAGTAATGACAGAACCACAGAAGAGGAATAACGAAATGCTATGACTTCAGTGTATCCACAAGTTTGCAGTAACCACATTGCTGGGGAAACAGAGATAATGGTGAGACTTGGGGGAAACCTACTAAGAGCTCCATTTAAGAGTTTCAAGTTGAGATGTCTTAGCCTGCTCTGCTGCCATAACAAAACACCACAGACTGAGTGGATTAAACAACATAAATTTATTTTCTCACGATTCTGAAGGCTAGAAAATCTAACATCAAGGTTCTGGTCAATTCAGTTATTGGTGAGGGCTCTCTTTCTGGCTTATAGATGGCCACCTTCCCACTGCGTCCTCACATGGACTTTCTTCGTGCACATATGTGGAGAAAGAGACTGAGTTCTCTGTTGTCTCCTCTTATAAGGACACTAATACTATCAGATCAGGGCCCATTCTCATGATCTCATTTAACCTTAATTACTTTCCTAGAGGCAGCATCTCCAAATAAAGCCACACTGGGGGTTAGGGCTTCAACATATGAATTTAGCGGGAACACAAACATTTAGTCCATAACAGGAAAACTAGCATTAATGTAGGGATATACTGTCAGGCATGATAGCAGAAATAGATGTCCTTATTAGACACCTGGGCAGACACTGAAAATAGGGTTGCAACTCTGTGGTCACCTAGGAGTATCAGGATACTCCACTCTCAAGCAAAGAGGATATTAATTGCTTAAGGCAGCAGCAAGACTAATTCCAGAGCTTAATAACTGCATGCGTTAAATCTCTTTCAGGATTGGTTCAGAATAGTGGATGAAGCTGAGAGTCTGAAGACAATATTGAGTGAATAATCGCTAATCTAGTTTAGGACTTGGTTTCACCTAAAGGTTTGAATGTAGGAACAGTATTGCTCTTGGGTATTGATTTCCTGTAATCGCTTGGATTTTCTCTCTGTAACTATTTCCTTTGGAGAGTCAGGCCTGATCGCTCATAAGAGTAATCCTCACAAAATTCCAGTGCTTCTGATGGGACTAGATTATAGCTGAATGTTCACTTCTAAGATGGTTATATATGTCAGTGCCTTTTTTTTCTAAATAACGTTTTTCTCTTGTAACAAAAGTAATATATGTTTATTATAGAAAATTACCTGTAATCTCACAATCTAGTGATATTAACATTGTTCTTGGTCCCTTTCCTTCTGTGTGTATAATTTCTTAGAAATGAGATGGGATCGTGCTATATGTACAAATTGAATATCCTAAATATTTTTCTATTTTAAAAACATAATGCTATATCACTATGTTAAAAGACTAAGCAGTATTGTTTTAAACAGACTTACTATGATTTACTTAATGAGAACCCCATGTTTTGGACATTGAAGTTGTTTCCAATTTTGCAGTATTATAAAAAGTGTTTTGTTGACTTATTGGAGTATGCTTTTGCATACATTCCTGGCTATTTCTTTATAATAGGCTCATAAAAATAAAATTTCTAGGTCAAATGGCATGCAAAAATGTTTGTTCATTATTTCCAAGCATTTCTTCAGAAAGATGGTAGCTATTTACACTTCCCACAGCAATATAACACTCTTGAGTAAATTTTTTAAAATACCAGTATGGCAGGTAAAAAACAGCATATCACTGTTTTCATAATAATTTCTTTGATTATTAATGAGGTTTAACATTTTAAAATACATTTTGCCTTGTCTAATTGTTATAATGGGGCATTCATATTTTCTTACTGATTTGTAAAAGCCCTATATGTATTCCTCTTAGTCTATCACTTCTGCTGTGAGTATTGTCATTAGTACTTTGTCTTCAATCTTGTTCATAATTTAGTTTATTTTTATGTCCAGAGAGTTTATACTTTTATGCACAGAAGTCACACCTACTAATATTTTGTTTACATGTATATTTTCTATTGGTGCTATGCTTGGGAAGTCTTCCTCCAGTTCATACTTCTGACATATGGAATTCAAAAAGGGAGCAAGGCTGGGCTCAGTGGCTCACGCCTGTTATCCCAGGCCGAGGATTTGGGAGGCCGAGGTGGGCGGATCACCAGGTCAGGAGATTGAGACCATCCTGGCTAACATGGTGAAACCCCGTCTCTACTAGAAATACAAAAAATTAGCTGGGCATGGTGGCATGTGCCTGTAGTCCCAGCTACTTGGGAAGCTGAGACAGGAGAATGGCGTGACCTCAGGAGGCGGAGCTTACAGTGAGCAGAGGTCGTGCCACTGCACTCCAGCCTGGGCGACAGAGTGAGACTCTCTCAAAATGATAATAATAATTATTATTATTTTTTAAAAAAGGAGCAGATGGTCTTCTATTATTTGCATCACTTTTGTCATTTCAGTAATCATTTGTAAGTGTGGAGGCAAGCATTTCGGCAAGGATGTTCAGGTGGTCATCTTGAAACGGAAGTCTGTTCTGGTTTTCAGCAGAGCACTTTACACGCTTGAATCTTTCTTTCTAAAATCAAAAGTTAATTCCATTGAATTAGACAGGATTAGGAAAAGGTGTTTAAGTATTTTCATGCTGCCCAGGCTTGTTCCCTACTCACATCAGTGTTTGTTGTCCTTCGGTGTAGGAAGGAGCTAGACGTAGTGAGAGAGCAGAAGAGGGAGGCAGGTGGCAGCCAGATGGGTACACTGGCCATGGAGCCAGAACAGGCCAGGAATAATCAGCTCTAAATAACTCTCTGTTGCTCTGCCTCTTTGATTTATTCTTCGAGGTCCACTCAAGTTTTATATCTCAGCTTTTCCATCCCATGTTGATTGCTTGATTCTCTAAACAGTTGAAGGCGTTAGTATTTTCATTACTATCCATCCAGTTTAGTTCTTTTCACATAGTTTCTAATATATAGCTTCTATTCTATCTAGTTTTATTTTACTATCCAGTATAGAGCTTAAAATATGTACTTAGCTTTCCTTACAATATTTCAAGCTTCCTAATATAATTTTTCTTTTTTTTTGAAACAAAGTCTCACTCTGTTGACCAGGCTGGAGGACAGTGGCGTGATCTTGGTTCACTGCAACCTCTGCCTCCTGGGTTCAAGCGATTCTCCTGCCCCAGCCTCCCGAGTAGCTGGGATTACAGGCACATGCCACCACGCCAGGCTAATTTTTGTATTTTTAGTACAGATGGGGTTTTGCCCTGTTGGCCAGGCTGGTCTCGAACTCCTGACTTCAGGTGATCTGCCTGCCTTGGTCTCCCAAATTACTGGGATTATAGGCATGAACTACCACACCCCACCTACTTCCTAATATAATTTAGTCCTAGCTCAAAGCATGGGCTCTGATTTGAACATGGAGACTCACCTTGGTATGAAATAAAATACGTGATGACTACTAACATGTACCTAACGAAGTATAGTTGGGCTTTAAGGGATTGTCTGGTTTAAAAAATACACACCAAATCTTTCTCTTTTTTACAAAAGGGACATACACACACACACACACAGGCTATATATGAAGATATACAGCCGCTATAGTTCTGCCAGAATATGTAAAGTTGATAAAGACTCTGGGCTTGAGTCAGAGGAACTCAGCTTGAATCACAGCTCTGCCACTTACCAGCTATGTGAGTGTGAGTCTCAGTTTCTACATTTGGGAAATGGGGATAATATATCACCTTCCTCATAAAGTTGAATTAATACATAATCCAGTTCAATCTGAGTTTCCCTGAGGTGCATCGAAAGAAGGTGATTTAATTCTTTAGACAGCACTTCAAGATTTAACTGAATTTCCCTTATAACTCATGTCATAATTGTTAACCTGGTAGCAAACTGAAAAACAAATTGTAACCCAACAACTAGAAAACCCCAGTTCAGTCATTACTGGAGCTGATTTATTTTATGAATTGTTTCACAGTTGAGTTGTTGATTTTTATCCCAACTTAATCTGTACACATTATTAAATCTGTAATGAGTGAGCTTGTGGCATATCTGGCAAGAGGAAAAAGGCCCAATTCTACTTCTTTATGCCTAACCTCCCCATGAAGTTTTCCAGCGGGTGCAGCAGTGTTGTTTTGACTCTTAATGTTGAGCCATGTGCACCATGCTTGTGGGTGACTGTTAAGTAGCTGTCATTTTCAATCCCCAAGGTGGACAGAGACACAGTTTTTATATGTATTTGGGGCAAAATTTCCCTTGTCCTGGCCTCATGGTTGGTTTTGACTCCAGTATTGTATTCTCCTGGCATGTGGGTCATCTCTCATTGACATCTGGCGGTGTTGCGGTGGGGAAAGCAGAATATTAGCAATGAGGTTCTCAATGTGGACCTGAAAGAAGGCTTTTTGCCTGTAATTTGTGAAGTTTTTGTGAAGCTCTTTGGGATCCTTCTGGATGAAGAATCTTTTATAAACCTCACTTATTATAATGATGACTGCTGGCAGAATCGAAGTTACACGTGTGTATCAGGAGGACAATATATCCTCTTTGTGCTCACGTAAACTTCCATTTATCTATACAAATATCTCTGAAAAGAGCAAAGCTGAAATGTCTTGTCTCCAGCTGGGATGCTGTTCTGTTGTTGCAGCACAGTAAATTGGGTCACCGTCCAGTTTTCCATCCATCACCTGCTCAGGACCAGAATGGGGAAATGAGTGCTTCTATGGTGACGGTGGCAGCGTGGAGCAAAACCTGTGCCAGGGATCACCGTGGACAGCTACTAAGGAGTCCAGGAGAGCTGATCACTCAGATTGCTGCCTTTGTGGCTCTTGTCTGGGAGGAAAGACATTACTAAGAGGAAAATTGTTCTTTTAACTCCTACTTTTGAACTCTTTCTGTGCTGTGTGAGGACAGCAATTTTAAAAGGTTAGATTTTGCCAGTATGTGCCAATTTGCAGAAGAAAATGTCTCTAATGCACAGGAATACTGGGAACCACAGACTCTTCTTGATACTGAATGTGGTGGCCTAAGACTGATTATAACATTTCGATGATTGAATAAATGGAGTCGTGGGGAGAGCTAGACGTGGAATCAGAATTCAGATCTTAAATCCACCACTGACTTGCTGTATAACCTTGCCTCAATTTCCTCTATACAATAGAGTTAGTATGAAAATGAAATGAGCAGTGTTTGGCATATCATGGATAGTCATTAAATATTTATAAAATTCAAGAGAGTACCTTTGTCAGAGAGTTTGCATCAGTCAGCATAGGTGAGGTTTCTCTGTGGTAACATTCAAGCCCTAAATCTCAGTGGCTTTAAAGAGCAAAGGTTTATTTCTCTATCAAACTCCATGTCCACTGAGGTCAGTTGTCACTCAGACATGGTCATGCTTTATGTGATCCTCCATCTGGGGTTCAAGCCCAGTGGGAAACCACCATGTGGAAATCATGGCGGCAGAAAGGAAAGCTCTAGAGAGATTTGTAACTGCAATTAAATGATCTGTTTGGAAATGACACACATTCTTTCTGCTTAGAACTCACCGCCTGGGACTAGTCACGTGGCTCCTGCTAGTCACTAATGAGCCCATAGTAAATCTTTTTTTTTTTTTTTTTTGCCTCAAACAGGGAAACCGAGAATATTTGGCAATTAGCACTACTGATTTGATTTCTGCAACATCTACAGAGCAGGCTCTGTTAATGTGTCTGTTCTACACATCAAAGTGCTACTGTATGTTTTCTTCTCTTCATTGTAATATATAATCATTTTCTCTATTTTGTTGACATTTTAATATATCCTACTTGTTTGCTCCTTATTGTTAGTATTTTTCAAGTGGAACACAGAAGAAAACTTTTTATTTTCATAGAACGGAACAGTAGGACTTCATTTTATTGTACTCAGGAATATGATAAGGCAACAATGCCTAGCTTCACCTTTCTTTCTGGTCTTGGGAAGGAGCATGAGACAACAAAGATGTAGGTTGCAGGGAAGCAACTCTCTGAGATTTTCATGGAAGTGTGTTTATTTTATCTGGCAAGGTAAGATCCAATGGGAGGATGTGAAATCATTGTAAAACTGTGGCCAGTTATAAGATGTGCTAAAAGAGGGGAGAGCTAGCTTTAGCATATCTATTATATACTTGAGAAAATATACTCCAGAAAAGCCAGAAAATTCATTGAATTTGTGTATTTTATATATATATTTTTTTGGGGGGATCTTTGTTTCCCTTGATGATTGACCATATATTCACATATGTGTGTGCCTTTAGGAATCTGAAGAAGAAACCAAAGGAATCTGAATCCTTACTTGTGTAGCAGACATGGCTAATTATCTCCAAATATCCATTTTTCCTTCTAACTTTAATAACAGAATTCCTACCAACCCATCATGGCTTAGATCAAGACTAAAACCTTGCATATTCTGACTAATGCAGGTCCTCCCTCGCAGAGTAGCTTTTGACATAATTAGCATTTGATGCCTGTCAATTATTGCCAGCCTCTCTTGCAGCTCAGTATGATGACCATGTACTAAGCTTTGACTGAAGGGATATGAGCAGAAGTAACGGGTACAACTTCTATGTCACGTTGTTAATTAAGAAGCTGTTTTCCACCTACTTCCTTTTCTACCCTGCTGGCTTAGAAAAGATGACAACTTCCTGAAGTAGTCATTTTGGACCCAAGGACAGAAACCACATATTGAAGATGATTCCCTGCCTATCTCTGTACTGCTACATGAGAAATAAGCCAACAATATTAATTAAGCCATTGTATTTTGGAGTCTCTGTATTATCACAGGTTAGCCTGTGATAGATAACTTTTAGTGTTAGATATCCTCTTTCCAGGCTTAGTTTTGGCTCACCAGTCATGGCTCACCATAGCCTCAAACTTTCGAGCTCAGGCAATCCTCCCACCTCAGTCTCCTGAGTAACTGGGACTTTAGGAACACTCCACCACACTCAGCTAATTTTTAAATTATTTGTAGAGACAGGGTCTCTCTATGTTGCCCAGGTTGGCCTTGAACTCCTAGACTCAAGCAATTCCCTGACCTCAGCCTCCCAGAGGGCAGGGATTCCAAGTGTGAGCCCCTGTGCCCAGCCAGCATCACATTTTAATTGATTTTTGTCTTCTCTTAGACTGGAGGACAGGAGAGAGGCTGATCCTGTGCTGATTGTGAGATTTAGTGCTGTACTTGCTTTACACTTTTTTTTTTTAATTCTTACTCTCCTAAACTCATCAGACAACAGTGAACATAGAGTCTTTGAACTCTAGACTGTACCTAGAACTTGTTCCTCCAAACCAACAGTCTACTTTATATCATGAGGCCTGTTTTATGCATCCAGGGAAGTGATTTTGCCTTATACAAAACCAAACTCTGTATGATCAACATTCCAAAAGACTCCCAGGGCTTAACAGCCATGTGTGTTTTGAGAAGAATTTTGGAGGCCTATTTAGGTATGAAAATAAGTCCAATTGCCCTTTGCACAGCCCTATTTTCTTCACTTGGTTCCACTTCATAGTTGAATATAAGCCCAGAGTAAACATCTGAATGTTTAGAAAATGTGGCTCTGGCACATTCTCAAGGCAGATAGACCTTTTCTAAGGAGCTGATGCCCTGCAAGGTAGGTAGATTTTGCACAGTGGAGAGGGAAAATGAACTGTAGCTAGAGAAAAGTGAGGACACAGTAGGCATTCTGTGGGGGAGACTGGGATTTTTACTTTTCCCATTGGTCATTTGATGGTTCATTTATTGTCTTGAAATGAAGTAGAAATCAATGGACTATTTTCCTATGTTTCCTTGCCAAACTCACTTCCTAATGGGTGAAACAGACCCAATCTGGACCTCCCTTCCCCACTACCACACATAGCATCCAGTTCCTTGGCAAAATGATGGAAATTTTAGCCAGTTCCCTTGCTCTGTCCACAGAAGGTCAGGCCAGGATGTGTTGACAGCTGTTTGGATGACACCAACTGAATCAGACAACTGATTGCATTAGTTGTTTTAACATCTTGGAGACTAAAAGCACGTTATTGGTAGCATGTTTTTCTCAGCATCTCAGCAAGTTAACAGAAAAATTAGTGATAATAATACATGGTTCATCTGAATGACTTAGTTAAAGCCAGAAAGCTGGTTTTTTAAGTGTCTTAATCAAAAAAGAAGGCTTTGCAGAGGATTAAAACCTTAATATGCTTTCTTGTGAAATTTTGTCTCACCCTGTTCTATTCATTTTTCTGCCCAAGCAAGCTATTGTAAATTACATCTTATTTAGCATATATTTATACAAAGGGTCCATTTAACAAGCTAGAATTTTTGCCAGAGAATTCCCATCTAAGACATTCTTCTGTTAAGTGACTTAAACGTAATTCTAGAGCTGGGTTTAAAACCCAGTAATTCTAAGAATGCATGTTATTAATTGATTTATTACTTATGAATGGTCATAGAAGAAAATATCAGATTTTAGTCTTTTACCATTTATTACTATTAGAAGTCACAATGCCCATTTGTTACGATTTTATAGTTGCTTAAATAATTTGCAATGCAAAGAAACCTTGGTCATGACATACTACCTTCATGGCAAATTTGCTTGAGTTTTGTTCACTTGTGTAAAATCTGTTCCAAATGCTAAAATAATGATGGAAGTAACTCGTTTAAATTACCGGGATCATGTAAAGGAAGAATGTGTTCACTCTGGCAGCTCTGAGCAATTCTGAAAATCATCACGCATCATCTTAACTTACTGAATTGGAAAAATAGAGTAATGGGCTGGGGCATTCCATAGGAATGAGTTGTATTGTAATAATCAATGTAAAGAATAAATTTTATTAGATAAATGTAACTTCTTGCTGTGATCTAGTAAGAAAGACTGACTTAAAAAGATAAAGGGGAATAAAATTGATATAATTTAATATAACTTTAGTAAAACTTTTGAATTTAAATCATATAATTTGGTCATCAGTAAATCTTGTCTAGCACGTACATCTGTGGGAGATAAAGAGTTTCTTAAGGCCATGCATGGTGGCTCACGCTTGTAATCCCACGACTTCGGGAGGCCGAGGCAGGCAGATCACCTGAGGTCAGGAGTTTGAGACCAGCCTGGCTAAAATGGTGAAACCCTGTCTCTACTGAAAACACAAAAATTAGCCAGGCGTGGTGGTGCATGCCTGTAATCTCAGCTACTCAGGAGGCTGGAGCAGGAGAATCACTTGAACCTGGGAGGTGGAGGTTGCAGTGAACTGAGGTCATACCACTGTACCCCAGCCTGGGCAGGATGACAGAGCGAGACTCTGTCTCAAAACAAAACAAAACAAAACAAAAAACAAAAAAAAACCAAACCAGTTTCTTGAAACATCAAACTTTAGTTTTATCTATACTACACCAAGCCATCCGGATTAGGAGTTTATTCTCAAATGTCTCCTGGGTGCAGGTAGATAATTAAATAATTGAACTAGAAGGCATAAACTTCAGGGAATGCTGGTGACTGCGGAGAACAAGAGAATTCATGCAACTGCTCCATTCCAGCTGATGGCTGCCATGTGGGAATCTGAGTTGGGTGAACAGATTTTACAATTTTCAGGAGAAATTGGAAATCTGGGTTTTTATGCAAAATCTCCTAACCTAACAAGTTTGAAACACGGTGGACTAGCCAGCTGTTTGTACTGATTTTAACTTAAGGACCACAATCTTGAAATCTTTGAACTAGATACTTGTAGTGAAAAATTCATTTAATCATGTTGATGCTGATATTTTCTTTTATGCTTGTCTTTCATTGGGGTGAACATTTCTTCATGATTGTCTCCTACAGGTCCAGTTTAGATATATATAAAATAATGACTTGGAACCAGTGAATTTGGTATGGTTATTTGTAATTCTCATAGGTACTGTATTTAGAAATTCTAGGGTGCCTTATAAATTTCTTGATAACCTTGACTTAGATGAGGGTAGTAAGCAATTCAGAATTTGCCATAATAAATGTGAAAGTTAGCTGAAATAAACAAGTTAAAGGTCCAGTGCTAGAAGTAGAATTGCTCATTTAGGAATCAAAAAAGGAAACACACACCTATAATGTAAACATAAAATAACTGATGTATGTAAAAACAATGGCCAGAAATATCCTTGAAGTCATAATGACTTGGAAGTTAAATGTCATCTTTTACAAATTGTGTGACCCAGGGAAAGTTTGGGTATAGGAAGAGGTCAGAAACTGTCTTTATCTTTACCATATAGGCTGCAATAATTGAAAGTTTATGAAGCACTCATATCATATAAGCAGTTTATTTGATGTAGCCAGCATGTTTTCCTAATAGGCTCAGCTAAGGTACAATACCATTTCAAGGAGGTATAAAAAATAAAAAGAGGGTCCTATCCAAGTAAGAGAGATTTAAAAAATGAGAAAGGACTCACCAAAAAACATAGATTCTGGAGCCAGATGCCTAGGCTTGAATTCTGGCTCCACTATTTACTAGGATGACAAGAGGATCCTCAAGGGCACATGGAGAGTGCTATATAATTAGTAAATAGTATGTTTAATATTCTAATTAGGAAAATTTAGTGGAAAAAATTGTGATTTTTTTTACTATGTGTTATGTGCTTGGCCTTCATTTGGAACACTCTCTATATTGATCTACTTATTTCTCACAATACGCCTGTGGGTTAGACATGGCTATTTTCATTTTACAGATCCAAGACCAGGGTTCAGTGAGGTAAGAGTACAGTCAAAACTCTTTTTACAAACTTCCACTTTGCCACCTTTCCATTCCACCTGTAGCTGGCCCCACGGCTTCCAAAGGTCTGTGGCTAGAAGGAGGCTCTAGTATATGTTTCTGTTACTAATGCTCCTACCAGCTGTGTTATTGACCTGCCAAGAGTCACTTTTGTGTGTCCCAAACTACTTACATCTCTTCTTGTAATCAGGCCTACCCCTACCATTAATGGGGCCATGAACACAGTACAAATGGAGGCCCATATTCCTTGCATCTAAATATTGAAATTTATAATTCAAAATAACAAACTCTTAAAGAAAGTATGTTTTATTCTCCTTACTTGACAAATAAATTTTCAAAATGGTTGAGAAGGCCAAGTTCAAATTTCCAGTTCTCAAAATCTTTGGTGCTCCATGTAAAACATGGTGGCCGAGAAAGAGCCACCATCTCATCTAGAGCATGTAGTCTTTGCTCTGCAGCCTCTCTCTCTCTCTTCCAACCTCGAATGTGTCTCCCACCAAAAGGGTCTCACGTAGGATTCAAACACCTTAACCCATGCTTCCAAACTTTGCTAATGTTGACTGCTATTTGGGTAGAGAATTTTAGGGACTTTGTACCCTGGAACATGATTTAGAAAGGGGCATGTGAGCTCTGGATGGTTATGTTGTGTGGCTCCACTGAGAGGAACATGGCAAAAGCAAGACCAAAATTTGGACTCCTAGAGCATGGTTCCAGAACAGGATCCACTGTTCCTGTATCTAGAGGAGGTGTTGAAGATGACTTTCATTCAGTTATGTATAGTGATTACTTGTTAGCATGCAAAGACATGTTTATTATTTCTATGAAAATTATGTTAGAAATGGAGAGTCTACATACAAGTAGGTAAAACGTTGTTATATTAGATATAGGAAAAGTATATTAAAATGTTGGAAGAGATAAAAATACAAAAATTTCCTACATTCAGCTTGATTGCCAAATGTTCTTTATCAAATTCAGGAATTGAAAATTACAGATGATTCATTATGGATAAGATTTATGCAAGAAAATCAATGTGGAACTCCAATTAGCAGACTTATTCCAAAAGATGGTGCTCTACAATAAAGAACAAAAACTGAATTTATATTATCTAAAATAAAATGGAAGAAAACTTTATATATATATATATATATCTATCTTGCTTTAATCAAAATTTTATTTGGCTGACTAACTCCAAGTCCCAATCTCATTGGCTAGACAAGCTTCTCCTGCTACTGACTTAGAGTCAGGGAGGTAGGAGCGTGTTAAAAGTTGGGGTAAAACGGTAGGTCTATCTTACTGGGAAGATTGCCCTCTTAACCTTATACTTGATTATTAAGAACAAAGTAAATATTAAGCCACTCATGTCTGTAGTGCTCAGTAAAATGTTTTGGAATAAACTGCATGTTTGCTACCAGGATTATGTCGTAGTTGTGGATTAGTTTGCAAGAGAGGTTATGGAAATGCTGATTAATAGGTATGTTTATCTAATACATTTTCTGGCTTGGCGGCTTCAAGACAAATTGTAGCATTCTGTGACTCAGTAGATTGACTCTAATACCAAACTCAAAGAAAGTATTCATTGTTCTTTCCTCAGTCAGTTTTAACTATATAAAAAGTTATAACTTTCTTAAATAATAGCATTTTTCTGCATAATATCTTTGGGAAGGCTTACTTAAAAGACTGTCATAGCTAAGTGAGAAACCTAGGAGAGGCGTACTAACTCAAAGTGACTTTAAGAAAGATGGTCAAATTATAATAAAATTGAAGACCCAGAGAAGCATAAAATATTACCAAGAAAAACTGAATTAGGTATGCATGTGGCGCTGTCAAAAGAGATAGAATTTTCTCTTGGTGAACTGGCAGATCTCCCAGACACTCTTAAAAACCTTAGGAACAGTTGATTGTAGAGGTGGTGTGTGTTGCCATTCTTCTTTCTAGAATGGAGAAAAGCTTTGGAGATGCTCACAGGCTACACACTGCAGCGACACATGGGAGAGAATCAAAGGGTCATCTTGCTCCTTTAAATTATCATCTCTGAGTTTAAAAAAATAACATTGGAAAGTATGAGTTGGTATCTTTTAGAAGAGAGGATGAACAATATAAAACTGTCTTTCCTTGTGCTTCTTTTGCAGAAGACTTCCTGAGTGGAGATGATAACATTTAGGGAAGTGGTCTGCTATTTTTGTGCTTCCTGCAACGTTTGCAAATCTGGTTATTTCCAAGCCAGTACTCAGCTCTATAACAGGACTGATGTTGTTGTTTAACCTAAAGCACTCCTTGCCCAGTCTCTTATGCGGGACTTAAAACTTCCTATTATTTCCATGTACTTCCAGAACTCCAGTCTGCATAAGAATCTCCTGGAGATCTTGTTTAAATCGATATTCTGATTCAGTAGGTATAATCTAATTTGAAGCCTTCCATTGTGCTCTTAGGTGATGCCAATGCTGATGATCTGAGGGCCAGCCACATTTTAATAGCAGGGATCTAGGCACTAGCTCTTACCTCAAAACAGAATGTTTATATTGAGATTCTGAAATTCAGGAGGAGTTGGAAAAGTGGGTCTTGGAAACACAGCCTTTGTTTATAAGTTAGTAAAGACAGAATTGATGAGAAAAAGGACAACAGCAGCAATAAACACAAAACTGCTATTTACTTGTAGCTTTGTTTCAATAGCTAAAGCCAAGAGAGAAATTCCATAGTGGGTGAGAAATGCTATCTATGGGATTCTGAACTGATGTTAGGGAGGAGGATATCATGAAGCATGCAAACACTTTGCACCTATGATAGTCACAGGTAAGTCCCAGGCTGAAGTTGCTGGCAGTTAAATGGATTCCACTTGCTCTCCTAACCCCATCCTTCCAAAGCTGATAATAAAATTGTACTATTTAGCACAAACCAGAATGAGCCACCATAAAATAAATACATTATCTCACCCATGAAGGGTGAGGATAAATTTGTTATATGCCTTGGAGAAAAGCACATTGAGGCCTATGTCCATTTCAGTCTAGGTAAGAAGGAAAAACTCTGTATGTAGTCAGAATGGATACCAGCACATCATCCTTTCCTAAAACAGTGGCTCGAGTCAAGATGTCAGAATGGGTAAGGGGATGTAGCCACACACCGGGACTGGGATGCTGGATTTTCCCCATCCCCTCTCTTTCCTCAGGGAAGTCGTTCATTATGTAACTGGGCCAGCACCTGTTTAGGAATTACAAATTACCTTACACCATTGAGTGCTGGATCATGAGGCCAGATGAGCAATTGTGGGAGGAGGAAGGTAAGTTAGGAAACCTGGTGGGGAAACCAAGACAGGTAAGCATTACCTGATCAAAGAATAACTAAAGATTACTTCTGATCAAAGAATATTTCAGAAACAAACTCTATAAGGTCCACATGCTTATATTTTCCATGCTTTTTTTTTTTTTTTTGCTTTTTTTGTAGCCTAGTGTTTAGGCACACTGACTTGAGAGCTGGGCTTTCTGGGTTAAAATGCTGTTCCTGACACTTATCAGCTAAAGCATCTTAGATGCATTTCCTAACTTCTTGTGCTCCAATCTCCTCATCAAAAAATGAAGAGAATCATGGCCCCTTCTTAATAGGGTTGTTATGAAAAGCCAATGAGATAGTATTAGATAAAGTGCTAAAAACAATGCCGGGCACAGGGTAGGTACTATTCAGGTTAGCTGGTACTGTTATTGTCATTATTATTCTTTTCATCATCTTGATGATAAGGCCTGCAGAGATGATGCTTACATAAACAATCTGACAAGTAAGGCTGGATAAAGCAACTTGAAAATGATTTCTGATAACACTGTTAATTATAACACCAAGAAAACCATTCCCCAGAGAAGCAATTGCTATTTTGATTGGTTCTTAATATACTGTTTGTTTTTTCAGTTCAGCAACTGAACAACTACAGTGAGCCAGAATAAGTTAGACAGCAGTGTCTAAAATATGAGCCTTGCTCTTGAAAAGCTTTTCTTCCAGAGGGGATATAGGGTGGTCACTGCTGGCTCCAGAGTTTTCTGTAGCATTCATAGTGGTGTCGTGGTTTTAGCAATTGCTGATTTCTGTTTGCTGGACTTTTCCTTTGGTTTGTTTTAATGTTTCATTTAATGGAAGTGCCTAGATCAAAGCCCTGCATAAACTGGCTGTCAGTAAGTTTGGAGAGAAGAGCTTGGAGGGTAGAAGATCCAAACACTCTTAAGAGATGGAACAACCATTCTCTCTTGCTACTCTCTTTTTGTCTTGGAATGGCCTCATTCTCATACACAGTGGTATATATGCCCAGAGCCTGAGGAATGCTTGAATGCTGGGCCAAAAAGAAAAATCTGAGGTGAGAAATGTGACTGCTTGGTATTTATTTATTGGAGGCTATATACTTTTAATTCTGGCTTTAAATTCTGCAGCTAGAAGTGCAGTTTGTGGGCAAGGAATGAGTGAATTTCCAAAAGAGATCTGAGAGGTTGACTTTTAGAATCTCTGAAGATGGGGATAAAAGAGGGACCTTTTAAATAAACCAAGTGCCCACAATGTCTTTATTACCACACTGCTACTTCACACTGTAGATTACATGAAGGCCTGGAGACTAATTTCAGCAACAGCCACAATTTACTAGCTATAGTGGGCCTCAGATGAATAGTTTCTTGTAAAATCAGTGGCAGCTTTATCCTAGCAGAGCACAAATAAATCAGCTCTTATTATTCCACATTCATTTAATCCAGGGACATTAGTCAGTGAGACCTTTCTGCAGCCTAATAAACAGCAGCAGCAGCAGTTTTTCTTTATGAGAGTAGTTGTTCATCCTAAATTAGAGCCAGCATTAGGCGGAGGCAGAAACTTTTGCTGGATGATTTAAAGATATATAATATGAGACCATAATAGTGTATGAAAACTGTACCCATGTGCATAAATATAGCAGGGTCATAATTTTGCTGTACGTGGATCACTTTAGAACATGTGGCTTATTTTATCTTTCTTGAGGGTTTTCTTTGTTGCAGGTGATGTTATCCTGTCTCTCTTGACTCAAGTGTCCTTTTATTTTACTTGGGAGTTGGGAAGGCATTGAAGTTGCATCTTCTTATTTCTGTTTACTCAGAAGGAAGTAAACCTGGCAGAGGAGGATTGTGAGTGAGGTGCATCTAAAATGTGCACCTGGATATTTCAGTTTGCTGAGCTGCTGCTTGATTCAAAATCCTAACCTGAACCACAGAGAACTTAAAAAAAAAAAAAAAAAAAAAAAACTAGTTAAGCCCAGGTCACAAGTTTTCTGTAGTAATGTCCCTATATATGTGATGTACACAATTTGACTTGCATTGTTCTGATGATGTGGCTTAGGGAGATAGATAATTTAAAATAAGTTTCCCACATATACAAGTTGGCCCTTACTTCATGGGTGTGCAGTATTCGTAAGTAGAGATGAGTGTAGTTTTTGTTCATCTATAACATAAATATTTCCAGGATGCTCCTTCATACCTCCATCAGGAGAAAATACATCAGAGAGTAATCAGCTTGATAAAAAATACATATGGAATCATTTGCTTGCCACCAACAAATGCATAATCAAAAATGACTCTATTCCGTCCTATGTATAGTGTGCACATCACTTTACTTACTGATTGAGTTTGTATACAACAGTACTCTTCACAGCCCAGTGAACATTAGTTGAATACCCACTATGTGTGCTCCACGGTGGAATTTTATGTAGATCTGCTTATTTAAAATGCACTTCTTGTGGGAAGAAGAGGAAAAATAGGGTAGGCCATTGGATTCCAGGAATATAAGTACTGGAACTAATATGAAATTAATGAGGTATGTTTTCCATTATCTGGAAATAAAATACAGTTATTATAACCAGGTATCATTGCATTTGGCCAGTGAGTTCTAGCCCATCCACTTAATGAAAATGAAAGTATCCTGATACAAACTAAGAAATACTGCATATTGGCATTAAAGGGTTACAGATATACAGAACTCAATTTATTCTTCTGTAGCTAAAATGATACACTTAGTCTTTCAATACAATATGTATGTAGTCAAAACAGATTGTTTGCCCACAATAATACATCAATATGTACGATTCTTCCTTCTCTGGGAGATTTACATTGTTTGCCAAAAAACAAACAAACAAAAAACACCAGATAACTTAAGCAAAATCCTTAGGGTAGACCTTTATGGACCCTGATTTTTTAATAGTATAATGCCCCTGTGTGGGTAAAGGATTCTTTTCCTATTCCAGCCCTGGCAGCAGGGGTGGCAATTCCAGCTGATCTTTGTGCAATGCATTTTGCTGATTTTTAGGGTGGACTGGATGATCTGCAGAGGATGTCTGAAGCACAAAGCCATTACAGCAACCAGCGAAATGACACCAAGTGGTCAGTACATTACCCTCATATAGTGAGACCTGCATATTATTAAACAATGATTTTGGAAATAGATGGTTAACCACTTGAGCACAGAAAATAGCCTGTACTTTTACATTTCTTCAAAGGCCTAACAAAATACTCAGCATGTACTAGGCATATACTGTGAATTGATTTAGTAACAAATGTTGACAAACATTGTTAAATAGGAAATTGCTAATCCTTAAAGATAAGCTATGTCTAAGGCTGGTTTCTTTTACTTTTCTTTGCACTATTCTTGTATACCAACTTATTATACTGTTATTTAAAAAAAATTCCTAGAACTAAAACAATGAAATAGCAAAATCTTCAGTTTACATTTCTATGGGTAAAGTGAGGAGGAATTGAGACAATAATTTGGGTAATTCAGGCAAAAAGGCTTAAAATATACAAATAACTAATGGCACTGGTAGGTTGGACAAACCGAATTATTGGGATATGATCATAAAGCATCTTAATTTTGACTCTCACTGCTCTTTAAAAATATATTCAGTGTGGCAAGTTCTTTTCCTGCCCTGGGTGAGAACTCAGTGTTCTCATGACATTTCTCATTACTCTTAGGTTATTAAAAGTCCAGTCCATGTAATAATTACAATTCCAAACTTGATTAAAATTATTTTCTCTCCAATCCGAGCTAGGGCTTTTTCTTTCTTTTTTTGTTCTTCTTTCCCCAGCTTGTTTCTTGAGGTTTCTGATCCCTCTAGATTTGGAGAAATAGAAGAAAAGATACTTATGAGATTCCAGAAAATTCATATTTGACTGGTATTCTTGGGATATTGCTTTACACTCCTAGACAGTTACGAAAAGCTTTTTCTCATGGGTGCTTTCATGAGTACTTTGGGAAACATGCTCCTCCTACTTGCTATTTCCTTGATCTACCTCTATTCTGTCTGGTTGCTTGCTCCTTCCAAAGCCCTTAAACATTTTTTGGCTTCTATCTTTTGAGATTTCCTTAAGCCAGCCTTCTCTGTACTGAGTCTAAAACAACCCAACACAACATTATTTCAGGTATGACTCTACATGTAGTCCATGAGAAAGTCCCATGTTTTTTCTGCTTCCAACAAACTCAGATGAGGCTACTTGCTAAGTCAATATGCACTCCTCAAGTTCACCTGCCACCTTGAGTTCATCTGTCAGAGCACCCGTCAAACTCTCTGCATGATTCTGACAATTTTTGTACCATCATTATGGGTGAGGGGTTAAAGAATCCTCCAAGACGTCCTCAGTCTTTCTTCCATGAAAGTCCCCTACAGCCTTTCAACTCCTGTTGACATCTGCTGTTATTTTCACACCTTGGATGAAATGGAGGCAAGAAGACCTCTTAATATCCTGTCACATTGAGTTGCATATTTTCAGAGAATGTAATTTATTCAAATGGTCATGCTCTTTCTTCAGTGTTTTCATTCCCCCCAATCTTAATCTTCACTGAATATTTTATAGTCAATTTTGAATCTTCATATTTGCTGTACATTGAGTAAAAAGAATGAGATGTAGAAATGGTAGTTTTCTTGCATTCACCAAATTTCTTTCAAGCGTGTATTATTCAGCCTTGTCACATTTTTATTTTGCTGACATATAACTAGAAACTAGAAAAAATATTATATGAGCTTTATTTTGTGGGTTGTTTGCACTTTAATTTTTTATTTTTAATTTTTGTGGGTACATAATAGGTATATGTATTTATGGGTTGCATGGGATATTTTCATACAGGCATGCAATGTGTAATAATCCCATCATGGTAGATGGGGTATCCATTACCTCAAATATTTCTTCTTTATGTTACAAATAATCCAGTTATACTCTTTAGTTATTTAAAATGAACAATTAAATTATTTTTGACTATAGTCACCCTGTTGTACTAGCAAATACTAGGTCTTATTCATTCTTTCTAACTACTTTTTTGTATGCATTAAACATCCCCATTCCACACCCTCCACTACACTTTGCAGCCTCTGGTAACCATCCTTCTACTTTCTAGCTCCACGAATTCAATTATTTTCATTTTTAGCTCCCACAAATAAGTGAGAACATGCAAAATTTTTCTTTTTGTGCCTGGCTTATTTCACTTAACATAGTAAAATCCATTTCCATCCATGTTGTTCGCAAATGACAGGATCTCATTCTTTTTTATGGCTGAATAGTACTGCATTGTGTATGTATACCACATTTTCTTTATCCATTCATATATTGATGGATACTTAGGTTGCTTCCATATCTTGGCTATTGTGACTAGTGCTGCAATAACATGGAAGTGCAGATGTCTCTTCAATATACTAATTTCCTTTCTTTTGCGTACATACCTAGAAGCGCAGCTGCTGGCTTGTATGGTAACTCCATTTTTAGTTTTTGAGGAACCTCTAAACTGTTCTCTATAATGGTTTTACAAATTTGCATTCCCACCAACAGTATACAAGGATTCCTTTTTCTCCACATCCTCACCAGCATTTTTTATTGCCTGACTTTTGGATAAAAGCCATATTAACTGGGGTGAGATGATGTCTCGTTAGTTTTAATTAGCATTTATTTGATGATCATGATGTTGAGCATCTATTTATATATGTATTTTCCATTTGTATGTCTTATTTTGAGAAATGCCTATTCAGGTTTTTTGCCCATTTTTCAATCAGATTATTAGACATTTTCCTACAGAGTTGTTTGAGCTGCTGATATATTCTGGTTATTAATCCCTTGTCAGATGGGTAGTTCGCAAATATTTGCTCCCATTCTGTGAGTTGCTTCTTCACGTTGTTAACTGTTTCCTGAGCTGTGCAGAAGCTTTTTAACTTGATATGGATCCCATTTGCCCATTTTTGCTTTGGTTGCCTGTGCTTGTGAGATATTACTCAAGAAACCTTTGCCCAGTTCAATATTCTGGAGAGCTTCTTCAATGTTTTCTTGTAGTAGTTTCATAGTTTGAGGCCTTAGATTTAAGTGTTTAATTCATTTGGATTTGATTTTTATATATGGTGAGAAATATTAGTCTAGTCTCACTCTTTTGCATATAGATACCCAATTTTCCCATCACCATTTATTGAAGAGACTGTCCTTTCTCCAATGTATGTTCTTGGCACCTTTGTCAAAAATGAGTTCATTGTGGATGTATGAAGTTATCTGGGTTCTCTCTTCTGTTCCACTGATCTGTGTGTCTGTTTTTATGCCAGTACCATGCTGTTTTGATTACTACAACTCTGTAGTATAATTTAAAGTCTTGTAATGGGATTCTTCCAGTTTTGTTCTTTTTGCTTAATGTAGCTTTGGCTATGCTGGGTCATTTGTGGTTCCATATAAATTTTAGGATTTTTTTTTATTTCTGTGAAGAATGTCATTGGTATTTTGATAGAGATTGCGTTAGGTATGTAGATTGCTTTGGGTACTATGGACATTTTAACAATATTGATTCTTGCAATCCATTAACATGAAATATTCTTCATTTTTTGTGTCTTCTTTAATTTCTTGCATCAATGTTTTATAGTTTTTATTGTAGAGATCTTTCACTTATTTGGTAAATTCCTAGGTATTTTATTTTATTTGTGGCTATTGTAAATAAGATTACTTTCTTGATTTCTTTTTCAGATTGTTCATTGTTGGCATTTAGACATGTTACTGATTTTTGTATGTTGATTTTGTGTCCTGTAACTACTGAATTTGTTTATCAGTTCTAATACTTTTCTGGTAGAGTCTTTGGGTTTTTCCAAATATAAGATCATATCATCTTCAAACAAGGATAATTTGACTTCTTTCTTTCTGATTCAGATGCCCTTTATTTCTTTCTCTTGTCTGATTGCTCTAGCTAGGATAACCAGTACTATGTTGAATAACAGTGGTGAAAGTGGTCATCCTTGTCATGTATTCAATCTTAAAGGAAAGGCTTTCGGGTTTTCCCCACTTAGTATGATATTAGCTATGGGTCTGTCATATATGGCTTTTATTATGTTAAGGTATGTTTCTTCTATACCCAATTTTTTGAGGCTTTTTTTAAAATCATGAAGCAATGCTGAATTTCATCAAATGCTTTTTCAGCATCAATTGAAATGATCATATAGTTTTTAATCTTCATTCTGTTAACATGATGTGTCACACTGATTGATTTACATATGTTGAACCATTCAAGGCCTGCTGTAACCACTCCCTAGATACCACCCATGTTCACTCAAGGCCCTGAAACTCTACAATCAGCAGGTGGCAAAGCCACCCACCTTCAGGGAGGTGATTTCCCCCACGGCCTAAGTGGGTCTAGAGGTGCCATGTGCGGGCCAGGGACTACTGTCAAAAACCTTAGAAATCTACCTGGTGTTCTGTTGTACTGTGGCTGAGCTGACACTCAAACCATGAGATTCAGTCCTTCCTCCTCTTCCCTCCCCTTTCCACAGGCAGAGGAGCCTCATCCTATGGCCATGATAATCATAGGCCCACAGGGAGTACTGCCGGACTACCACTGATGTTCCCTTAAGGCCCAAGGGCTCTTTAGTCAGCTTGTGATGAATGCTGCCCGTCCTGGGACTCACCCTGAAGGGCAGTAGGCTCTTCTCTCTCTGTCTCAGGACAGGTCCAGACATACCATTCAAGAGCCAAAGCCTGGAGTTGGGAACCCTAAGAGTCCACTAAGTGCTCTAACTTCCTGTGGCCAAGTCGCTACCTAAGGTGCAAGACAAAGTCCCCTTTACTTTTCTCTCAGCTTTTCTCAAGCAGAAGGAGTCTCTCCCTCTAGCCACCACAGCTGAGAATGTGCTGAGTCTCACCTAAAGCCAATTAGTCTTAGAGTGTCACCCAAGTCCTACAGTGGTGGATACCAAGATACCACCTTGGTATCACTTCTGGTTATTCAGGGCCCAGGGGCTTTTTAGTCAGCAGGTGATGGATACTGCTGGGATTGGACCCTTCGCTTCAAGGCAGCAGTTTCCCCTCTGGCCCAGGGTGTGTCTAGAAATGTAGTCCAGGAACTAGAGCCTGGAAAGGGGGCCTCATGACTCTGACGAGTGCCCTATCCTGCTGTGGCTGAGCCAGTATCCAACATGCCAGACAAAGTCCTTTTTACTCTTTCCTCTCCTCTCCTCAAGCAGAAGAAAGGATTGTCTCTTGGAACCATGAGCTGTGCAGTCTGAGGTTGGAGGATGAGTGGCATAAGTGCTCCCTTACCTGCCCCAGCTGGTGTCTCAGCAGGTTGAGTGCCCTTCAACTTCACTGACTCTGAGCTCAGTTCAGCACTTGGACTTATCTAGGAGTTGCAGTCATTGTGGCCTAGCTTGCCCTTCAAGTTTACTTACAGACCCAGAGCTCTTTACCCCAAGGTGGTGAGGCTTGCTGGAAATCAATCTCCAACCACTAGGATGGGCAAGCTTGCCAGCACTCAAGCTCCCCTCTGACTGGGGCTGGTTTAAATGCTCCCTCTGTGTGGGGGCATCAGCTGAGTTTGTTCTGGTTTTGCTTTCTGCTGTGATAGGGCAGCTCTGAGTTTAATGCGATGTATGCCAATTCTTGCGCTTTCCTTTTTCTAAGCACAAAGATTTTCTCTTCACACCACATAGCTAGCACTAGGAGATGGGGAAGGGATGATGTCAGCAATTCAAGACTGTCTTTGCTATTATCTTCAGATCCTTTTTCAGCAATACAAAGTTAAATTGAGGTACTATGAGTGCTTACCTGATTTTTGGTTCTTATTAAAATGCTTTTCTTTTTGTTGGGGGAGGGGTGTGCGGGGATGGGGTAGGGTTCGATAGTAGTTAAATTGGTGTCCTTGCCATCAGGGATGATCAGTGGAGGCTTCTATTTGACCATCTTGCTCCACCCCTCTACTGGTTGTACTTTAATTGTGGAATCTGTATAACTTCTTCTATGAATCTACATGAGTCTTTTAATAAATATTATAGCTTTCATACATATGTGTAGTTGTGGGGTAAGAGAGAGAGAATGTAGAGGAGTAAGAGAGAGTAGTTGGTAAAAGTGGTGGAAAACCCTCTTTTTATTTAAATACCTAACTATAATTCTCAGTGCTTTATGTCTAGAGACTAGAACCTAGATTCTTTTCACAGGCAAAAGTTTTCCTACTGAATTTTAGAATCTGAAGAGCTTTAGTGATGATCCTGTACCACTCCTTTATTTTATGGTTTATAATGTATAATGGGTTGGAAAAGTTTATCTCTTTGTGTTGGAAAATTCTCAGTTCCATAAAGCTAAATCTTAAAGCATTTTTCGTTTCAGGTCACAAAGATTGTGGTAGAGGTGGAGCTAGAACTGAGCTTCCTATATCAAGTTTTCCCTTTTACTGGACCTAAAACTGAAAAAGAGATTTTCCAATATTTGTTTTAGAATCTTAAGTTTCCGTAAGATCTAGAAATACATTTTACCATTGGGCATTTCCACACCACTTATATCATTCATGCTAGTTACAGCTTTCCATAGTGAGAAAGTCTGTGCCAGTTTGGTGATGGTGATGATATAAAGGTAGTACAGGTAACTGACACTGGCAATTTCGTAAGCCTTCTCTAAAATATTGCACTAATATATCCTGGAAAGCTTCTCAAGGGGCTACTTTCAAAACCCAAATAAAAACCTAAGTAGCAAATGTAATTTATGAAGAGTTTGATGAAAACTATTTGTGTATGCATCTTAATTGTATCTACTTTCCCCATGTCTTTAGAGATTATCTAAAGAATATAAGATGCTCCTTTGACTTTTCAGACTCTAATATAAATGAGTTCTACTTCCCAGACAATTCTAGGGCATTAGAAGACTTTATCTCTATGTTCTGGTTATTTCTGCAATGTAACAAGCTACCCTAAAATCTAGTAGCGTTAAGCAATAGTGAACTTGTTACGTTCGTGGATTCTGTGTTAGGAATTTTGAAAAGGCACAATGAGGATGGCTTAATTCTACTCCATGATGTCTGGGGCTTCAGCTGAGATAACTTGAATGGCTGGGGATAACCCTAACAGATGGCATCTTTGCTCACATGTATGGTGTCTGGGCTGGGAAGGCTGAAGGATAGGCTCAGCTGCAATTATTAATTAGAGACCCCTATGTGGCCTCTCCAGCATGGTGGCCTGAGTAGTCAGAAATTTTATATGGTGATTCAGGGCTCAAAGAACAAAAGAGCAAAGCAGATGCTGCATAGCCTTTGATGACTTAGCCTGGAAAGACACTAATTGTCCCTTCTACCACACTCTATTGATTTAAGCAATCACAAGTCCACCTAGACTTAAGGAAAGGCAATAGAGTCCCCTCGATAGGGGAGCATCAAAGGATTTGTGGCCATGTTTTAAAACAACACATCCCAGTTAATCCCCTCCTGACTTTGGTGTTATTGTTGTTGTAGTTTAAAATTGTTCTTACATTTTAGATCCTGTAAGAGATTATTGATTTTAAAAATAAACATTTATTTAGATTCATCCACATATATAACCTTTCAGTTGCTCTTTATTTCTTCCTGCATCTCTTCATGTCTGTCTGAGGTAATGTTTCCTTCTACCAGCACAACTGCCTTATTTGTGTCTTCTTTTTTCTTTGTTAGTTGTGCTAGAGGATGGTCAATTTTATTGATTTTTTTCAAGAACCAGCTCTTTGTTTCATTATTTCTCTATTGTTTTTCTGTTTTTTATTTTATTGATTTCTTCTCTTTTCTTTACTATTTCTTTTCCTCTGCTTGTTTTGTGTTCGTTTTGCTTTTCTTTGTCTAGGTTGTTGGTGAGGAAGCTTAGATTACTGATTTGAGACTTTTCATCTTTTCTAATTTATGCATTTATTATGCATTTTCCTCTCAGCACTGTTTTAGTTGTATCTGACACATTTTTAAATGTTGTATTTTCATTTTCATTCAGTTTAATGTACTTCTAAAGTTACTTTGAGACTTTCTCTTTAACTTATGAATTGGTTAGAAGTATGTTTACTCTCTAAGTGCTTGGAGATTCTCCTATTATGTTTTGGTTATTGATTTCTGTTTTGTTTCCATTGTGATCAAAGAACATACTGTGTATGATTATGTTACATTCGTTGAGGTTTGTTTTGTGGCCCAGGGCATATTCTATCATGGTATATGTTTCATGGGCACTTGAAAAGAATGCATATTCTGTTGTTTTGGGATGCTGGGTTCTATTAGTGTCAATTAGATTCTGTTGGTTGAAGGTGTTGTTGAGTTTCTCTGTATCCTTACTGATTTTCTGTCTAGTTGCTTTATGAATTGTTAAGAGAGGCATGTTAAAATCTCTGACTATAATTGTGGTATTTTTTTACTGCTCCTTTGATTTTTATCTATTTTTATTGACCTATATTACACCTCTGTTGTTTGGGTGCATAAACATTTAGCATTGTTATGTTTTCCTGATACACTGACCCTTTTATCATTATTTAATGTTTCTCTGTGTCTCAGGAAATTTTTATTGCTGAGAAGTCTACTTTATCTGATATTAATGTAGTCATGCCTGGTTTCCTTTGACTAATGTTTGCATAATATATCTTTTTTAACCTTTTACTTTCATCTTGAATATATCATTATATTAAAAGTGAATTTCCTGAGACAACATATAAATGGGTTATGTTTTTCAATTCACTCTCTCAATCTCTGTCTTTTACTTGTATGTAGACCTTTTACATTTAATATAATTATTGATATGCTAAAGCTTAAGTGTGCCTTGTTGTTGTAGTTTTCTGCTTGTTCTTGTTTTTTTGTTTTTCCTTTTTGCTTGTTTCTCCTCTTTATGTTTCCTAACTTCTTGTGGCTTATTAAATATATTTTTTAGAATTCCATCCATTTTGATTTATTGATACTGTGTTGGAGTATACCTTTTGGTATAGTTTTTTGTTTTGTTTTGTTTTGTGACTGCTCTAGGTAGTATGTGATATATATGATTTATCCTTGTCTACTAGTTTTAACATTTTATTAGTTTGAGTGAAGTGCAGAAATTTTACCTCCTTTTATGTCCCTTAACTCTCTAACATTTATGATATGATTGTCTTACATTTAAAACCATATTATACAGTGTTATCATTTTTGCTTCAGTCATCAAAGATACTTTAGAAAACTCAAGAGGAGATGAAAAATCTTTTGTATTTACCCATAATGTTTGCTTATTGTGTTCTTTATTCTTTCCTGACATTCCAAAGTTTCTTGTTGTATCATTTTCTCTCTCTTTGGAGAACTTCATGTACCTATTCCTATAGCGTTTGTCTGATGATGACAAATTCTCTTACTTTTTCTTCATCTGAAAGTGTTTTGATTTCTCCTTTATTCCTGAGGGATATTCAGTATGGGATTCTGGATTGGCAGTTCTTTTCTTTTAGCATTTAAAAAATATTTTGCCACTTCTTTCTGGCTTCCATAGTTTCTGATATTATTCAAAATTTTCTTCTGTAAGTAGGGTATTAATTTTCTCTGGTTGCTTTCAAGATTTTTTTCTTAGTCTTTAGTTTTTAGAAGTTCAATTATGATGTGTCTTGGCATGGCTTTCTTTTGATTTATCCTGTTTGGATTTGGTAAGCTTCTTGTTTCTGTAGGTCTGTGTCTCTTGAAAAATTTGAAAAGTTTTAGCTATTATTTCTTTGAGTATATTTTTATCCCTGCCCTCTTTTTCTTATTCTAGAACTTGCTGGCATGAATGTTAGACCTTTTGTTATAACCTCACAGGTGCCTGAGCCTCTGTTCATGTTTTCCTCCAGTCTGCTCTCTCCATTGTTTAGATTGGATAATTTCTCTTTTCTGTCTTCCAATTCAATGATACTCGCTTCTGTTTCTTTTATTCTGTTCTTCAGCCCATCCATTGAGCTGTTTATTTTGGTTATTTTATTCCTTAGTTCTAACATTCCATTTGGTTCTTCTTTATATATTTTAATTTTTTACTAATTTATCCCTTGGTATTCATGAGGGATTGATTCCAGGACCACTTTCATATACCAATATCTGTGGATGTTTAAAACCCTTATTCGAAATGGTATAGTATTTGCATATAACCTGTGCAAATCCTCCCATGTATTTTAAATCATCTCTAGATTACTTATATTACCTAATACAGTGTAAATACTATGTAAATAGTTCTTATACTATATTTTAAAACTTGTATTATTTTTATTGTTGTATTTTATATTTTATTGTTTTTATTTCCAAATATTTTTGATCTGTGGTTGGTCAAATCTGTAGATGCAGCACCCACAGATACACAAGATTTGTTGAAGCTTTCTAATTTTTCTGTTATTTCCTTTTAATTTCTTATTAAAGCATTTTTATAATGACTCCTTTAAAATCTCTGATAATTCTAACATCTCCGTCTTCTCAGTGTTGGAATCTATTTTTTTAAATTCAGTTTGAGATCCTCCCGGCACTTGGAATGAGTAGTGATTTTTTTAATGGAAACCTAGATATTTTCATATTACATGATTACACTTTAGATCTTATTTAAGCTTTCTGTTTTAGGTAGCTTTCTCTGACACTGGTATGGCATGGGAAACAGGAACATCACTTTGTTACTTCCAGGTGGAGGTAGAAGTCCAAGTTCCCCACTCAGAGTCTGTTAACACCTGAGGGGTGGGGGATCTGTTAACACCTGAGGGGTGGGGGATCTGTTAACACCTGAGGGGTGGGGATGGGGCTTCTTATTTCTTCTAGGTAGGAGTGGGTGTTTTGTCTCCCATGTGGTATTTACAGAGACTGTTGTGAGAGTGGCCCTATTAACAACAGGAGATGGGAAAATATTTAGGTCTCTTCTAGGCCCCCTGTGATACCACCTGAGTGGGGAGGTAGCCATGTGCCTTGTTACTAACAGATGAGGGTTAAAGTCCAGGCACTGAAGGTGGTCTCCACTGTCACCATGGTGGGGATGGGTTGTTACCAGCTGGTAGTGGTCAAAGTCTTGACTTTCTACTTGGCCTCTGAAACTATCCTAGTAGGGGTGTTAAGGCTTATTGTGAAAGCCTTGCAAGGGTGGATGTCTTCTCATTTGGCCTTTGTTAGTATAGATGAAAGATGGGACTACAGTTATTTTTGTTTTTTACCCTGTGATGTTTGGCTGGTATAGAGTAATTATTGTCTCAAAGTTTTCTGTCTTGTTAGGATGTCCCTTTCCTGGTCTTTTGGCTGGAACCAGCAGGTTTTCATTGATTCTTTCATTTTGTCTGCTTCCTTTGACATTTCTGGGTTGCTAGCTTCTTCTGCTTCAAGTCCTGGATATATGGGACAAAGAAAAGCAAACCCAGGGAACTCACCACCATGTTGTTACTCAGGTGCTGAGTAACAGTTTACCTTGTCTCCAACTTTCATAGTCTTCTTGTGTTTGTTTTATATGTAATTTCCAGTGTTTTTAGTTGTACTTGGTAGAAGATATGGGCCAAAGTGTAACTACTATATCTTCCTAGAAGTGAGCATTTCTGAAACTCTGGCAAACATTTCTTTTCATCGTCCTAAAGTTCATATAGAATCTTGGACTAATTTTTGAATAAAGTTTTTTTCAATAACTCTTCCTCATTTGTTTTGAAAGCTCAGTGTTTTCAGATGGAAAGATACAGCTTTCTTGAACAATGTTAGTAGTCATGTGATGTACCACCTTCAACTCAGTTTCCTTAAAAGAGATATCTCTTGATTAAAACCACTGTTGAGTGGAGGCATTGATGTGGTAGAATCAATGTCATGGCTAGCCTAACAGGCTGGGATTAGATCCTGAAATGTATTCAAAGATATTTTCATAAGCATATTTATTGTATTGGTTTCAAAATAATGGAATCTTTAAGTTTCAAGGAACCTTGGCAATTGTCTAACTGGATGTCCCACTTATTTCACATCCTGGGCAGGTGAAGATTCATGTATTGCTTAGACACTTTAGAGTATTCTTTTGACATCCATATGAGTAACAAGGACCAACAGGAATCAGGTAGGTCAAAGTGGTTAGTTGGGAATAGTTGCAGATTGGTCTGGGATAAAGAATATGCAATGGCAATCCACCCACAGGTGATGACCATCTAATCTAATAGCTATAGATATGATTGGTAGTACTTTATATACTGTTTACTATTTACTATTTAATTATTTGTATGTTATACAATGATTTGTTGGCTAGTGGCCTGAGTATATTGTAACTCCGTTCACCAATGTTGCCTACCTTCGTCTTCATGTTTTTTAATACAGTTGACAGTAATGAAACATCAAGTATATTACATACAAACAGCTGGCATGCTATATACTTAATTATATGACTTACTGGGGGATAATTCTTGCCAACAGTGACCTGATAGAAAAGCTGAGGACTTTAATGTAATATTAATGTAGTATTAAATAGTCATGCTTGTTTAAATAAGGTGAACAAAAAATGGCATAGTAGAATCATTATAGATCAGCCACTACTAAGGAATCTTTGATGGCATGTATTTTTTTTCTTTTTTTTGAGACAGAGTCTGTCTCTGTTGCCCAGGCTGGAGTGCAGTGGCGCGATCTCGGCTCACTGCAGCTCTGCCTCCCGGGTTCACGCCATTCTCCTGCCTCAGCCTCCTGAGTAGCTGGGACTACAGGCGCCCACCACCACGCCCAGCTAATTTTTTTGTATTTTTAGTAGAGATGGGGTTTCACCGTGTTAGCCAGGATGGTCTCGACCTCCTGACCTCGTGATCCGCCTGCCTCGGCCTCCCAAGGTGCTGGGATTACAGGCGTGAGCCACCGCGCCCAGCCTTGATAGCATGCATTTTAAAATATCCTGTGTAACTCCCTCTGAATTGAGGTGAATCAGTGGGTATGTTCAGCTGGACTAGATTAAAATGTAGCTACTGGAGTCTAAGACATAGGTACTATCGTCTGTCTTCTTGACTCCACCTAACTCAGATCTGGAATCCTGCAATTAAGATTTATTCACTTGAGAGCTCTGCAGGGGTATTTTATGATGAGTGAGCTTGGCTGAATGACTCAAAGATGGAAATAGGCAAAAAGAAAATTATTAGTACTACATGAAATTAAATTATTGTTAGGCTGACTAGGCATACCTCACAGTTCACGGAGACAGTTCTAGTTTACAACTATTGTCTTGGCATGATTATTAATAGTGTCCTTTTCACTCTCAACGTTCCTGGTTTAGAGAATAAATTTTATGGTCACCCTAGTTATTATACTTTGTTGGTGGGTTTTTTGTGTGTGTTTTGTGTTTGTTTTGACAGCCACAGATCCCATGAAAAACATTTAACATTTGGATAATGAGACTTATAATGAGCTTCTCATCATTCTAGCACTGATGTGTACCATGAGATGCAAGAAAAATTGTCTGCTTTAATCTTTTGGCTGGTATGTGGAATGAGAAGAGTTTGTAAAGCACATTTATAGATGAAGAGTCCCTAGAATCTATCTCTCATACTAACTAAATGAAATGGAAGACAGGCTAATACCAGAATTTATTTACTACCAGTATTCTTAACTTGTTCATTGGTGTCATTAACCCATTTAACAGTCTACAGAGCCCATGGAGCCCTTTTAAAAACAGAGCTATAAATATACATAGGAAAATATATAGGACTTCAAAGGAAATCAATTATACTGAAATGCCATTATGAATATTAAAAGTGTGTGATATGGTAATAATGTGTGTCCTTCTCTATGCATCTAATAACAAAATCTAATAGCAGCTTTAATAACAGCTATAATTTGAAAGAAGAGATAACATAAAATAACAAATTATGAGATATCTAGAATAACTGTAATGTGATGTGAGAACACCTGTAATGTCTATTGGTGACAAAGTCACAGATAGTGACAAAGCTAGTGTACTTTTTGGTCTACATTCATAGTTGAATGAAATATTAAATTGCAGCTGGAGAGTAGTGAAAATGAAAATGTATTACTTTTCTACTCAAATTCTCAGACCCTCTGAATTATGTCAAAGAACCTCTGGGTGGGTGGGGTGTCTATGAGTCTCAGAGTAAGTATCCCTACTCTAAAATAATAGTATCTAAATTTGAGGAAGGTAGATCTTTTTTATACCTTTTAAAGGCTGTCACAGTAAAACAGCCCAAATAAAGTAGAAGCATGCCTCTTGGTAGAGTATATAAAATCAGATAGTGTTATTGAAAAAAAAAAAAGCTTTTCTTCATATGCGTGCAAATTTACAAATTTATGTTTTTATATCACATACATTGCAGCTTATATAAAATGTCCTCCGCTTCTATATAGAACTATGATCTCGGCAAAAGAAAATATATAAGACCATCCTCTTTTCCTTTTACTCAATGACGCTATTCTGTCCATTTATATCTCATTGGATTCACAAACTTGACACACCCTCTATTGTCACATGGTAACAGATTACATCATTCAGCTAATGATTTTGGTCATTTATTGGATCAGTGGTTCATAGAGGTTTGTTTATAAACTTATACATATTTTTCCCATTCTCAGAGTCAGGGTTACCCCTAGAGTGAATACTAGCCACACTGCTCAGCACTAGAGGGTATGTTCTCAAGTTCCTGAAGAACCAGAAGTAGCAAGGATAGATATTCTATGTTACCAAAAGAAGAGAGCCTCTGGTCTGCATTAAATGTGGAATTAAAAATGTAAGGCAAAGTATCTGGACAAATGCAATTATAGGTTGGAAAGTGAAGCCTAATGCAGGAACCAGGGGACAGGCTCCATGCTTGATAACAAATGTTGCTGCAGGTATACAGGGTTCATCATGGTTGGTTCCTAAAGACAATGGTGCCAAGATCCAGTACTATTTCAAGCCAGACTTGTACAGGTCTTTCCTATCAGTATCCAAAATGATCATTAGCAGGTCTATGTTCTTGCCTTTCTCTTTGGAATGTGTTCGTTCCTTAATGGGACAGCTGAAGGTGGGTGGGAAATCAGCAAAATAAGTGAAACAACATCAGGATTCCTTCCCATTTGCCTCCCTCTTTCCAAGTCTGCCCTGCTTCTAGGTTTGCTTGTAAATCTGATCCTCTTTGATGCTAGAATGAGACTGGGAAAAATCTGGCCAGGGCATGAACTCTATAACTGTGCATCATTTTAAATGGTTCATCTTCCCTCCCACCCCAGCATAAACAGAAGACATTGTTCACTGCTTTGGCTGCCCAGCCTGCCACTGTGAGGTCCAGATACACCTCCAAATTATTCTATACGTGGCTGGCCTCTCCCTGGTCCAGACCCAGGCTCCATTCCCAGAGAAAAAAGAAAGAAAGTCATTTTGGGGCTCAGGATGTGGAAGTATGAGGATGTAAGAGTGAGTAAGAGCATGAGGGTGGGTACAAAGGCTCACAGTTAAATCATTGCAATCAGCCATCTCTGCCATGACACACAGCTCCTTTGTAAGTTTCTCCAAAGGCTTCTTATTTGACTGTTCTCCCTCACCACATGCATCAAAAAAAAGACAGGAATGACGATCAAAAAGGTGCTATCATAAGGGGTTTCTGCCATAAGTGAAAAGGCAGAGAAATCACCTTGCACATTCTGTGGTACCAGGAGACGTTGCTTTCAGTAGCCAAGGCAGGAAAAGACGGTAAAAGGGGCTGCAGGTAGCACGAGGCCAGGCATATCAGGGGTGAGGAGACATGCTCCTTCTGCCACTGCTGCAGAGAGAGGGAAGGGCCCCACCCAGTGTCTACCTTTTGCTTCCTTGGGCTTGGGGACAATGTGGGAAGGCAAAAGGAGAAGCAAAGTAGTGAAGTGGGGCAGCCCAGAGGGAGGGCTGAAAGCAATTCCCAGCTGCCGACAGATTTCAGTTCATCATTGTTGATTTTGGACTAAAACCTTCTTTCTAGCCAAGCAGGCAAGCAGAGGTGAATTTATCAGATGTGATTTTTATCAGAACCCACCGTATGTGGTGGCCGGCACTCACCACGGGACCCTGGAGCCTGTGATTGGCTCTGACACATCCGACCGAAAGGGCTCTTATTCCAAGAATGATCTTCTTTTTTAGATGATATTGAGTTGGGACTGATTTTGATAGCCAGTTTCAGTCAAGAATCATAAAGTTATTGCACGTTTAAAACCGTCGGTATGAGAATCATTCTCTCCCTCTTTTCTCTCTCTCATCATTTCACTGGGCTGCAAGGTTACAGAAAGGTCTAATCAATTGTCAAACTCTCTTTTGTCACTGAGAAGGTGGTAAGAAAAAAAAAGCACCTCTAACTGCCCTACTGTAGGGGGTTCTTTGACTACACAGCACCCTTTTCCACACACAATGCTGCCGTGATTAATGTCCTCCCACCTCAGACCTTGTTAAAACCTGTTCTCTCAAGCAGCCAGTGGAGCACAGTGAGAGGAGGGCCGAGGTTGCATAAATCAACGTGTTCTCACAGCCCCCAGGATATCCATTATAGATGCCAGCTGGATGGCTGGAAGATAGAGAAAAATGAATATTGTATCCTGTGGCCTTTTGCCTCTAATGACCACTTTTCAACATTTTTGAAGGCATGATTAAATTTTGATAACTGGGGAAGTCACTCTGAGCAGGCTGAAATAGAGATAAATTGACGGAGGGTCTGACATCTCAGTGGAGAGCAGGCAACTAATTAGTGTGTGAAGCGCACTCTGAAAGAGATGTAAAAGGGAGGCAGGTTTAATCAGAGGAGCTGCTGAGGTACAGGAATAGTCAGAGATAATTGCGGCCTAGGTAGAAATCACAGGCTCAATGAGCGGCTTTTTCTGTCTGCTTGATTGGCAGCCGCTGACCTAGTGGCCGGCACCCTTGAACTCTTACAACAGCAACGGCCTTGTCAAAGCAATTTGCTTGCCACTCTCCGTGACCAGTTATTTCAGCGGCAGAGCTGGGACACCCCGTTGGAGAGGGCACTCCGCTCCCCTGGCTGGCGGGGAGCTGGGTGGAACAGCCTCATTATTTCTGATGACTTTACTTTTGAACCCCGTCGCCCTTTCTTGCCCCCCAACTCTCCATAGCCCACTCACACAGAGGCGTGCTCCTGGGAGGGACAGCTTCTACAAAGACACAGTGTCAGGGCAATTTGGTTGTTCATTTGAGGAGTGGGGATTTCAGGGCACGAGGTGATGTGCCTATGGGAATTAGGTGGAAGAGGAGGGCCAGGCAGGGCAGAGGCCAAACCACAGGAAGATTGGCTGCTCCTGGCAATGGCTCTCTCTAGTTGCCTGTGTTTCATGCCACAGGCAAGCCAGGCAAAGCTCGTGTGGGTACCAGGGGTTTCCCTGATGTATGGGAGCTCAGAGGCGGCCAATTGGACCCTCTTTCTTCTCCCCATCCCAACATCTTTCCCTGACTGGCTAGAAGGAAGATGCCCTCAGGCTAGAGCACAAGTGCATTTATTCCATCTTGTTTGATTAACTGTGTGGCATTTTGTTGATTGTAGAGAGTTTTTGGACTTAAAATTGTGGTTAGGGAGATAAGCTTTTCTATCTCTAAAAGCTGCATTAGCAACTAACGAATGACTTTTTCCCTTTATTGTATTGTTTTTGGGGAAAATAAGGCTAGATGGAAGGGAGAAAGATTGTAGAGAGATGGGTCAGAAGCAGCCAGGGGACTGGTGTATAGGGTTTGTTCTATTAAAGAAGGTAAATTAGTGTTTCTGCTCCTCCTCCTCTTCCTCCTTCTACACCTGGAGCTTACCTTCTCTTTTTAAACTTATCAGTCACCTGCACCTGGAATAATACCAAAACCTAGAATACCTGATGTGATTTATGTTTATAGCTATAACTTATAGTTTAAGAGAAGCCTAAATGTAGCTATACTTTTTTTTCTATTTGTTTTGTTTCTTTTTTTAATAATATGGCATTTTTCCCCCATATGAGAATGAGACCTTGTTGTTACTCATAGGACTTAAGTACGTGCTTTGAATGCCCTGGTCCTTCCATGTTTGCTATGTGGCTTGGCCAAAGAAAGCTTCTGTGGCTTGTACCACATGTATACTACCTGCCTGGTGAAAATGGATATTGCCTCAAATTCTTGCTCATTTCCTTGAACACACCTACTTTCCACTACAGAGTGTGTTAGATGTAGAGGATACACCATTCTAACTTATGAGGCCTCCTTCCCAAACCCATTGTTCTCAGAGACTGGCTGCTCTAAGTGAAGACTGGGAATGTTCTCCAGTTGCCTGGCCTAAGAGTTCCTCAGGAAGCTGAAAGGTTAGGGACACATGTACCTGTATGCAAAAGTGGCCCGGGCTTCAGAAGGGCCTAATCCCTGGGAGATGGGCATCCTGCTATTTTCAACATTGTACTCCCCTTGAGTACAATAATAATAGCAAAACAATTTACTTTTCCTCCCTTCTCCATATCTTAGTTGGGAAATGTCATGCTGAATGATAGAGAAAACAAAAACATGACAGTAGCCAGATTGCAGACTTTCCCATCTTTGAGATCGATAATTACAGTTACTTCAAGATCAATAATAAATAATGTAGTAAGAACCCCTAGGGGTGCTGCGGGAACAGAAGAAGGAATCTGAATTCTGCTTTGATAGCTGAGGAATGCTATCATCCCTTCATCCCTGATGAATGAGGAGGTATTTACCAGATGAAGATGGGATGGAAGGGAATTCTTGGCAGAGGAAAGAGTATGTACAAAGCCATGGAAGTGAGAGGGTACTCCTTTTTAGTGAGCACCTGGACATGGTTCAGACATCCGGAGGAGGAAGTAATTCCATCACTAGTGAGGAAGATGGCAGTTAGTCTAGAAGAGATCTTGCATGAGGTCCCGGACATGCCTGCATCCACTTTACCACCAAAACTTGTATCATAACTGGCATATGATAGTGGCTTAAGAAATGAATGTTTAATGAACGAGTGGAAAAACAAAGGAATGAGGATACTAGACATTACTAGAAAATGTTATAAAGAGATTATAAAAAAAAAAAGGAACGTAACTGGTGGAGAATGGTCTAGATACTAATGGCAAGGAGACCAGGTGAAATAGACCAGGAAAAGGATGACAGGAAGGACTGAAGCAAAAATGTACCCTCAGGAATGCAAAAGAGCACACAGAATCCAGAGACCACTCTGGGGTGAACCCATGTGCTCAACTGGATGTGGAGGCCAAGTGCAATGAGAGAGACTGAGAAGGCATTGGGGGTGTGACTTGGGTAAAGTAGAAATGGCATGGCATGTCTAGAGGGAAATTGTGACAGCTGAAATCAAACGTAAATGAGGCATCAAACAGTCCAGCCAGACATTAGTACAGGAGAAAGCTTGTGGGACTTATCAGAATTATCTCCCCGAAATACTCCACTGTGGACTTATCGGTCTGTGTCCAGCTCAGCTGGCATCTCAAACTTTATGGTTTGCTATGGAATTTTGATAAATATATAAAATTATTTCCCCCTCCCTCGGAGTTTTAATACCATTGCTATGATGTCTGTTCTGCTAGGGGAAAATGTTGAGTTGAATAGATTGTCTTTACATTGTATAGATTCTGTGAGGTGGGATATAATTGATCAAGAGTAATAAATGAATAGCATCATATCAAGCTGATACCAAAGAAGATGGCACATATATGATAACGTTAAAAAAATATTGCATACCATGTACCAGGCATTTATCTAAATGTTTTACAAACATTAATTAATTAATTCCAATATTCCCACAGGGAAGGTGTGATAATTAAGTATGTTTTGCTGATGTGGAAATTGAAGAACAGAGAGATTAGGTTACTTCCGTGAGATCATATAGCAGATAACTACAGAAGCCCAGATTTGAACCCAGCATTCTCACCAAAGTCCCTGCTCCTCCTCACCTTGAGGGTTGGCTTCTCTTGTTAAACTCTGTCCTGGGTGGCTGACAGCCAATTCAGGAAATGAGAGGCCCAACCTGAAGGTGAACCATGTGCAAATGAATCATTTCACATATGCTAACAACATGTTTAATATTTTGCAAGTACAAAATAGTTGAGAGCCTCTGAACAGAACCTTCCATTTATCTTGTTCACAAGTCAAGAAGTCACTTAATCCCATCCTGCTACTCAGGCTCCAGGTGTTAGATACTGGGGGCTGGAGTCTGAGGAGGGTATATCTGTGAAATTGAGGAGGAACCCCAAAAGTAGTTCAAGAACTCTTCAAGTTTGTGTGGTGGTTGTTGCCTCTGCCTGAAGACTTTGGAGACACCTAATGGTGAAGCAAGAGAGATTCTGGAGTCAGACTGCTTGGGTTCAAACCTTGCCTATAGCACTTGCTAGCTATGTGGCCTTGGGAAATTTACAGCTTCTTTACCTCTTTGTGTCTCAGTTGCCTCAACTGTAAAATGGGCTAATAATGGTCCCTGCCTTAAGGGGTTTATGCAAGGCTTGAGTTAGTTCACACTTATGATAAGCACTCAATATGTATCTACTTGTATTGATAGTCTGCCAATAGCATCCCAGAAATCAATCTACCTTCTGTCTACAATCTCTCTCTGTCCACATCTGTATAAATTGTTAATACAACAAAGATAAGTTATTTAGGGAGGGGGCCCATGACTTATTCCTCAAATGAGACTCCATACATAAATAAAGTGGGGCATTCTGATGGAGACTTTTACCTGACCTACTCCTTTCCAAGTATGCTCATCGTGTCTATAATTAAAAAAAGAGAGAAAATGATTGGTATAGGAGACCTTTGTAAAATACCAGTATAGCTTTAATCTCCTGGTTTTCAAAAAATCTATAAGCAGTTTACTATTTAAAATACATACAGTATGTCTTCCAATGATCATAACTCCTTAAGTTGGTAATATCTTATTTTTTTTTTTCTCAGTTGTACTTCACATGCACAAAATTAGAGAAATCATGATCCTGGGCTCCTGACACACTGTTATTTTTAATCCATCCATGGGTGACTTCTCTTTTTACGTTTTGTTGTTGTTAAAGCCGCATGCCTACAGTAAATTGCCCCAGTGATGTGCCTAAAACAGGGCAGAGGGTAATGTCTGGGCTTCAGTAGGAAGCATTGTATCACTGGCATTGTTTGGAATTACAAAGACATGGTGATTAATAAAAAGAAGACTTGACTTTTGGCTGGTGTTATTACCTGGGTCCCATATTGCCTAGGTCTAGACCCTGCCCTTGGTATACCACTAATGTGTACAAATCATAAATGTAGACTTGATTAACTTTATATATGTATACACTCTTAGAACCACCATACAAATCAAGATGCAGAATGTTTCTAAACACCTCATAACGTTCCTTCATGCCTTTCTCCATCAATACTCAGTTCTGACTTCTGTCAACACACATTAGTCTCAAGTTTTCTTAAACTTTGTATAAATTGAATTATAGAGTACATACTCTTTTGAGCCAGGCTTTTTTTTTGCTTAACTTATGTGCATAAAATTCACATTTTTTGTGAATTAAACTTTGTATACAATTAAATTGTGAATTAAACTTTGTATAATTGTTTAATTTGCATAATTGTTTAATTATTGTATAATCCAACTTTGTATAATTGTATACAAAGTTTAATTGTGAGTTAACATTTGTATACAATTAAACTTTGTATAAATTGAATTATATAGTAAATACTCTTTTGAGCCAGGCTTTTTTTTGCTTAACTTATGTGCACAATCCAAGTCATTGCATGGAGCGGGGGTGTGTTTTATTTTACTGCTGTGTGGTACCATTTGGATACTGGCGGGCATTGGGTTGTTTCCATTGTTTTGGCTACTGTGAATGAAGCATCTGTGGAGGTTCTTGAACATGATAAGCACTCATTTTTTCTTAAGAGTATACACAGGGGTGGAGTTCTTGGGGCATATGGCATGAGGCACAGGTTTAGCTTTCATAGATACTGTCTCTTTTTTTTTTTTTTGAGGCAGAGTCTCAGTCTGTCACCCAGGCTGGAGTACAGTGGTGCCATCTCGGCTGACTGCAACCTCCGCCTCCTGGGTTCAAGCGATTCTCCTGCCTCAGCCTCCCAAGTAGCTGGGATTACAGGCACCTGCCACCACCCCCGGCTAATTTTTGTATTTTTAGTAGAGACAGAATTTCACCATGTTGGCCAGGCTGGTCTCGAACTCCTGACCTTAGGTGATCCACCCGCCTTGGCCTCCTAAAGTGCTGGGATTGCAGGAGTGAGCCACCGTACTTGGCCCATAGATACTGTCAAAATGTTTCCCCAAGTGGTTTTGTCCACGTGGCACACTTTTATTTAATTAATTTTTAATAATGTAAAAAGTATCCACAAACCTACCACTAAATGAAATAAGGTTTCTCACTTCAACTTTACAAATGAAGAAACTGATTCCAGAGAGGTTTGGTGCAAGCATGTATTGCACAGTTAGAAAATGTCATAAATGAGAGGGAGACCTAGGTCTTTTGACTTCAAGGACAGTACTTTCTCTGTTATAGCTTCTTGATATTATAACTAATTTTAAAATATTGTGTTATCTGTAAGCAGAAAAGGGACTTGTAAGGCACTCCCGGGGACAAAAATAAAGAGAAAAAATCTCAAATTCTGGCCAGAAAAATGTGCATTTCCCATTTCAGCCAAGGAACTTGCTGGCAGAGAGCAAAATGTCTGTCGGACAGGGAGGCTGGCATGATTCCCAGCACAACCCACCTGTACCTTGTTTGGCATCAGAGATTCAAGATTTTACGTGTCCACTGGGCTAATGCATGGCATCCCTTCACAGTTCTTCTGCTATTCATCACTAGAGGTTTTCCTTTATTAATAAAAGCTAACCTATACCCTTGCTAAGCAAAGTGTGGTCTAGGGACCAGCAGCAAGACATCACTGGGGAATGCAAAATCTCAGGCCCCACCCGAGACTTTCAAAATCTGCATTTCAACAAAATCTCCAGCTGATTCCTATGCTCGTTGTATTTTGAGAGGTGCTGAGTTGTGCAGTTATAGATTAAAGGTCATTTCCTCCTGCTTTAGAGTATTTGGGAAAATGATCTTTCATCTCTGAGCCTCAGTTTCCCAATCTGAAAAATGAGGTTAACAATATGTACTTTGCAAGGTTGTAATAAGGATTAAAATATACAATATAAATAAAACAACTACAGTGATTCTAGATGAATGATTGCTGTCCAGCCAAGTGATAGCTGCTATCCTTAGAAGTATTCTCAAGCAATGGGCCAGTCTAATTTTATTCAGTGGCAAAATGCCAGCCATTAACAATCCTAAACACTCTGCAAATAGAACCCAGCCCTCCCATAACTGCACCAACACTGCAAGGAGATTGTTTGTAAATGTCAGGCCGGAGTTGGAGCTATGTCTGCAAGTTACCCAAGCATGAGGACCAAGTTCTAGGCCCGCCTCAGTTGATGTTCTTTGCTGACTGCTGCCTGCAAGCCATAGAACTTAGCTTAAAAAATGGAGAGTAGCAGTCATGGACTATGAAGAGCAAAACACCTGCCAGGATAATAAGCAGGTTTTACAGTAGAAGTTTGTTAAATCATAGGATGGAGACATCCATACAAGAGAAAGAAGGACAGATAATTGGGAGATGGGAGACGTGACATGTCAGAAATGCTATATGTATAAATATCACTCGTAAGTAAATTAAATATTTTTTAAAACAGGCACGGAAAGGTTTTCCCACCTGAGCTGTCCTGAAATATGAGATATCTCTGAAGTACAAGTTGATATATTTTTCCCAGTTGAATAGGAAAAATATGTTTGATTGGACAAATGTCTTCAGCAATGATAATTACATGGGTACCTGAAACATTACCTGCCTGGTCATTTTCTGCAGGGTTAATATTAGCGTAATACAAGTTTTATTTAATGACCTTTTCTCTCTTTTCCTGGTACTAGTTTTCCCTATGTGATTTCCGACTTGGGTGTCAGATTGTAGACGAAAGCAGTTGAGAAAGTATGGGTGATAAAAACAGCCCTAATCAATTTTTATAGGGCCAGCAGTGGTGATGACTTAATTGCTACCTTGGTGAAAAGGCAGTGATTCTTATGCTAAATTATTTAAAAAATAGCTTTCAATGTAAGTGTTCAGAACTTTGTCCAGTCTCTCAGCATTTGAAATAGTACCAACACAATGCAAATGCAGCAATGCTTAAGAAGAGCAAGTTCACAGCTAATTTGAAATACAGGATTTCAACAGCTCAGTGGAGCTGGGCGCTGGAGAGGGTGGAGCAGGCAAAGGGAAATGCAGGCTACGTACATAATGAGGGCAATCAATCCAACTTGGTAGCCAGCAAGCAACTGTTGTGTTTAAAATGGAGTATTGTGCCTCCTGTCATGATGACATATTCAATTAAGCGATATCCTATTATTATTTCTCACCCTGTGTGATTTAACAAAAACATTATTGAAACTAGAAGAAATCATTCTACACTTAAGCAAAAGAAAATTCGTTGATTTGAATTGTAATGATGTCTTTCACAATCTCTGACAGGTAAATTATGAACAGTTGCAGTAAAACTTTTCTATGTAATATTAATTTGAAATAAGTTCAGACTGTCTCCGGGGCTTTTATTTTTATAAATAAGTGTTGAACTATTGGGAGAGAGGGAAACTACTGCTGCTTCTAAAAGGTGATGACTTTAGCATTTATCTTGTAGGTAGTGATAAGTAATACAAAGTAGAGAATGTCAGATTAGGACATGGTGCTGCCTGGAGAAAGCCCTATATGAACAGCCTTTTTCAGAACTCTATCTCCCCTAAAGCTTTCAAGGTGGGGTGGATGATTTTCACTTACTTAATTTACTCTGTACATCACTTTCCAAGCATGACATTTCCAACTGATAAGATTTTCTAACCTATTAGTCAATAATTCAGCATAAAGTTAGAGCAGTTGCTTCAAATTATTGCTGTACCAAACTTGGGAGATTTTGAATTTCACTTGCTGGGGAAAAAAAATGCCCAATGATGCAAACTGCAATATCAAAAATTGCCCAGTAATGCAAACTTCAATATTAAAACTTGAAAACAGTCATCGGAAATATTTTGCAAGGGAAAAGATGGGCTCAAAGGCAATGTTTTGGAATGCATCACTTCTGTCGCTTGCTTTACAAAGTCAAGAAGCTCAGACTCTTCCCAGGAATTTCTTATCTACAGAGCACATAAGGAAGGCATAAGTCTGGTGTCACTGTAGCTATTACTCATTGAAATGAGTCACTGAGCAAATTTAAAAAGAGGTTCTTTGGAATGTTAGCAATGTTTTAATATGTTTAAACGTTGAACAGAGTAGAGGATGGATGAAAAAATTCTATATCCAATAGAACAGTGAAAACATGCACTATTGTAGAATATGTAACCTGGGAGGCAGAGGTTGCAATGAGCCGAGATTGTGGCATGGCGCTCCAGCCTGTGAGACGGAGCAAGACTCTGTCTCAAAAAAAAAAAAAAAAAAAGCATATATATATATATATATATATATATATATATATATATAGTATCTAGAAACTCTAAATAGAGTCATATACTGATTAAAGATAAAAGAGCATTTGATGTTACATAATCCAGCCCTAAAGCTCTATAGCACCTCAACAATTACATTGTTCAATCTCTGCTTGAACACACAAAATAAAGAGAACTCAGAAAGCCCACTCTATTTTGAATATATACCAATTTTTAGAAAATTTTATTGAACCAACCTCCTTTTCTCTATTGATTTACTTTATGGTCGGGGATCTCCCTCTAGAGTCTCATGGAAACATTCTGATCCCTTTGCTACAGGACATAATTTTATAAATACATAAAAACTTCTATATTACCCCGAAGACTTTCTCTTTCTGCTTCAAGCTATTCATACAGTTATTTATTCATGCAATCACTCATGCAGCCAGCCATTTAGTAACATTTACTTAGTGCATATGTATACAATGGCCATAAACTGTATTGGACACAAGAAATACAATATTAAATAATATACGTAAGAACATTAAAATAAACTCGCAATGATTTAGAATTTACCATACGTCAGGCATTGTTATTGGCATTTTATATGCAGTATGCCATATAAGTTTCAATAATCTTATCAGTGAAGTACAATTATTCCACCCACTTTACATATGTAAAAACTGAAGATAGGAGAAAGTAAATTCTAATATCCATAGTCTAAACTGGGAGATAGACATATAAAAAATTATAATACAATTTAGTACACACTAGATAATGGAGATAATTAAGGAAACATAGAAAAAGATGGCTGTACGTCTGACTCCTGGTTTCAAGAGCAGAGAATTCTTTGAAGAATATATCCATGAAAAAAAAGTAGGACAGCCAGAGAGAGGAGCACGTAATATACAAAATAGATGAGCATGAAAACTTAAGGTAATGACACTAATGGAATAAAAGGTACAGGGAGAAATGGCTGGAGATGTCAGGAAGTCATTAGGAAACCAGGGCTCAGAATATGGTAAGCTGCAAACAGCAAAGAGATTAGAAAGCAACACTTGGAAAGTGATGGGAAAGTGATAACGAGAAGTTGATAATTAGATCCGCTTTTTAGGAAATTCTTTCTAGCAGCATTTTCAAAGTTGAAATGGAGGGGGCTAGACTGGAGACTTGGAAAACAATCAGTCTGGGGGGATATGATACAAAGGAATACTCTTGAGTCGATCTACCAATGCTATTACCATAGGAGGAAATACCATCCTCCAGGTATGCTCCAAGCAGCACAGAATACAGTGTGGGGACACGATAGCACCAGTGTCTGCTTTGCATCACAGACTATGGACTTTTGGGCCTATTTGTGTTTGTCTTTAAAACTGTGCTTTTTAGTGTCATGGGGCAAGGACATGAGTATCCTAAATGAATGGCCTGCCTTTGTTGCTGGCCAGGATGGCTGGCCCACTTTGTTGCTTGGCAGCCATTAATGGATGTTTTCTATTTCATGAGAGCGTTGCTGTGCTGGCTACCCCTTGTGTATTATCAACTGCCCCTTTATGTTTCCACCAATTAAGCCCCAAAGATAACAGGAGCAAACTAATATGTGATTCAATAGAGTCTTTGCAATATTTAAAAGGTCTAATATTAAGTGCTATATTGGGTTATTGAGCATTCAATTAAAAAGTCTCAAGTGTTTAATTTAGGATTTTCCATAGGACAGGTATTGTTTGTTAATTAGTTAATTAAATAACAAATGATTATTGAAAACATGCATTAGGATTAAGCAAGCTGCAAGAGAGATAAAGATATCTCCAAGGCAATTAGCTCACTGTAATTTTAATGATAAATGTGTAATTAGACTCTTATTCTAAAGAGATTGTTTGGAATGGTTTTCACAAGCATTAAACAAGCATGTAACAAGATATTTACTTATACAACAAGCAAAATGTAGTTCTAATTCTTATTAAGCATCAGCCAGTGTATTCAAATAATACCTAATTTGCTAAAAGCAAAAATTTTACAAGTATTGGTACTTATAAAAATATAATCCATTAAAAGCTTATATAACTAACTTAATTATATTACAACTAGATGAATCCCCAAACGTATTTATTTCACTTCCTAGAAACTTACCTGAGAATTTCCACTGTGTCATAATTTAACAGCCAGCATTTATACTTTTATGTATCCAATACTTGAGGGAGTTACTATTACATCACAAAATGAACCCCCCTTGCAAAGAATAAAATACATTTCCTCCTGGATATCTAGAACCTACCACAGTTCCTGGCACATGGAACTCTGTAAATGTCTACAAAATTTATTTGAATGAGCAGAAAACATCCAGAAATATCCAGACTTCCTGATTCTGCTCATTCAAATTCTGTTTCTCCCCATTCTATCACAAGCTCCTGGCTGCCATCTCTAAAAATGAAGCTCTTCTGTCTATTTTTCTCAGCAGCCAGCAGCCTAGTTGAATTGAACTAGAGAAATTATGTCTCCAGAGGACTAGCATGGGTTGTGGGTGCCTTGGGTATTATAGTAATGATGATAATCATAAAAATACCGGAAAACACTTATTAAGTGCTTCCTATTTGCCAAGCACTGAGAGAAGCTTTTTCCATTGATAACCACAGTTTAGATTTTCAATAACCTTGTAAGGGAGATCTGACTATTATCTGTGTATTTCAAATGAGGACATTGAGGCTTAGAGCAGGTATATAATTTTCTCCAGGTCATATGGTCGATAAGTAATGGAACGAGGTTAGAATCCTAGGTATCCTGAAGTTAGAGCCCATTCTTGCTTTAGGTAAGTTTCTCTTGAAGCAGATCGCCAGATGCAGTTGCTTGTGCAGCTGGTTTATGAAGGCGTGTGCTCAGGAGAGACCTGTGAGGGAGTGAGCCGAGAAAGGTAAAGAAATGGAATAAATTAGGCAATTATTCAATTGAAGTTCAATTGAAGTCTAGCCTCAGTCTGATCCTACAAGGAGCTCTGGAATGTAGGTAACAGTACAGAGTAGTCCCACCTTAAGGCATGGGGGCAGAAATTTGTACCCCAGAATCTATCTCTGGTGGGCCGTTGACTGCCCTGAAGTAGAAGACATAACCTCACAGGTATGTTCTGGTGGGAGGTAGCTCACTTTGTGGAGATCTGTTACCTGGACAAGGTTTTGAGCTGTTGCAGCCAACCCTCACAGAAGGAGAGAGAGTGGGGATGCCAGCCAGGTACAATAAATCAAAGCAAGGCACCAGTAGCATGTACTACAGAACCTGGTTCCATAATGTTGATCTTCACTTCTAAGTTACCATGAAGAACAGAGGATTTTTGTCAAGCAGGCTAGATTTTTATCCTGTTCTGCCATTTCCTAGCCTAGTGGCTTTGGGAAAATTGCTTCTGTGTTCTAAGTCTAATTATCATCATCTATAAAATGAAAGTCTTAATACTACTGGTCCCATGGGATTATTATGTTGACCAAATGAGAATGTATGTGAATGCATTTTATAAACTAAAACAGAACATGAATGGTGTATGTGTGGTTGTTATTGCCATGTCTAACTTTCCAGGCTCAGGGGCTGCCAGGGGGTGGTGGCCCATAAATCTGTGGAAGCCCAGGTTCAGATGACACTTATGATGAACATAAGTACAAGGTCACTGGTGTCAAAATAGGAGATAAAAGGGATATAGACAAAACAGAACTTGAATGGAAGATGATGGACCATCTAGGCTGTCTCATGATCCTGCTGAATATTGATAATCTTAATGAACACTTTCAAAGACTGAGCGTCAGGAAAAGTAATGTACCCAAGTTGCACAACCAGTAAATGGCATACCTAGGACTCTGCCTCAGGTCATTTGAAGCCTAATTTCACAGTATTTTTCAGTTATACCATACAGCTCTTCTGCCTTCAATACTGGTAAACCCCACTGATTTTTTTCAAAGGCATCTCCTGTTCTCTCCATCCCAGGGATAATGTTCCCTCTCCTGTATCAAGAAGTTCCCATCCTGACCATCTTGTGCCCTGGCCTTTTCTCCTGAATCCTGGATTGCAACTAATAATCACAAAGTCTGAATGTAGCATAGAGAACCATTTCTATTTCTGATTTCTGCTTGGCTCACAACCAGCACTTAGCCCCAAGAGGCATTTGGAGCCTTACCTGAAGCTTAAAAAGGCAACAAGTTCACCTTAACAACATACTCAGTGGAAGCTGGTGTGGAAAACTGGCTTCAGTTTCAATAGTTGCACAGCACTGAAGTCTTAATGGAGGACCATAAAGCCAGCTGATGCAGAAACTATGGATTTTGGTAGCAAAGGAGACATAGATAACTGAACAAAACTGGGGTTCTTTTAGGAAGAATGAAGACAATAGATAATGGATTCGCACCTGGCAATGTAAACAACAGATAATGAAGATGAAGTTGTATCTTAATCCTCTTGTTAATTGTTTAGAACACTTAGAAGAGGAAGAATATAAGTTCTGTAAGTAGCACCCACAAATCCCCCACACCAACCTACAGAGATCTCTTTCTTCCTAATGAGAGTGAATGTGTCCTAAAGCTTGAGGCCATGGAAGCAAATGTGGAACCACCTTGCTGGGAAATTTCCATATGGCGTGAGATCCCCTGTGAGTTATTCTGCAAGTGTTGTAAACATTTCTTTGGCAAAGGGAAGATAATAAACTTATTTCCATAGCCTGGTGAGGGAGCACAGGTTTTGAATCAGGCAAATAAATATTTGAATTCTTGCCCAGTGATTTTTAATCACATTAGGTTATTCTACACTTCAGCCTCAGTTAGCTCACTTATAAGAAGGGGATCCTAATTCCTACTATAGAGTTTTTTGGTGATTCAGTGAGGTAAAATATGAAAAGAAAATTCTTGACCCTTTTGTGCTGATAGGATGATAATACTGTCAGTTCTTTTTTATTGTAGGCATGAGAATGGGGTGATCATTGTGGGCACCACTGGTTAGTATGTAGGAGAAATGCTACCCACCTTAAATACCTAAGATTTTATTGCAGGTCCCCAGTGGTAACACAGGATGGGCAAAAGAAAACTGAGGTTTGAGGCAAAGTCAATTCTGTTATAATTTTGCTGTGAGATCTGGGAACAATTAATTGACCTTAAAATTTCATCATCTCAGCCATGTTATTTACTTCTTGGCTTTACAAAATAATATGTGAAGACATTCAATGAGAAAATTTCCAAGTGCTTTGAGCTTTCACGTGGTCTTTACACTGAAACAGACATCATATAAAGATATATGCAGGCTGGTACAGTGCCTCTCGCCTGTAATCCCAGCACTTTGGGAGGCCGAGGCAGGTGGATCACAAGGTCAGGAGTTCCAGACCAGCCTGGCCAACATGGTGAAACCCCATCTCTACCAAAAATACAAAAATTAGCCGGGCGTGGTGGTAGGCGCCTGTAATCCCAGCTACTTGGGAGGCTGAGGCAGGAGAATCGCTTGAACCCAGGAGGCGGAGGTTGCAGTGAGCCGAGATAGCGCCATTGCACTCCAACCTGGGGGACAAGAGGAAGACTTCATCTCAAAAAAAAAAAAAAAAAAAAAAAAGGAGAGAAATATGTTAAAAATAAGGCTTAGAGTTATTTGACACATGACATATTATTTTGGAAAAAAATGATATTTTGACCCTGGGCAAATTTTCTTTATTTCCATTACACAACTGGCTTAATTATTTTAAAATTCATCTTCTTAAGAGATTTTCCTCTAGAGACCATTGCCATGCTTGGAGTGACAGCAATACTTATTTTAGTTTCTTCCGGGCATACTTAACTGACTCTCCGAATCGAACTTTTGGTTTGGCAGCTCCAAAGAAACTCTCCTTACAAAGTATTTTAAATAGCATTTGTGAAAATCTCTTCTCTCTGAAAGTCAAAGTGTTCTGCATAAACAGTAAAACAAAATGGAGGCATGGTCTATTAAACAAACAACAGTGATAGACTCCAATATTTCACAATATCACTACTTGCTTAATAGGGTGCAAGCAACTTAAAAAATATCTGAAGTCGTTTCCTAATTATTTCCATTAACTGTTCAAATTTGAGCTTTTTCACGATGTTGGTTATGGACAGTAAAAGTAAATCAAGTGATACTAATAATAATTTTCAATTAAAAAACACAAGATAGAAATGAGCTGCTGGCTCGGCCCACTTATTTGAGAAGATAGACTCCCTTTCCGTTAAGGCAAGACCTACTTAAATAAATGGGGGTAATTTTATTCTTGAACATAAAGACGGGTTTTCCCAAGACTCAAAAATTTCCAGGCTGGACTGTCTCAGTATTGACCTCTTGTCCCGGCCTCCTTGTTCCTTTATTCCTTCCCTATTGAGCCCTCACCATTTGTGTGTGTGTGATTTTTGGGCTTTGCAGGGGGAAAATCAAAGGTAGTGATATGGTTTGAATATTTGTGTCTTCCAAATCTCTTGTTGAAATTTGACCCCTAATGTGGGAGGTGGAGCCCAGTGGGAGGGGTTCGGGTCATGGGGGCAGATCCCCCATGAATCCCTTAGTGCTCTGTCTGTGATAATGAGTGCATTGTTACTCTATTAATTCATGGGAGAGCTGGTTGTTTAGAAGAGCTTAAGGCCAGGCATGGTGGCTCACACCTGTCATCCCAGCATTTTGGGAGGCGGAGGTAGGTGGATCACCTGAGGTAAGGAGTTCAAGACCGGCCTGGCCAACATGGTGAAACCCTGTCTGTACTGAAAATACAAAAAATTAGCCAGACATGGTGGCACACGCCTGTAGTCCCAGCTACTCGGGAGGCTGAGGCACGTGAATGTCTTGAACTTCGGAGGCAGAGGTTGCAATGAGCCGACATGGCACCACTGCACTCCAGCCTGGGTGACAGAGCAAGACTCTGTCTAAAAATAAACCATAAAATATAAATAAATAAATAAATAAATAAATAAATAGCTTGTCACCTCCTCCTCTTTCTTGCTTCCTCCCACCTCACCATATGACACATCTGCTCCCCCTTCCCCTCCCACCATGATTTAGAGCTTCCTGAAGTCCTGACCAGGAGCAGATGCTGGCGCCATACTGGTTGTACAACCTACAAAACCATGAACCAAATAAATCTCTTTTCTTCATAAATTACCCAGTCTCAGGTATTTCTTCATTAGTGATGCAAAACTGGCTAAATACAGTAGGTTAGGAAGAGGGAGGAAATCAGTTTCAGCAAAGTAGGCATTCCAGAACAGTATGTGCTCAGAGCTCAGGAAAGAATAAATCCCCCAGGAGGGAAAATTGAATATTCCTGGTCCAGTATTATCCCTCTATGTGTAAAGAAGAAAAATTGGCAGGACAAACAGAGGGAAAAGCTGTCTGGCACCTATTTTTTAGCCAGGCTGTGCCTTTTGGAGCTGCTTTCTTCAAATGTCTATCTGCTTCTTGAATTCAACTAAGGGAGAAAGGGCCATGGAGATATTTTGTGCCGAGGCATGAAAGCCAATGATTATAGGCTCATTAAAGAATAAGGGTTCCAGTATATTATCATACCAAGCCTACAAAATTTAGGGCCCATTGTTGAGATTTCAGTGTTAAGCTTCCATATTTTTGCATAGTCTTGAAATGCCCTTAAATATATATCTGCATATTGGATACAATTTTATATAATTTATACAATTACTATAATGTAAAATTATACATGCATATGAAAAGTAATGATAAGGCAGGTACCAAAATGATGATAAATGTTTTGTTTGTTGAAAATGGAAGAAAAAAATTTCACATCTTCCCCCAGTTACTCAACTTTTAACATTTCTATTTGATATATTTTATAATAAAAAGAACTAGGAAGACAAATATGTATGAATGTCTGAAGAATAAAGTTTAAAGGTGAGATGAACCACATCTTAGCTGCACATGGCTTAGCTCACAGGAAAACAGAGTCAACATTTGGTAGAATATTCAGCGAACATAACAACTGTAGTAGGAACCCAGCAGGGGTTAAAATGGTACTGAGGGTGTATGATGTCACTATCCTTTCTTCCTATACTGGGAAGGGTGACTATAGTTTACAGCAATATATTGTACATTTCTAAATAACTGAAGGGGAGTACCTGAATGTTTGTAGTATAAAGAAAAGATAAATAAGGTGATGAATATTTCAATTACCTTGATTTGATCTTTACACATTATATAAATAGATAAAATTATCACACACCCTGAAAATATGTACATCCATTATGTATCAATAAAGAATAAATTTTTAAAAAGATATTGATGTTGTAGAAGCAAGACCATTGGAAATCTGAATTCTTGTCCTGAGTTCTAGCAAGTCTTCTCAGCCTGGCTCAGTGCTAGGTCACTTAAGAGTAAAGATACAAACAGACTAAATCCAGTACCTAAACGATCTTACTCTACTTAGTTCAGAATGACTCACACTTCTCAGGGGATCTTGATCTGTAAAATGCCTGAATAATAACCTAATTTTAATTTTACAGCATTTTTGTTTTTGTCTAATCTACTTAGGATCATGAATTTCTTAAAATGTAACTGCTGCTTGGTTGAACTTCATTGTACTCAGGGAAGCCAAATATTTGCCATCATCACCCTTACTTCAAACATAGCATCATTGCTTGTTTATTTCAGCATATTTTCCAAGTAAGTCTGGTTTCTACCCAAAATCCTTTTTAACTTTGAAAAGATTGGAAAAGGCAAGCAGGTCCATCCCAGTCCTCCAAACCCTTTCTGCAACTAATTTCTCACACAAGCAGTTCTATCCTGAAAAAAGGAGGTAAGCAGTAACAAAATATGAGCACATATTTTTACAGCATTCCAGGGGTAGTGTTGTTTTCCACCAAGACACATGTTTTGATCTTCATGGTTTGGCATGTAATTTATCTCACATATTCAGAGATCATCCGCATTGATGATTAAATGACAAGTGGTCTGCTGTGTTTCTTTGGATGAAGAAAAGAAATTTGCATTCAATATTCTAAAAGCATAGCCAACTATTTGGTCTGTAAAGCAATGTGGACCATTGAGTATGTGCACAGTTTAAAAAATTCCGTCCTCTGAAATCTTAGTTGAAAATATCGGAGTTGAGTTGCAATGAGCCTCATCTGAAAAGAGAAAGCCCCCAACCTCACTAATAAAAGTTTCAGATTTTTTGATTGAATGCCATTTGAAATTACCTTCATCACGTTAACGTGCAGTAGGTAGTATGCAGTTGGATTGCCTCTCGACATGACCCTATTAGAGATTGCCACTTGTAAGGAAATCTATTCAAAAGCAGAGGCTGTATTAAGCTGGATACCAGGTCAAATGACACTATTTGGGGGAAAAATGGAGAGGTACTTCAGCCTAATGATTTGTGAAAAGTTAAGTAACAACAAATTCCATGAATATGAAATTGTGGAAAGAATGCTGTCATCACAGCTTTTATCCCTCAGCACTCTTATGCAGACGGTAGCCAGGAGGAATTAGAAATGGCACCTGCTGGTATGCCTGTCTCTCTCTGAAATGATGCTTTTTCAGACTATGATTTTAGAGCTTGTGAGATGGAAAGGGAAAAATTCAGTTTGGGGTTCTCAAAGTTCTTTTTAGTAAAACGGGAAGGTAGGAAGCGCAATATGAGTATTCTGACATTTCCTGCCTATTTTTGCTTCCAAGAACCTTTGTATATTCATGTGGTTGGCTGTAGAGAACTTTGACAGTTTTAGTTGGAAGCTTTGGAAATATCAGGGAGAAGCAAACTCAGTTTCTGCATTAATAAGTGGTGGAAATAGATCTGGGTTCTATACTAATTTATATTTGTTTTTTGGAATTTTAATTTTTATAAACATTTCACTGGAATATAATAAAATATGTGTTAATATAGTGAAATATATAATACAATGTAAAGTATTATACAGAGAAGTATGTCTATCGTAAATGTACAACTCACTGAATTTTTACAAACTGAACACACGCCTGAGTAAAAGCCCTAAGATCAAGAAATAAAACCCGTATGCCTCTCTCATGACCCCTTTCAGCCTCTAGTCACTCTCCTGCCTTCTAGATTTGTTTTGCCTTTTGTGCAGTTTGCAAATAGGGAATTATACTATTAGTGCTCATTTGAGTCTGGCATCCTAGATGCAACATCATGTTTATAAGGTCTACTCATAACTATTATATTTCAGTTTAATTCATTCATCCTCACTGTTGAATGTTGTTTCATTATGGGAAATTAGGCTGTTTTTTTTTGTTGTTGTTTGTTTTTTTTTGATGGGAACTTAGGCTGTTTTTCACTACTATGAGTAATGTTATTTTGCACACTCATGTGTGGATCATTTGAATAAACATACATACATATTTTGGTTGGGTACATACTTTGGAGTGGTATTGCTGGGTCAAAGGGTATGGATAAGTTCATCTTGAGTAAACATTCCCAAACAGATATCCAGAGTGGTGTTTATTTCCACCCCTGCCAGCACTAAATGAAGTTCCAGTTGTTTTACATCTCACCAGATTCATATGCCCCTCCTTTGCCTTTGTATCATTCTGGTGGGTGTGTAGCTGCTGGCAATTTTTGAGGTCCTTGAGAACATTGTTGTTTCCTTGTTTACCTCCACATTCAGAGCACTGAGCACAATGATGACTTTTGATTAGGTTTCCAGATTACTTTCAGGCCTAATAGCACAAATGGATCAGTGAGCAGAGGGATAGTAGAAACAAAACTAAGGTGTACCTTGAGTCTGGAAGTCTGATTCTTAGGGGAAGGAACTCGATGGCACTCTGGTAAGCTTCCCTTCAGTGGCTTTTGTTGGGCATACATGGATTCTAGAAGACCTTCTATTGTGACATATAGCATGAAAATTGTTTCAGACCATAAAAGTTTTTTCTCACTGCCTATATGTGTATAGAATTTTATATTATAGTTGCTTAAATTTTATAATATCAACCCAGATGTGCAAAAAGGCAATTTTCTCTACTAGTCTATATTTGCTCTCAAGTCAACATGTACACTGCTGTTGAAAAACTATTTCCACTATCTGTTTAGTTTTAAATCCCTGTCTCTTTTGTGTAAATGTTCAGTTAATTTAAAAACTTGCCCCTCCATTTCAGCATTTTTCTTTGTCCCAAGACATGATCCGTTTCCCCACAGAGCATTGAAAGGGTAGGGTCTGGTTGCTTCTTGGGTTGCCTCTGACCCCAGTAGCTTCCAGGGCAGGATGGCTTGATCTGCCTGAACTCTGCTGTGGCTCTGGCTGTGAGGCCCATCTGCTCTGCATTTTGTTGTTCAAACCAAGGACTTTCCTAGTTGATGGTCCTCGGAGCCCCTTATCTGGAGGGTTAGGATTCTCAGCTACTGTCCTGTGCATCTCTGGGGTATGAGGGACTTTCTGGAGTTTCCTTCCCTTCAAGAGAATCTGCTGGAACACTTAATTCAGTCATTACCAAGTTGCTCCCTGTACATTCAGTTGCCTCCAGCACCATGCACATCTCAGGGATTTGCTCGTAGGTATGAAATCTGCCTGAGGTAAGCTTTGGGGAAATCAGCAGTAACTCCACTGTTCTGGGATGTCTCATACCCACACTGGATTTCTCTCTCATTTTGCCATCTTTGTTTTATGGGTCTAAGAAGAGTTTGGGTAAGGAACTGATCTGTGGCTCTTAAGACAAGCACGAGTTGCTTTATTTCAGCCTCCCCACTGAAGTTTTCTTTTGAAGTCTACTGGTTGAGCACTTATTACCTTTTGGGGTGGGGGAGATAATTTCTCCATTCACTGTGCACTCTTCTCTATGGTTTCTAGTGTGCACTGTCTGCTCAGTATTCTAAGCTTGGTTATTGATATTTAATACCATCTTTGGAAACTCTGAGAAACCATCAGTCCTCCTTTTCTCTCAGTAAAGCCCAGCTATTACCCAGATGACGTGTATACTCTTCACACTTTATCTGCTATGGTTTTAAGAAATATATTTAAGAACTGAACTTGGATTTTGGTCCTTGGTGGTGTCTGCCCTCCCTCAGAGGACAATACTTATATGAAGCTAACATCACTGCTTGAATGGGAAGGAGAAAGATAGGAGTGAAGGCAATGGGAACACATAGCTTTATAGCAAAGCATTATCCCTATTACCTTATGTAGCTGCTTTCAGTGTGTGTATATAGGAGGTGAAACTTGAATAAATTAGAGGATTTGTTTGCCCAGGGAAGGTTTTTAACATCACCATGTTACAATCTCTCTTTTCATTTTTCTTAAGAATATAAAAATAACAAATTGAGTATTAAGCAAGTTTGCTAAGATATTTGGGCCTCTTTCCAAGAAGATAAATTATACATAATATAATAAGAGAAAAGAAAATGTCATGTTTGTGAAATTTCCATGAAAATTCTCATTTTGAAAAAAAAAAAATTTTTTTTTTTTTTTTTTTGCCAGATCCCCAAATGAGGTAATAATATCGTGGCTGGATGTGGCAGTTCATGCCCCAGAGGAGGTAATACAATGGTTTAGAATGTCTTCTCCTTTTTGAAGCAGCCTCCTTGTTATGCCAGGAAGTCAGTCTTAAAACTAGCCCCTTCATTTTTCGCATACAGAGTCAAGTAAGGAAAGTCAGCCTACATTTCCTACTTTGTTTGGATGTTAGAAGAAATTCTCTTTCAGCAGAAAGCTGTCATGCAGGCCTAACAAAAACCGTTTTGATTGGTCACTTTTTTCTTGAAGTTCTGGAATTTCCATCTCATTATGATCAAAGAATGCAACTATGTTTGAGTATATCTTGCCCAAAGGATGGCAGTCCTAATTTTGATTTTTCTGTATTCTATCTATCTATGGATTAAACCCACTTATCTATAGAGCTTTTCTTGCACTTCGTACGTGTGAAGACCCTTCTGAATGGGTATCACAATAATTTTTGGAGATATTTACCAGAAATACTTTCACTCACTTAGCCCAAAGCTATATGTTCATTTATCCAGTTATTCTTTCATTCATTTTATGTACTTTATACACATTATGTGAGCACATGAGAATATGGAGATGAATAAAACATGATCCGTGATCTTTTTTGTTTGTTTTTTGTTTTTTTTTTTGAGATGGAATCTTGCTCTGTTGCCAGGCTGGAGTACAGTGAGCGATCTCAGCTCAGTGCAACCTCTCCCTCCTAGTTTCAAGCGATTCCCCTGCCTCAGCCTCCTGAGTAGCTGGGACTACAGGTGCTCGCCACCATGCCCAGCTAATTTTTGTATTTTTAGTAGAGACGGGGTTTCACCATGTTGGCCAGGATGGTCTTGATCTCTTGACCTCATGACCTGCCCACCTCGGCCTCCCAAAGTGCTGGGATTACAGGGAGAGCCACTGTGCCTGGCCTGATCCCTGATCTTAAGGAAGCCACTGTCTAGTGGTAAAGGTAGCCGTGTAAAAACAAAGTACAATAAAGTGTTTCTGGGGCTGGGGTAGATGAAGTACAATAAGGCAAAAATGTGAGAGTAGTTTTCCATGCTGGAAATGATTAAATATTTTTTATTTAAAAAGTTGCATAATTGGGGTTAGAAATAGAAGTAGATATACAGAAGGTGAGTAATGCAGAAGAGATATTCCCATCAGGAAATGAAACAAACTGAACTATGGAACCATGGAATCACATAACATTCTAGAGACCTGTGACTAGGGTGAAAGTGTAGTGTACAAGAGCTGGAAGCATGAGAAGAGTGGTAGAGGTTCAGAAGGTCAGATGGTTGAGTTGTTAGTGTGCCAAGCTAAGGAGATATTTTAGCCCCTAGCTGGAGATTGCAGTGGAAGCAAGAACGCAATCACATTCTTCATCCGCATGCACGGCCTGCATGTCAATCATTATGGCATTCTTCTTGCCAAGTCCAGTGGTGTTCTCTGAATCCTCTGAGCATGGGTATCTTGGCACCACTACCAATCCGTTGATGTTTGCATATCTGATGAAACTTGACATCACTGTTCTAAGAACTTGGGAGTCTTTGGAGGGTTTTAAGCTTGGATGTGGAGCTGCCAGGTATGATGGTTAGACAGGAAAAACAAAAAACAAAAAACCACCTCACTGTTTTTGTGCTGTGGAGGGAAAACTAGAGGGAGGCAAACTAGCACCAAAGAGAATAGTTACAACATGTGTTAGTTTGCTGGGGCTGCCATAGCAAAATACCAGTCTGGGTGGCTTACACTGAAATTTATTTCTCACAGTTTGGGGGCTGGAAGTTCGAGGCCAAGGTGTTGGCAGGTTTGGTTTCTCCTGAGGCCTCTCACCTTGGCTTACACATACCCCCCTTCTTGCTGCCACCTCACATGTCCCTTTGTGTGTCCTAATACCTCCTTTTTAGGACACCAGTCATATTGAATTAGGGCCAACCTCAAAGAACTTACTTTAACTTAATTACATCTTTACAGGCCGTATTCCAAATACAGTCACATTCCAAGTACTAAGGGTTTGGGGCTTCAAAGTAGGAATTTGGGGAAAACACAATTAAGCCCATAAAAGGACACTATTAATTTCTTTTAATATAACAGAAATGAAATATGAGGCCTGCACAAAGGTCATGGCAGTGAGATGAAAAAGATGAATATGAGAAACTCACTGGGTCTATATAATTTTGAGGTTTTCAGATAGTGTAAGAAGAAATAAGTGATGCATTCACTGAGACAGATAATTTTTGTTTGTGGCGGGGAGACATGTTATTAATTCAGCTTCGGCTAGATTGAGTTTTAGACACTGTAAGATTTTTGAGAGTTTATCTAGTGAGTAGTTGGCTATGTGAATGTGCAACTATGCAATACGTTAGCACTTATATTTAATATTTTAAATAATTCCATTGAGTTTCTTCTTTTAAGTGGACATCAATCAATTATGCATAGAAAGAAAAGAGTCTCTTGGAGGATAAACAGTCACAAATCTTTATGATCTTTCAGAAACTATTTGCTTCTTCCAATTCTTGTTTCTTTAGAGAAGCTCTTGAAATATCTTTGCCTCAGTTTCTCATGATATATTTTATCAAAAATGCTGCAAATAAAATATGTACTTCTGTTTATTGCAAGAAATAAGCATTGCTTTGTTAGTAGAAACTATGTTGGAATGAATGAAACTAACATACAATGATTGGGGGGGGGTTCGATATAAGAGAAGTTTTTAAGATTTGACAAGCTAAACCTTTTGAAATAGCAAGCATTAACAAAAGTCCTGGCTGCTTGTTACAGATGGATGACTTTCCAAATGTGACTTTGGTAAACAAAGCTGCATTTGAACTACAAGAGAGAACAAGGGTCAAAGAAACAGCATTACTTCCAAGAAATAGGGATGGGGCTGGCAGAAAATCTCTGTTTTGTTCAGGGCAAAGATACCTTATGCGATGAGTAATAATTGTAGCTAAGTGTGTAAGCTATTACAGAATGGTTGCAATGTGATTTTTATATAAGTACTTCAATGTTTATTAAATTTCTCCCATCTAGTTCGTATACCTTCAGTTTACATCAGTTGTTCTGAACAGGGGTGATTTTACCCCTGGGGGACATTTGGCAATGTCAGAAGACTTTTTTTTTTTTTTGGTTGTCACAATGTGGGATTGGGGGTGGTTATTTCTGGTGTCTAGTAGATGGAGACCAGGGATGCTGCTAAACATCCTATAATGCACAAGCAGCCCCCGACAACAAAGAATTATCCAGCCAAAATGTCAACAGTGCAGAGGTTGAGAAATGCTGGGATCTAACAAAATAAGTGCCATTTGCTTTAAAAAGCAGAGAACCAATCTTATGAGTCGATTTTCAAGTTTGAATACAATTCTTCCCTAAACAATCACATGGTGGGGTGGTAGTCATGGTGGTGGCGCTGGTGGTGTGTGTGCGTGTGTGTGTGTGCGCTTGTTTTTACTTGGGAAGGTTGTTCTTTTTCGTTAACTGCATTTCATACGTTACAATTCTGTGTTGAAATGGAATTAAGCTGTATCAGTATTTTATTTTTAACCTTGTTTTTCACATATATGAATTGCTGGACCTCACTATAACCTCGAACTCCTGGGTTCAAGCAGTCCTCCCACCTCAGCCTCCTGAGTAACTGGGACTACAGGTGTGAGCCACCATGGTCTGTTAATTTTTTGTGTGTGTGGAGATGGGATCTCACTATGTTGTCCAGGCTGCTTTCAAACTCCTGGCCGAAAGCATTCCTCCCCCTCAGCCTCCCAAAGTGTTGGTATTATAGGCATGAGCCACAATGCCCAGCTACAATCAGCGTTTTATAAGATGTAAGCAAATAACACAAGGGTTCCTGGGCATGTTTAGTAGGAAGTGGTAGGAGATAAACATTTTTACTAAAACATCTCCCATATATAGGAGCTATGCTTTCAGTAATGAACAAAAATTATAAATTTAACATGTTCCAACAACACTAAAAATAAAATTTCAGTATATTAATATGCACATCTTTGAGATAATTGGATCTATTTGCCAAGATAGCTTGAATTAATCCCCAGACAAAATTTGTAAAATTCTACTTGGAGTCTCTAAGTGCCTAGAAAAGAGACAGATTTTTTACTGAAATATGAAAGAATTTCATCTTCTTCATTAACAGCAGTAATCTTAGAAGTAACACACAAGAATCGAATGTTCACCTCACAATGAGATGCCACTTCACAGACAATAGAATGGCTGTAATTTAAAAAGACAATAACAATTCTTGGTAAAGATATGGAGAAATTTGAACTCTCATATATTGCTGCTGGAATTGTGAAATGGCTCGGCTGCTTTGGAAAATTGTTAGGTAGTTTCTTAAAATGTGAACTATATTTATATATTTGTAGATATTTTATATCATCTAGCAATTCTACTCCTAGATGTTCAACCAAGAGAAATTAAGATGTGTATCTACGTGAAGACTAGAACATGCATGTTCATAGCAACATTGTTCAGAATATCTAAAAGGTGGAAATGACACAAATGTCCATCAGCTAGTGAATGATAAACAAAATGTGGTATATCCACACAATGGAATACAGTTGGCAATAAAAGGGATTGAAATATTAGTACATGATATGATATTGTTGAACCTGAAAAGATTTAATTAAGTGAGAAACTAAACATAAGAGATTACATTTATCCTATTTATATTTAATAAATTTATTTATTAAACCATATAATCCCATTTATATGAAATGTCCAGAAAAGGCAAAACTAGAGAGTCAGAAAGTAGATTGCTGATTGCCTGAAGCTGGAGATGTGAATGTGGAGTGACTGCAAGTGCATACAGCATGTCTTTTTGGGTGATGGAAATGTTCTAAAATTAGATTGTGGTGATAGTTGCCCAACTCTGCAAATGTATTAAAAATTGTTAAAGTGTGCTCTTAAAACAGTTGAATTACATGGCATGGAACAAAAATAGTATGCCTCATATAGCTACTTTTTAAAAAAGAAAGTGCTTTTCCCTCTGTTTACTTTCCTTGAAACAATATAGAGGCAAAAAGGACAGCTTAGCTTAAAAGACCAATACAATGTGAGATTGTGAATGGAAAGACTTCATGATGTCCTTGTTTCTTTCCTCATGGTTGTAATTCATAAAAAGAATCAAGCCTGTGCTAATTTATAGAAATTCCCCACCAGTGCAATTTGTATTGCATCCATTCCCTCTGTCCACAGGCCAGCTCTCTTGGTTCTTTCTCTCTTATTTTATCATCAGGTTATCATTTGGTGGCATTTAGAGCAAGAGTGCAAATGCATTTTCTGAGATCAGATGAGAGCAGGCGTGTTCAGGGTGGTATGGCTGTAGACAAATGCATTTTCTGTACATAAGTTTTAAGAGTTTGGGGCCTCTGCACAATGAAAGAACAAAAATTGAGGAAGATCCTTATAATGAGATTCATGGAATCTTATCACCCGGGCATAATGGCCTCCCATTTCTTCTGCTCCCTTCAGTGAAATCACCTGCAATGAGGGAGAGCAGAGGCTGGATTCCACTGTCAGACTCCAGCTAAATAGAAGTGAGTGTTACTAGCCCACCTGCCACAGGCAGAACATCAGCAAAGGAGGAAAGAGATTTAGAGCAGACAGTTGAAAAGGGCAAGAGAGGCTGACCAGTTTCAATTATTTTCCTGAGGTTGCTTAAGATGCCAGTCTGCTTATAAATTCCTTTTTTTTTTTGAGATGGAGTTTTACTCTTGTCTCCCAGGCTGGAGTGCAATGATGCGATCTTGGCTCACTGCAACCTCCACCTCCCAGGTTCAATCGATTCTCCTGCCTCAGCCTCCGGAGTATCTGGGATTACAGGTGCCTGCCACCACGCCCGGCTAATTTTTGTATTTTTAGTAGAGACGGGTAGAGACGGCTATTTTTAGTAGAGGGGTTATGCCAAGTTGGCCAGGCTGGTCTCGAACTCCTGACCCCAAGTGATTCACCAGCCTTGGCCTCCCAAAGTACTGGGATTACAGGCATGAGCCATCACGCCCGGTCTATAACTTCTCATTTGAAGCGAGACCAACCTGACTCTCACATTATGCTTTTCCTCCCCTCCCACTGCCATGTGGACCCCTGCCCATGCCCCAGCCTGTTTTCCCTTGCAATACCCAGAATCTGCCCTTTGTATAAGTGAGGGACCAAATCAAAGCCAGCAAATGGAATGTGTAGGTTATTTACAGATTGTTGCCGAGCAAATGTAATCACCAGCCTATCATCATTTCCCTTGACGAGAACATCACAGACTTAAATTTTGCAAAGGAGGGAGAAGTGGCCATAATCCAGCTATAACAGTAACAGCCAATTCTGCTGTGATGGGAAGAGGTGCTGTATTAGTGCCAATACATTAACCAACTTTTCAATTGCAGCAGGGAAGCTGATTGCCATTATAATTCCCATGGCACTTCTCCACAGAGATAACAGAACTGCTTGAATAAGAGTTCATTTCCAGCTCTGCTGGGGTGTGTGTGTGTGTGTGTGTGTGTGTGTGTGTGTGTGTGTGTGTGTGAGAGAGAGAGAGAGACTATCTAATGCAAATGACTGGCTAAGACTTCAGAGTATGCATGGTGCCAGACCTTTCTGAAAGATTATTCTACCACTAGATGTATGATCTTGGGTAAGTCACCATGCTATTATGAATCATGGATTGCATTTACCAAATGCAATGTCTGGACACAGGCCTTAAGGAACTGGAAACTTTTAATTCCTGACTAGGATGCAGATTGCTCTAAATTTCACCAAATGGTAACCTTGTGATGAGACTAAGAGAGAAAGAACAAAGAGAGTTGTACTGTTGGAAGAGGGAATTGATGCAATCCAAATTGCACTGGCAGATAATGTCTGTAAGTTAGCACAGCTTTGATTCTTTTCCCAAAATAACCACAAGAAAAGAAACAAGAACTTCATAAAGTCCCTCAACATACCATCCCATATTGTACTGGTCTTTTAAGTTTCCTGCTCAAGAGTTCTAAGCGGCCACTTAAGAAGGCTGACTATGCTAAAACTACAAAGCTGGAGAGGCTATGTCAGCATTTCAACTGACTTCCTTGGCAGGGCACATTCTTCCGGCCATCCCTGGCACCACAGCAGACACAGTAATGAAGACATCTTTGATCCTCCAAATAAGCCTACCCAGCAGCTGAATGTCCCACGTGACTTCAGCTGATACCACGTGGAGCAGAAGAACTGCCCTGCTGAGCACTGTTCAAATTTCTTACCCACAAATCCATGAGGTATACTCAGTTAATTGCTATTTCATTTTATTTTTTTTGAGACGGAGTCTCGCTCTGTCTCCCAGGCTGGAGTGCAGTGGCACGATCTCAGCTCACTGTAAGCTCCGCCTCCCAGGTTCACGCCATTCTCCTGCCTCAGCCTCCTGAGTAGCTGGGACTACAGGTGCCTGCCACCACACCTGGCTACTTTTTTGTATTTTTTTTTCTTTAGTAGAGACAGGGTTTCACCATGTTAGCCAGGATGGTCTCGATCTCCTGACCATGTGATCCGCCCGCCTCAGCCTCCCAAAGTTCTGGGATTACAGGTGTGAGCCACTGCACCCGGCCCAGTTAGTTGCTATTTTAAGCTGCTAGGCTTTGGAGTAATTCCAACAAATAACAAAAACATCTAGAGCAAAGCTGTTGAAAAGATTGAGTAGAATAATAAAAGTGCTCATTAAATAGTAGCTTTCAATGCTGCTTTAATGATAACGATGATAATACTAATAAAAACATACTGCAGTTTTGTCTAATGGGAAATCTGACTTCTCTTAAGTAATTTAGAGATCTAAAATCCTTGCTGTCCTACAGTTTTTATCTTTAACAACAGATGAGATGAGTACTTGACTTGACTACTTGGAGAGTCACATATATCAAGCTAGAGAAAGTATTTAGTGGATACCTCCAATATGCCAAGCACCAATACACATTTTTCTCATTTAATCCTCACAGCAGCATTATGGATCCACAACTTACAATGGTCAGAGACATTGAGTAACTTGTCCAGTTTTACACCCAGGAACTGATAGAGCCAAAATCTGAACTGTCTGCCTCTATGGCAGAGAAGAGGCCTGAGTTAAGTTGGGTCTTGAAGGGTATGTAGGTATAAGAAGATGAGGAGAAAGGCCTGGAGATATTGTAAGGCATGGTGAGAAGATGAGCTGTGGTCTTCTGTGAAAAGTAGGGAAAAATGAGTTCCTATCTGAAGAATCTTATTCTCAGAGCTGAAAGCAATCTCCAACTCTCTACTTCTCACCTCCAGCTTGGCCCTGATGAAGGGTCTGCTAATGGGCCCTAGACAACCAGGGTCCATGCTAGAAATCTGGAAGAGGATGATTGAAAGTTCAAATATTGTTTCAGGGCTCTGTGTCTGCTTTCTTTTCCTCTCTTGGCTTGCAGAAAAACAAATGCTAACAGAAAATAAAGAATGCTTCCTTTATTGCTTGGGTGATTCAAGCCAACATCAAAGTTGATGAAGAAACAGATTGGACTTGTTTAGGTATATTCTAAATTTCTTGCTAAATCATTATCTAACATAAACCCCCATTGAAACTTCTAGTAATCCTTGATTTCAGTCTTCTGTGAACAATAAGACTTCCTGCACGCTCTAGCAGTTCTGGATTGGGCATGTGGAGTAGGAGGTTCTGGGCTGACAAGAACTAAATTCCAGGATCACTAGTAGGTTTTTGTTTCCCTTTTGTAACACAGAGCCCCGTGGTGTCCTTGGTTCCTCAGATTATTCACCTTATCTGTGATATCTTGACTTTCCACCTTCCCTAAGTGCCTTGACCTTAAAAGTAGTCTATGGACCTTATCAAACTTTCTTCTCTAACCTAACTATTGGGCTATTTCCTTTGTTTCACTTCCAGGACAAAAAGGGAACGTACCCCAGACCCTCAGACAGGCTGGGGATAATGTTACAAATGTGCAAAAACTAGGAGGTACTCATGCTGGCTTCTCCCTGTTTCCAGCTTTGGGGCAATAAGTAGGAATAGCAACTAAAATGAATGCACAAACCATCCAGTGCAATTGTGTTAACACCAACAAAAGTCTAGCTGAATTAAATAAGTACTCCTAGAGTAAAAGCAACTTTCCTTCCTCTGGAAGCCCTCCTAGATTATTACAAAGAGAATTTTGAAGGAGATGGACTTGGCAATGCTATTCATCTCATATGTTTGTTGGCAAAATAAATCCACAACACACAACATTGTTGTTAAATAGAATGAATATTGCAAAGCCAATTTAAATCTGGAATAAAACCTATTTAAAAGGATGATCATTTAATAGCTCTTGAAAGCAAGTAACTACTTTCTCTGTGGCGTAGTAGAAGAACTCATTTGAGGGAAGTGAAGACTGTTAGAATATCTGGGCCTTCCTCAGAATTTCTGAGGAAATGCTATGGGCAGTTATTTAGCCATATTGTTCCTCAGTTACTAATTTGAAAAATAGTATGAAAATAACAGTAGCTATCTCATAGGGTTTCTGGGAGGACTAAAGTTACCAATGTGTGAAAGGTTCTTAAAATACCTAGAATTTATTAAATAAACATGTAATAAATGGTAGCAATACATATAATTATTAAGTAATACTGAGAATTGGTGATTTGGAGATAAATGTCTAAATATCTATGGATCAGATACTTTAGGGTTAGGATGATGGGTATCACAAATGCAAGGTGGGACCAAGAGTTGATCCTAGGCCTTATGGAATCTGAGCCTGTAACCTTAAACACTGTGTTGTTTTCCTTCAGGAACTCAGGAGGGGGAACCTGCTTTGTTCCATC